>NW_026870874.1:2842479-3158310 GCF_033118175.1 Dama dama
CGTCTTGCATCTCCCAAGACGAAGGGATGTCTGAATCCCCTGTGGAGACCACAGAGAAAGACCTATCCTCCGCCTCATCGCGACTGTAGGCCTCATATATTTTGAAAACTCGAGAGGTCTGCAGAGATCAATGCTTCCAAAGGAGACGATGCCCGACTCCTCTTGAAAATGGATAGGAGTCCCAGGATCCCTGTGGCACGTGGAAAAGGACACTGGGTCTCCCGCCTCACGTGGAGACGCATCCCAATTGCCATGCCAAGACTCGAGGAGATTCCCTAGGTGTCCCTCGCATCTAGGCAGGAGTCCTGACGTCGCTGAACAAACACGTGTCTGGAAGGGCCCTCCCCGTCGTAACTCGAGAATATACCCCAGGTGCCGGCCGCAACTCGAGAAAAACCATGAGACTCCCCCCTCGCCGCGAGATGAGGCCCGATTCCCCTGCCCTGCGTGCAGACCAATTCCGTGTTCCACATCAAAAGTGAAAGGAGCCTTGATTTCCTTGATGGCACTCCAGAGAAAACCCAAGATCACTGTCTCAAGTCTAGAGGGATCCTGAGGTCACTGGAGCAACACGAAAGTTCTCCGTGGACTCAAAATCAACTCGAGATGAGAGCTTAGTCCCTGGCTTCGACTCAAGAGGAATACCAACTTTCCACAAGCACCTCAAGAGGAGGCTTCTCTCAGCTACATTTATGTGAGAGGGACCCTCAGTTTGTGGCCTCAAGAGGAATGGACACCGAGATGCTCTGACTCGAAGTAAGGCCGGATATCCCTGCAGTGAATTGAATGCAGGCTCGTCTTGCATCTCCCAAGACGAAGGGATGTCTGAATCCCCTGTGGAGACCACAGAGAAAGATCTAGTTCTCCGCCTCATCGCGGCCGGAGACCTCACAGCCTTTGAAAACTCGACAGGTCCGCGGAGATCAATGCTACCAAAGGAGACGATGCCTGACTCCTCTTGAAAATGGATAGGAGTTCCAGGATCCCTGTGGAACTTGGAAAGGGACCCTGGGTCTCCCGCCTCTAGTGGAGACGCGTCCCAATTGCCATGCCAAGACTCGAAGAGAATCCCGAGGTGTCCCTCGCACCTAGGCAGGAGTCCTGACGTCGCTGAACAAACACGTGTCTGGAAGGGCCCTCCCCGTCGTAACTCGAGAATATACCCCAGGTTCCGGCCGCAACTCGAGAAAAACCATGAGACTGCCCCCTCTCTGGGAGATGAGGCCCGATTCCCCTACACTGCGTGAAGAGGAATTCCGTGTTCCACATCAAATGTGAACGGAGCCTTGATTTCCTTGATGGCACTCCAGAGAAAACCCAAGATCACTGTCTCAAGTCTAGAGGGATCCTGAGGTCACTGTAGAAACACGAAAGGGCTCCGTGGATCCCAAATCAACTTGAGATGAGAGCTTAGTCCCTGGCTTCGACTCAAGAGGAATACCAACTTTCCACAAGCACCTCAAGAGGAGGCTTCTCTCAGCTACAGGTATGTGAGAGGGACCCTGAGTTTGTGGCCTCAAGTGGAATGGACACTGAGATGCTCGGACTCGAAGTAAGGCCGGATATCCCTGCAGTGAATTGAATGCCGGCTCGTCTTGCATCTCCCAAGACGAAGGGATGTCTGAATCCCCTGTGGAGACCACAGAGAAAGACCGAGTTCTCCGCCTCATCGCGACCGGAGGCCTCACATCCTTTGAAAACTCGAGCGGTCCGCGGAGATCAATGCTTCCAAAGGAGATGATGCCTGACTCCTCTTGAAAATGGATAGGAGTCCCAGGATCCCTGTGGCACGTGGAAAGGGACCATGGGTCTCCCGCCTCACGTGGAGACGGGTCCAAATTGCCATGCCAAGACTCGAGGAGAATCCCGAGGTGTCCCTCGCACCTAGGCAGGAGTCCTGACGTCGCTGAACAAACACGTGTCTGGAAGGGCCCTCCCCGTCGTAACTCGAGAATATACCCCAGGTTCCGCCCGCAACTCGAGAAAAACCATGAGACTTCCCCCTCGCCGCGAGATGAGGCCCGATTCCCCTGCACTGCGTGCAGACCAATTCCGTGTTCTACATCAAACGTGAAAGGAGCCTTGATTTCCTTGATGGCACTCCAGAGAAAACCCAAGATCACTGTCTCAAGTCTAGAGGGATCCTGAGGTCACTGGAGCAACACGAAAGGGCTCCGTGGACCCCAAATCAACTCGAGATGAGAGCTTAGTCCCTGGCTTCGACGCAAGAGGAATACCAACTTTCCAAAAGCACCTCAAGAGGAGGCTTCTCTCAGCTACAGGTATGTGAGAGGGACCCTGAGTTTGTGGCCTCAAGTGGAATGGACACCGAGATGCTCTGACTTGAAGTAAGGCCGGATATCCCTGCAGTGAATTGAATGCAGGCTCGTCTTGCATCTCCCAAGACGAAGGGATGTCTGAATCCCCTGTGGAGACCACAGAGAAAGACCTAGTCCTCCGCCTCAACGCGAACGGAGGCCTCACATCCTTTGAAAACTCGAGAGGTCCGCGCAGATCAATGCTTCCAAAGGAGACGATGCCTGACTCCTCTTGCAAATGGATAGAAGTCCCAGGATCCCTGTGGCACGTGGAAACGGACACTGGGTCTCGCGCCTCACGTGGAGACGCGTCCCAATTGCCATGCCAAGACTCGAGGAGAATCCCGAGGTGTCCCTCGCACCTAGGCAGGAGTCCTGACGTCGCTGAACAAACACGTGTGTGGAAGGGCCCTCACCGTCGTAACTCGAGAATATACCCCAGGTTCTGGCACCAACTCGAGAAAAACCATGAGACTTCCAGCTCGCCGCGAGATGAGGCCCGATTCCCCTGCACTGCGTGCCGTGCAATTCCGTGTTCCACATCAAACGTGAAAGGATCCTTGATTTCCTTGATGGCACTCCAGAGAAACCCCAAGATCACTGTCTCAAGTCTAGAGGGATCCTGAGGTCACTGGAGCAACACGAAAGGCTCCGTGGACCCCAAATCAACTCGAGATGAGAGCTTAGTCCCTGGCTTCGACTCAAGAGGAATACCAACTTTCCACAAGCACCTCAAGAGGAGGCTTCTCTCAGCTACAGGTATGTGAGAGGGACCCTGAGTTTGTGGCCTCAAGTGGAATGGACACTGAGATGCTCTGACTCGAAGTAAGGCCGGATATCCCTGGAGTGAATTGAATGCCGGCTCGTCTTGCGTCTCCCAAGATGAAGGGATGTCTGAATCCCCTGTGGAGACCACAGAGAAAGATCTAGGCCTCCGCCTCATCGTGACCGGAGGCCTCACATCCTTTGAAAACTAGAGATGTCCGCGGAGATCAATGCTTCCAAAGGAGACGATGCCTGACTCCTCTTGAAAATGGATAGGAGTCCCAGGATCCCTCTGGCACGTGGAAAGGGACTCTGGGTCTCCCGCCTCACGTGGAGACGCGTCCCAATTGCCATGCCAAGACTCGAGGAGAATACCGAGGTGTCCCTAGCACCTAGGAAGGAGTCCTGACGTCGCTGAACAAACACGTGTCTGGAAGGGCCCTCCCCGTCGTAACTCGAGAATATACCCCAGGTTCCGGCCGGAACTCGAGAAAAACCATGAGACTTCCCCCTCGCTGCGACATGAGGCCCGATTCCCCTGCACTGCGTGCAGAGCAATTCCGTGTTCCACATCAAACGTGAAAGGAGCCTTGATTTCCTTGATGGCACTACAGAGAAAACCCAAGATCACTGTCTCAAGTCTAGAGGGATCCTGAGGTCACTGTAGAAACATGAAAGGGCTCCGTGGACCCCAAATCAACTCGAGATGAGAGCTTAGTCCCTGGCTTCGACTCAAGAGGAATACCAACTTTCCACAAGCACCTCAAGAGGAGGCTTCTCTCAGCTGCAGGTATGTGAGAGGGACCCTGAGTTTGTGGCCTCAAGTGGAATGGACACCGAGATGCTCTGACTCGAAGTAAGGCCGGATATCCCTGCAGTGAATTGAATGCAGGCTCGTCTTGCATCTCCCAAGATGAAGGGATGTCTGAATCCCCTGTGGAGACCACAGAGAAACACCTAGTCCTCCGCCTCATCGCGACCGGAGGCCTCACATCCTTTGAAAAGTCGAGAGGTCTGCTGAGATCAATGCTTCCAAAGGAGACGATGCCTGACTCCTCCAGAAAATGGATAGGAGTCCCAGGATCACTGTGGCTCGTGGAAAGGGACCCTGGGTCTCCCGCCTCACGTGGAGACACGTCCCAATTGCCATGCCAAGACTCGAGGAGAATCCCAAGGTGTCCCTAGCACCTAGGCAGGAGTCCTGACGACGCTGAACAAACACGTGTCTGGAAGGGCCCTCCCCGTCGTAACTCGAGAATATACCCCAGGTTCCGCCCGCAACTCGAGAAAAACCGTGAGACTACCCCCTCGCCGCGAGATGAGGCCCGATTCCCCTGCCCTGCGTGCAGAGCAATTCCGTGTTCCACATCAAACGTGAAAGGAGCCTTGATTTCCTTGATGGCACTACAGAGAAAACCCAAGATCACTGTATCAAGTATAGAGGGATCCTGAGGTCACTGGAGCAACAAGAAAGGGCTCCGTGGAACCAAAATCAACTCGAGATGAGAGCTTAGTCCCTGGCTTCGACTCAAGAGGAATACCAACTTTCCACAAGCACCTGAAGAGGAGGTTTCTCTCAGCCACAGGTATGTGAGAAGTACCCTGAGTTTGCGGCCTCAAGTGGAATGGACACCGAGATGCTCTGACTCAAAGTAAGGCCGGATATCCCTGCAGTGAATTGAATGCAGGCTCGTCCTGCATCTCCTAAGACGAAGGGATGTCTGAATCCCCTGTGGAGACCACAGAGAAAGACCTAGTTCTCCGCCTCATCGCGACCGGAGGCTTCACATCCTTTGAAAACTCGAGAGGTCCACGGAGATCAATGCTTCCAAAGGAGACGATGCCTGACTCCTCTTGAAAATGGATAGGAGTCCCAGGATCCCTGTGGCACATGGAAAGGGACCCTGGGTCTCCCGCCTCACTTGGAGACGCGTCCCAATTGCCATGCCAAGACTCGAGGAGAATCCCGAGGTGTCCCTCGCACCTAGGCAGGAGTCTTGACGTCCCTGAACAAACACGTGTCTGGAAGGCCCTCCCCGTCGTAACTCGAGATTATACCCCAGGTTCCGGCCGCAACTTGAGGAAAACCCTGACACATCCCCCTTTCCACTAAATGAGGCCCGATTCCCCTGCACTGCGTGCAGAGCAATTCCGTGTTCCACATCAAAAATGAAAGGAGCCTTCATTTCCCTGATGGCACTCCAGAGAAAACCCAAGATCACTGTCTCAAGTCTAGAGGGATCCTGAGGTCACTGTACGAACACGAAAGGGCTCCGTGGACCCCAAATCAACTCGAGATTAGAGCTTAGTCCCTGGCTTCGACTCAAGAGGAATACCAACTTTCCACATGCACCTCAACAGGAGGCTTCTCTCAGCTAGAGTTATGTGAGAGGGACCCTGAATTTGTAGCCTCAAGTGGAATGGACACCGAGATGCTCTGACTCGAAGTAAGGCCGGATATCCCTGCAGTGAATTGAATGCAGGCTCGTCTTGCATCTCCCAAGACGAAGGGATGTCTGAATCCCCTGTGGAGACCACAGAGAAAGACCTAGTCCTCCGCCTCATCACGACCGGAGGCCTCACATCCTTTGAAAACTAGAGAGGTCTGCGGAGATCAATGCTTCCAAAGGAGACGATGCCTGACTCCTCTTGCAAATGGATAGAAGTCCCAGGATCCCTGTGGCACGTGGAAAGGGACCCTGGGTCTCCCGCCTCACGTGGAGACGCGTCCCAATTGCCATGCCAAGACTCGAGGAGAATCCCGAGGTGTCCCTCGCACCTAGGCAGGAATCCTGACGTCGCTGAACAAACACGTGTCTGGAAGGGCCCTCCCCGTCGTAACTGGAGAATATAACCCAGGTTCCGACCGAAACTCGAGAAAAACCATGAGACTTCCCCCTCGGCGTGAGATGAGGCCCGATTCCCCTGCACTGCGTGCAGAGCAATTCCGTGTTCCATATCAAACGTGAAAGTAGCCTTGATTTCCTTGATGGCACTACAGAGAAAACCCAAGATCACTGTCTCAAGTCTAGAGGGATCCTGAGGTCACTGGAGCAGCATGAAAGGGCTCCGTGGACCCCAAAACAACTCGAGATGAGAGCTTAGTCCCTGGCTTCGACTCAAGAGGAATACCAACTTTCCACAAGCACCTCAAGAGGAGGCTTCTCTCAGCTACAGGTATGTGAGAGGGACCCTGAGTTTGTGGCCTCAAGTGGAATGGACACTGAGATGCTCTGACTCGAAGTAAGGCCGGATATCCCTGGAGTGAATTGAATGCCGGCTCGTCTTGCATCTCCCAAGATGAAGGGATGTCTGAATCCCCTGTGGAGACCACAGAGAAAGATCTAGGCCTCCGCCTCATCGTGACCGGAGGCCTCACATCCTTTGAAAACTAGAGATGTCCGCGGAGATCAATGCTTCCAAAGGAGACGATGCCTGACTCCTCTTGAAAATGGATAGGAGTCCCAGGATCCCTGTGGCACGTGGAAAGGGACTCTGGGTCTCCCGCCTCACGTGGAGACGCGTCCCAATTGCCATGCCAAGACTCGAGGAGAATACCGAGGTGTCCCTAGCACCTAGGCAGGAGTCCTGACGTCGCTGAACAAACACGTGTCTGGAAGGGCCCTACCCGTCATAACTCGAGAATATACCACAGGTTCCGGCCGCAACTCGAGAAAAACCATGAGACTTCCCCCTCGCCGCGAGATGAGGCCCGATTCCCCTGCACTGCGTGCAGAGCAATTCTGTGTTCCACATCAAACGTAAAAGGAGCCTTGATTTCCTTGATGGCACTCCAGAGAAAACCCAAGATAACTGTCTCAAGTCTAGAGGGATCCTGAGGTCACTGTAGCAACACGAAAAGCCTCCGTGGACCCCAAATCAAACCGAGATGAGAGCTTAGTCCCTGGCTTCGACTCAAGCGGAATACCAACTTTCCACAAGCACCTCAAGAGGACGCTTCTCTCAGCTACAGGTATGTGAGAGGGACCCTGAGTATGTGGCCTCAAGTTGAATGGACTCCGAGATGCTCTGACTCGAAGTAAGGCCGGATATCCCTGCAGTGAATTGAATGCAGGCTCGTCTTGCATCTCCCAAGACGAAGGGTTGTCTGAATCCCCTGTGGAGACCACAGAAAAAGACCGAGTCCACCGCCTCAACGCAACTGGAGCCCTCATATCCTTTGAAAACTCGAGAGGTCCGCAGATATCACTACTTCCGAAGGAGACGATGACTGACTCCTTTTGAAAATGGATAGGAGTCCCAGGATCCCTGAAGCACGTGGAAAGGGACTCTGGGTCTCCCGCCTCACGTGGAGACGCGTCCCAATTGCCATGCCAAGACTCGAGGAGAATCCCGAGGTGTCCCTCGCACCTAGGCAGGAGTCCTGACGTCGCTGAACAAACACGTGTCTGGAAGGGCCCTCCCCGTCTTAACTCGAGAATATACCCCAGGTTCCGGCCGCAACTCGAGAAAAACCATGAGACTTCCCCCTCGCCGCGAGATGAGGCCCGATTCCCCTGCACTGCGTGCAGACCAATTCCGTGTGCCACATCAAAAGTCGAAGGAGCCTTGATTTCCTTGATGGCACTCCAGAGAAAACCCAAGATCACTGTCTCCAGTCTAGAGGGTTCCTGAGGTCACTGTAGCAACACGAAAGGGCTCCGTGGACCCCAAATCAACTCGAGATGAGAGCTTAGTCCCTGGCTTCGACTCAAGAGGAATACCAACTTTCCACAAGCACCTGAAGAGGAGCCTTCTCGCAGCCACAGGTATGTGAGAGGGCCCCTGAGTTTGTGGCCTCAAGTGGAATGGACACCGAGATGCTCTGACTCGAAGTAAGGCCGAATATCCCTGCAGTGAATTGAATGCAGGCTCGTCTTTCATCTCCCAAGACGAAGGGATGTCTGAATACCCTGTGGAGACGACAGAGAAAGACCTAGTCCTCCGCCTCATCGAGACCGGAGGCATCACATCCTTTCAAAATTCGAGAGGTATGCGGAGATCAATGCTTCCAAAGTAGACGATGCCTGACTCTTATTGAAAATGGATAGGAGTCCCAGGATCCCTGTGGCACGTGGAAAGGGACACTGGGTCTCCCGCCTCACGTGGAGACGCATCCCAATTGCCATGCCAAGATTCGAGGAGAATCCCGATGTGTCCCTCGCACCTAGGCAGGAGTCCTAACGTCGCTGAACAAACACGTGTCCGGAAGGGCCCTCCCTGTCGTAACTCGAGAATATACCCCAGGTTCCAGCCGCAACCCAAGAGAAACGATGAGACTTCCCCCTCGCCGCGAGATGAGGCCCGATTCCCCTGCACTGCGTGCAGAGCAATTCCGTGTTCCACATCAAATGTGAACGGAGCCTTGATTTCCTTGATGGCACTCCAGATAAAACTGAAGATCACTGTCTCAAGTCTAGAGGGATCCTGAGGTAACTGTAGCAACACGAAAATGCTCCGTGGACCCCAAGTCAACTCGAGATGAGAGCTTAGTCCCTGGCTTCGACTCAAGAGGAATACCAACTTTCCACAAGCACCTCAAGAGGAGGCTTCTCTCAGCTACATTTATGTGAGAGGGACCCTCAGTTTGTGGCCTCAAGAGGAATGGACACCGAGATGCTCTGACTCGAAGTAAGGCCGGATATCCCTGCAGTGAATTGAATGCAGGCTCGTCTTGCATCTCCCAAGACGAAGGGATGTCTGAATCCCCTGTGGAGACCACAGAGAAAGATCTAGTTCTCCGCCTCATCGCGGCCGGAGACCTCACAGCCTTTGAAAACTCGACAGGTCCGCGGAGATCAATGCTACCAAAGGAGACGATGCCTGACTCCTCTTGAAAATGGATAGGAGTTCCAGGATCCCTGTGGAACTTGGAAAGGGACCCTGGGTCTCCCGCCTCTAGTGGAGACGCGTCCCAATTGCCATGCCAAGACTCGAAGAGAATCCCGAGGTGTCCCTCGCACCTAGGCAGGAGTCCTGACGTCGCTGAACAAACACGTGTCTGGAAGGGCCCTCCCCGTCGTAACTCGAGAATATACCCCAGGTTGCGGCCGCAACTCGAGAAAAACCATGAGACTTCCCCCTCGCCGCGAGATGAGGCCCGATTCCCCTACACTGCGTGAAGTGGAATTCCGTGTTCCACATCAAATGTGAACGGAGCCTTGATTTCCTTGATGGCACTCCAGAGAAAACCCAAGATCACTGTCTCAAGTCTAGAGGGATCCTGAGGTCACTGGAGCAACACGAAAGGGCTCCATGGACCCCAAATCAACTCGAGATGAGAGCTTAGTCCCTGGCTTCGACTCAAGAGGAATACCAACTTTCCACAAGCACCTCAAGAGGAGGCTTCTCTCAGCTACATGTATGTGAGAGGGACCCTGAGTTTGTGGCCTCAAGTGGAATGGACACCGACATGCTCTGACTTGAAGTAAGGCCGGATATCCCTGCAGTGAATTGAATGCAGGCTCGTCTTGCATCTCCCAAGACGAAGGGATGTCTGAATCCCCTGTGGAGACCACAGAGAAAGACCTAGTCCTCCACCTCAACGCGAACGGAGGCCTCACATCCTTTGAAAACTCGGGAGGTCCGCGGAGATCAATGCTTCCAAAGGAGACGATGCCTGACTCCTCTTGAAAATGGATAGGAGTCCCAGGATCCCTGTGGCACGTGGAAAGGGACACCGGGTCTCCCGCCTCACGTGGAGACGCGTCCCAATTGCCATGCCAACACTCGAGGAGAATCCCGAGGTGTTCCTCGCACCTAGGCAGGAGTCCTGACGTCCCTGAACAAACACGTGTCTGGAAGGGCCCTCCCCGTCGTAACTCGAGAATATACCCCAGGTTCCGGACGGAACTCGAGAAAAACCATGAGACTTCCCCCTCGCTGCGACATGAGGCCCGATTCCCCTGCACTGCGTGCAGAGCAATTCCGTGTTCCACATCAAACGTGAAAGGAGCCTTGATTTCCTTGATGGCACTACAGAGAAAACCCAAGATCACTGTCTCAAGTCTAGAGGGATCCTGAGGTCACTGTAGAAACACGAAAGGGCTCCGTGGACCCCAAATCAACTCGAGATGAGAGCTTAGTCCCTGGCTTCGACTCAAGAGGAATACCAACTTTCCACAAGCACCTCAAGAGGAGGCTTCTCTCAGCTACAGGTATGTGAGAGGGACCCTGAGTTTGTGGCCTCAAGTGGAATGGACACCGAGATGCTCTGACTCGAAGTAAGGCCAGATATCCCTGCAGTGAATTGAATGCAGGCTCGTCTTGCATCTCCCAACACGAAGGGATGTCTGAATCCCCTGTGGAGACCACAAAGAAACACCTAGTCCTCCGCCTCATCGCGACCGGAGGCCTCACATCCTTTGAAAACTCGAGAGGTCTGCTGAGATCAATGCTTCCAAAGGAGACGATGCCTGACTCCTCCAGAAAATGGATAGGAGTCCCAGGATCACTGTGGCTCGTGGAAAGGGACCCTGGGTCTCCCGCCTCACGTGGAGACGCGTCCCAATTGCCATGCCAAGACTCGAGGAGAATCCCAAGGTGTCCCTAGCACCTAGGCAGGAGTCCTGACGTCGCTGAACAAACACGTGTCTGGAAGGGCCCTCCCCGTCGTAACTCGAGAATATACCCCAGGTTCCGCCCGCAACTCGAGAAAAACCATGAGACTACCCCCTCGCCGCGAGATGAGGCCCGATTCCCCTGCCCTGCGTGCAGAGCAATTCCGTATTCCACATCAAAATTGAAAGGAGCCTTGATTTCCTTGATGGCACTCCAGAGAAAACCCAAGATCACTGTCTCAAGTATAGAGGGATCCTGAGGTCACTGGAGCAACAAGAAAGGGCTCCGTGGAACCAAAATCAACTCGAGATGAGAGCTTAGTCCCTGGCTTCGACTCAAGAGGAATACCAACTTTCCACAAGCACCTGAAGAGGAGGTTTCTCTCAGCCACAGGTATGTGAGAAGGACCCTGAGTTTGCGGCCTCAAGTGGAATGGACACCGAGATGCTCTGACTCGAAGTAAGGCCGGATATCCCTGCAGTGAATTGAATGCAGGCTCGTCCTGCATCTCCTAAGACGAAGGGATGTCTGAATCCCCTGTGGAGACCACAGAGAAAGACCTAGTTCTCCGCCTCATCGCGACCGGAGGCTTCACATCCTTTGAAAACTCGAGAGGTCCACGGTGATCAATGCTTCCAAAGGAGACGATGCCTGACTCCTCTTGAAAATGGATAGGAGTCCCGGGATCCCTGTGGCACGTCGAAAGGGACCCTGGGTCTCCTGCCTCACGTGGAGACGCGTCCCAATTGCCATGCCAAGACTCGAGGAGAATCCCGAGGTGTCCCTCGCACCTAGGCAAGAGTCCTGATGTCGCTGAACAAACACGTGTCTGGAAGGGCCCTCCCCGTCGTAACACGAGAATATACCCCAGGTTCCGGCCGCAACTCGAGAAAAACCATGAGATTTCCCCCTCGCCGTGAGATGAGGCCCAATTCCACTACATTGCGTGCAGAGCAATTCCGTGTTCCACATCAAACGTGAAAGGAGCCTTGATTTCTTTGATGGCACTCCAGAGAAAACCCAAGATCACTGTCTCAAGTCTAGAGGGATCCTGAGGTCACTGGAGCAACACGAAAGGGCTCCGTGAACCACAAATCAACTCGAGATGAGAGCTTAGTCCCTGGCTTCGACTCAAGAGGAATACCAACTTTCCACATGCACCTCAACAGGAGGCTTCTCTCAGCTAGAGTTATGTGAGAGGGACCCTGAGTTTGTGGCCTCAAGTGGAATGGACACCGAGAAGCTCTGACTCGAAGTAAGGCCGGATATCCCTCCAGTGAATTGAATGCAGGCTCGTCTTGCATCTCCCAAGACGAAGGGATGTCTGAATCCCCTGTGGAGACCACAGAGAAAGAACTAGTCCTCCGCCTCATCGCGACCGGAGGCCTCACATAATTTGAAAACTCGAGAGGTCCGCGGAGATCAATGCTTGCAAAGGAGACGATGCCTGACTCTTCTTGAAAATGGATAGGAGTCCCAGGATCCCTGTGGCACATGGAAAGGGACCCTGGGTCTCCCGCCTCATTTGGAGACGCGTCCCAATTGCAATGCCAAGACTCGAGGAGAATCCCGAGGTGTCCCTCGCACCTAGGCAGGAGTCTTGACGTCCCTGAACAAACACGTGTCTGGAAGGCCCTCCCCGTCGTAACTCGAGATTATACCCCAGGTTCCGGCCGCAACTTGAGGAAAACCATGACACATCCCCCTTTCCACGAGATGAGGCCCGATTCCCCTGCACTGCGTGCAGAGCAATTCCGTGTTCCACATCAAAAATGAAAGGAGCCTTCATTTCCCTGATGGCACTCCAGAGAAAACCCAAGATCACTGTCTCAAGTCTAGAGGGATCCTGAGGTCACTGTACGAACACGAAAGGGCTCCGTGGACCCCAAATCAACTCGAGATTAGAGCTTAGTCCCTGGCTCCGACTCAAGAGGAAAACCAACTTTCCACATGCACCTCAACAGGAGGCTTCTCTCAGCTAGAGTTATGTGAGAGGGACCCTGAATTTGTAGCCTCAAGTGGAATGGACACCGAGATGCTCTGACTCGAAGTAAGGCCGGATATCCCTGCAGTGAATTGAATGCAGGCTCGTCTTGCATCTCCCAAGACGAAGTGATGTCTGAATCCCCTGTGGAGACCACAGAGAAAGACCTAGTCCTCCGCCTCATCGCGACCGGAGGCCTCACATCCTTTGAAAACTAGAGAGGTCTGCGGAGATCAATGCTTCCAAAGGAGACGATGCCTGACTCCTCTTGAAAATGGATAGAAGTCCCAGGATCCCTGTGGCACGTGGAAAGGGACCCTGGGTCTCCCGCCTCACGTGGAGACGCGTCCCAATTGCCATGCCAAGACTCGAGGAGAATCCCGAGGTGTCCCTCGCACCTAGGCAGGAGTCCTGACGTCGCTGAACAAACACGTGTCTGGAAGGGCCCTCCCCGTCGTAACTCGAGAATATACCCCAGGTTCCGGCCGCAACTCGAGAAAAACCATGAGACTTCCCCCTCGCCGCGAGATGAGGCCTGATTCCCCTACACTGCGTGAAGAGGAATTCCGTGTTCCACATCAAATGTGAACGGAGCCTTGATTTCCTTGATGGCACTACAGAGAAAACCCAAGATCACTGTCTCAAGTCTAGAGGGATCCTGAGGTCACTGGAGCAGCATGAAAGGGCTCCGTGGACCCCAAAACAACTCGAGATGAGAGCTTAGTCCCTGGCTTCGACTCAAGAGGAATACCAACTTTCCACAAGCACCTCAAGAGGAGGCTTCTCTCAGCTACAGGTATGTGAGAGGGACCCTGAGTTTGTGGCCTCAAGTGGAATGGACACTGAGATGCTCTGACTCGAAGTAAGGCCGGATATCCCTGGAGTGAATTGAATGCCGGCTCGTCTTGCATCTCCCAAGATGAAGGGATGTCTGAATCCCCTGTGGAGACCACAGAGAAAGATCTAGGCCTCCGCCTCATCGTGACCGGAGGCCTCACATCCTTTGAAAACTAGAGATGTCCGCGGAGATCAATGCTTCCAAAGGAGACGATGCCTGACTCCTCTTGAAAATGGATAGGAGTCCCAGGATCCCTGTGGCACGTGGAAAGGGACTCTGGGTCTCCCGCCTCACGTGGAGACGCGTCCCAATTGCCATGCCAAGACTCGAGGAGAATACCGAGGTGTCCCTAGCACCTAGGAAGGAGTCCTGATGTCGCTGAAAAAACACGTGTCTGGAAGGGCCCTCCGCGTCGTAACTTGAGAATATACCCCACGTTCCGGCCGGAACTCGAGAAAAACCATGAGACTTCCCCCTCGCTGCGACATGAGGCCCGATTCCCCTGCACTGCGTGCAGAGCAATTCCGTGTTCCACATCAAACGTGAAAGGAGCCTTGATTTCCTTGATGGCACTACAGAGAAAACCCAAGATCACTGTCTCAAGTCTAGAGGGATCCTGAGGTCACTGTAGAAACACGAAAGGGCTCCGTGGACCCCAAATCAACTCGAGATGAGAGCTTAGTCCCTGGCTTCGACTCAAGAGGAATACCAACTTTCCACAAGCACCTCAAGAGGAGGCTTCTCTCAGCTACAGGTATGTGAGAGGGACCCTGAGTTTGTGGCCTCAAGTGGAATGGACACCGAGATGCTCTTACTCGAAGTAAGGCAGGATATCCCTGCAGTGAATTGAATGCAGGCTCGTCTTGCATCTCCCAAGATGTAGGGATGTCTGAATCCCCTGTGGAGACCACAGAGAAACACCTAGTCCTCCGCCTCATCGCGACCGGAGGCCTCACATCCTTTGAAAAGTCGAGAGGTCTGCTGAGATCAATGCTTCCAAAGGAGACGATGCCTGACTCCTCCAGAAAATGGATAGGAGTCCCAGGATCACTGTGGCTCGTGGAAAGGGACCCTGGGTCTCCCGCCTCACGTGGAGACGCGTCCCAATTGCCATGCCAAGACTCGAGGAGAATCCCAAGGTGTCCCTAGCACCTAGGCAGGAGTCCTGACGACGCTGAACAAACACGTGTCTGGAAGGGCCCTCCCCGTCGTAACTCGAGAATATACCCCAGGTTCCGCCCGCAACTCGAGAAAAACCGTGAGACTACCCCCTCGCCGCGATATGAGGCCCGATTCCCCTGCCCTGCGTGCAGAGCAATTCCGTGTTCCACATCAAAATTGAAAGGAGCCTTGATTTCCTTGATGGCACTCCAGAGAAAACCCAAGATCACTGTATCAAGTATAGAGGGATCCTGAGGTCACTGGAGCAACAAGAAAGGGCTCCGTGGAACCAAAATCAACTCGAGATGAGAGCTTAGTCCCTGGCTTCGACTCAAGAGGAATACCAACTTTCCACAAGCACCTGAAGAGGAGGTTTCTCTCAGCCACAGGTATGTGAGAAGGACCCTGAGTTTGCGGCCTCAAGTGGAATGGACACCGAGATGCTCTGACTCGAAGTAAGGCCGGATATCCCTGCAGTGAATTGAATGCAGGCTCGTCCTGCATCTCCTAAGACGAAGGGATGTCTGAATCCCCTGTGGAGACCACAGAGAAAGACCTAGTTCTCCGCCTCATCGCGACCGGAGGCTTCACATCCTTTGAAAACTCTAGAGGTCCACGGAGATCAATGCTTCCAAAGGAGACGATGCCTGACTCCTCTTGAAAATGGATAGGAGTCCCAGGATCCCTGTGGCACATGGAAAGGGACCCTGGGTCTCCCGCCTCACTTGGAGACGCGTCCCAATTGCCATGCCAAGACTCGAGGAGAATCCCGAGGTGTCCCTCGCACCTAGGCAGGAGTCCTGACGTCGCTGAACAAACACGTGTGTGGAAGGGCCCTCCCCGTCGTAACTCGAGAATATACCCCAGGTTCCGGCACCAACTCGAGAAAAACCATGAGACTTCCAGCTCGCCGCGAGATGAGGCCCGATTCCCCTGCACTGCGTGCCGTGCAATTCCGTGTTCCACATCAAACGTGAAAGGATCCTTGATTTCCTTGATGGCACTCCAGAGAAACCCCAAGATCACTGTATCAAGTCTAGAGGGATCCTGAGGTCACTGGAGCAACACGAAAGGCTCCGTGGACCCCAAATCAACTCGAGATGAGAGCTTAGTCCCTGGCTTCGACTCAAGAGGAATACCAACTTTCCACAAGCACCTCAAGAGGAGGCTTCTCTCAGCTACAGGTATGTGAGAGGGACCCTGAGTTTGTGGCCTCAAGTGGAATGGACACTGAGATGCTCTGACTCGAAGTAAGGCCGGATATGCCTGGAGTGAATTGAATGCAGGCTCGTCTTGCATCTCCGAAGACGAAGGGATGTCTGAATCCCCTGTGGAGACCACAGAGAAAGACTTAGTCGTCCGACTCAACGCGACCGGAGGCCTCACATCCTTTGAATACTCGGGAGGTCCGCGGAGATCTATGCTTCCAAAGGAGACGATGCCTGACTCCTCTTGAAAATGGATAGGAGTCCCAGGATCCCTGTGGCACGTGGAAAGGGACCCCGGGTCTCCCGCCTCACGTGGAGACGCGTCCCAATTGCCATGCCAAGACTCGAGGAGAATCCCGAGGTGTTCCTCGCACCTAGGCAGGAGTCCTGACGTCCCTGAACAAACACGTGTCTGGAAGGGCCCTCCCCGTCGTAACTCGAGAATATACCCCAGGTTCCGGACGGAACTCGAGAAAAACCATGAGACTTCCCCCTCGCTGCGACATGAGGCCCGATTCCCCTGCACTGCGTGCAGAGCAATTCCGTGTTCCACATCAAACGTGAAAGGAGCCTTGATTTCCTTGATGGCACTACAGAGAAAACCCAAGATCACTGTCTCAAGTCTAGAGGGATCCTGAGGTCACTGTAGAAACACGAAAGGGCTCCGTGGACCCCAAATCAACTCGAGATGAGAGCTTAGTCCCTGGCTTCGACTCAAGAGGAATACCAACTTTCCACAAGCACCTCAAGAGGAGGCTTCTCTCAGCTACAGGTATGTGAGAGGGACCCTGAGTTTGTGGCCTCAAGTGGAATGGACACCGAGATGCTCTGACTCGAAGTAAGGCCGGATATCCCTGCAGTGAATTGAATGCAGGCTCGTCTTGCATCTCCCAACACGAAGGGATGTCTGAATCCCCTGTGGAGACCACAAAGAAACACCTAGTCCTCCGCCTCATCGCGACCGGAGGCCTCACATCCTTTGAAAACTCGAGAGGTCTGCTGAGATCAATGCTTCCAAAGGAGACGATGCCTGACTCCTCCAGAAAATGGATAGGAGTCCCAGGATCACTGTGGCTCGTGGAAAGGGACCCTGGGTCTCCCGCCTCACGTGGAGACGCGTCCCAATTGCCATGCCAAGACTCGAGGAGAATCCCAAGGTGTCCCTAGCACCTAGGCAGGAGTCCTGACGTCGCTGAACAAACACGTGTCTGGAAGGGCCCTCCCCGTCGTAACTCGAGAATATACCCCAGGTTCCGCCCGCAACTCGAGAAAAACCATGAGACTACCCCCTCGCCGCGAGATGAGGCCCGATTCCCCTGCCCTGCGTGCAGAGCAATTCCGTGTTCCACATCAAAATTGAAAGGAGCCTTGATTTCCTTGATGGCACTCCAGAGAAAACCCAAGATCACTGTCTCAAGTATAGAGGGATCCTGAGGTCACTGGAGCAACAAGAAAGGGCTCCGTGGAACCAAAATCAACTCGAGATGAGAGCTTAGTCCCTGGCTTCGACTCAAGAGGAATACCAACTTTCCACAAGCACCTGAAGAGGAGGTTTCTCTCAGCCACAGGTATGTGAGAAGGACCCTGAGTTTGCGGCCTCAAGTGGAATGGACACCGAGATGCTCTGACTCGAAGTAAGGCCGGATATCCCTGCAGTGAATTGAATGCAGGCTCGTCCTGCATCTCCTAAGACGAAGGGATGTCTGAATCCCCTGTGGAGACCACAGAGAAAGACCTAGTTCTCCGCCTCATCGCGACCGGAGGCTTCACATCCTTTGAAAACTCGAGAGGTCCACGGTGATCAGTGCTTCCAAAGGAGACGATGCCTGACTCCTCTTGAAAATGGATAGGAGTCCCGGGATCCCTGTGGCACGTCGAAAGGGACCCTGGGTCTCCTGCCTCACGTGGAGACGCGTCCCAATTGCCATGCCAAGACTCGAGGAGAATCCCGAGGTGTCCCTCGCACCTAGGCAAGAGTCCTGATGTCGCTGAACAAACACGTGTCTGGAAGGGCCCTCCCCGTCGTAACACGAGAATATACCCCAGGTTCCGGCCGCAACTCGAGAAAAACCATGAGATTTCCCCCTCGCCGTGAGATGAGGCCCGATTCCACTACATTGCGTGCAGAGCAATTCCGTGTTCCACATCAAACGTGAAAGGAGCCTTGATTTATTTGATGGCACTCCAGAGAAAACCCAAGATCACTGTCTCAAGTCTAGAGGGATCCTGAGGTCACTGTACGAACACGAAAGGGCTCCGTGGACCCCAAATCAACTCGAGATTAGAGCTTAGTCCCTGGCTCCGACTCAAGAGGAAAACCAACTTTCCACATGCACCTCAACAGGAGGCTTCTCTCAGCTAGAGTTATGTGAGAGGGACCCTGAATTTGTAGCCTCAAGTGGAATGGACACCGAGATGCTCTGACTCGAAGTAAGGCCGGATATCCCTGCAGTGAATTGAATGCAGGCTCGTCTTGCATCTCCCAAGACGAAGGGATGTCTGAATCCCCTGTGGAGACCACAGAGAAAGACCTAGTCCTCCGCCTCATCGCGACCGGAGGCCTCACATCCTTTGAAAACTAGAGAGGTCTGCGGAGATCAATGCTTCCAAAGGAGACGATGCCTGACTCCTCTTGAAAATGGATAGGAGTCCCAGGATCCCTGTGGCACATGGAAAGGGACCCTGGGTCTCCCGCCTCACTTGGAGACGCGTCCCAATTGCCATGCCAAGACTCGAGGAGAATCTCGAGGTGTTCCTCGCACCTAGGCAGGAGTCCTGACGTCCCTGAACAAACACGTGTCTGGAAGGGCCCTCCCCGTCGTAACTCGAGAATATACCCCAGGTTCCGGCCGGAACTCGAGAAAAACCATGAGACTACCCCCTCGCCGCGATATGAGGCCCGATTCCCCTGCCCTGCGTGCAGAGCAATTCCGTGTTCCACATCAAAATTGAAAGGAGACTTGATTTCCTTGATGGCACTCCAGAGAAAACCCAAGATCACTGTATCAAGTATAGAGGGATCCTGAGGTCACTGGAGCAACAAGAAAGGGCTCCGTGGAACCAAAATCAACTCGAGATGAGAGCTTAGTCCCTGGCTTCGACTCAAGAGGAATACCAACTTTCCACAAGCACCTGAAGAGGAGGTTTCTCTCAGCCACAGGTATGTGAGAAGGACCCTGAGTTTGCGGCCTCAAGTGGAATGGACACCGAGATGCTCTGACTCGAAGTAAGGCCGGATATCCCTGCAGTGAATTGAATGCAGGCTCGTCCTGCATCTCCTAAGACGAAGGGATGTCTGAATCCCCTGTGGAGACCACAGAGAAAGACCTAGTTCTCCGCCTCATCGCGACCGGAGGCTTCACATCCTTTGAAAACTCGAGAGGTCCACGGAGATCAATGCTTCCAAAGGAGACGATGCCTGACTCCTCTTGAAAATGGATAGGAGTCCCAGGATCCCTGTGGCACATGGAAAGGGACCCTGGGTCTCCCGCCTCACTTGGAGACGCGTCCCAATTGCCATGCCAAGACTCGAGGAGAATCCCGAGGTGTCCCTCGCACCTAGGCAGGAGTCTTGACGTCCCTGAACAAACACGTGTCTGGAAGGCCCTCCCCGTCGTAACTCGAGATTATACCCCAGGTTCCGGCCGCAACTTGAGGAAAACCATGACACATCCCCCTTTCCACTAGATGAGGCCCGATTCCCCTGCACTGCGTGCAGAGCAATTCCGTGTTCCACATCAAAAATGAAAGGAGCCTTCATTTCCCTGATGGCACTCCAGAGAAAACCCAAGATCACTGTCTCAAGTCTAGAGGGATCCTGAGGTCACTGTACGAACACGAAAGGGCTCCGTGGACCCCAAATCAACTCGAGATTAGAGCTTAGTCCCTGGCTTCGACTCAAGAGGAATACCAACTTTCCACATGCACCTCAACAGGAGGCTTCTCTCAGCTAGAGTTATGTGAGAGGGACCCTGAATTTGTAGCCTCAAGTGGAATGGACACCGAGATGCTCTGACTCGAAGTAAGGCCGGATATCCCTGCAGTGAATTGAATGCAGGCTCGTCTTGCATCTCCCAAGACGAAGGGATGTCTGAATCCCCTGTGGAGACCACAGAGAAAGACCTAGTCCTCCGCCTCATCGCGACCGGAGGCCTCACATCCTTTGAAAACTAGAGAGGTCTGCGGAGATCAATGCTTCCAAAGGAGACGATGCCTGACTCCTCTTGCAAATGGATAGAAGTCCCAGGATCCCTGTGGCACGTGGAAAGGGACCCTGGGTCTCCCGCCTCACGTGGAGACGCGTCCCAATTGCCATGCCAAGACTCGGGGAGAATCCCGAGGTGTCCCTCGCACCTAGGCAGGAGTCCTGACGTCGCTGAACAAACACGTGTCTGGAAGGGCCCTCCCCGTCGTAACTGGAGAATATAACCCAGGTTCCGACCGAAACTCGAGAAAAACCATGAGACTTCCCCCTCGGCGCGAGATGAGGCCCGATTCCCCTGCACTGCGTGCAGAGCAATTCCGTGTTCCATATCAAACGTGAAAGTAGCCTTGATTTCCTTGATGGCACTACAGAGAAAACCCAAGATCACTGTCTCAAGTCTAGAGGGATCCTGAGGTCACTGGAGCAGCATGAAAGGGCTCAGTGGACCCCAAATCAACTCGAGATGAGAGCTTAGTCCCTGGCTTCGACTCAAGAGGAATATCAACTTTCCACAAGCACCTCAAGAGGAGGCTTCTCTCAGCTACAGGTATGTGAGAGGGACCCTGAGTTTGTGGCCTCAAGTGGAATGGACACTGAGATGCTCTGACTCGAAGTAAGGCCGGATATCCCTGGAGTGAATTGAATGCCGGCTCGTCTTGCATCTCCCAAGATGAAGGGATGTCTGAATCCCCTGTGGAGACCACAGAGAAAGATCTAGGCCTCCGCCTCATCGTGACCGGAGGCCTCACATCCTTTGAAAACTAGAGATGTCCGCGGAGATCAATGCTTCCAAAGGAGACGATGCCTGACTCCTCTTGAAAATGGATAGGAGTCCCAGGATCCCTGTGGCACGTGGAAAGGGACTCTGGGTCTCCCGCCTCACGTGGAGACGCGTCCCAATTGCCATGCCAAGACTCGAGGAGAATACCGAGGTGTCCCTAGCACCTAGGCAGGAGTCCTGACGTCGCTGAACAAACACGTGTCTGGAAGGGCCCTACCCGTCATAACTCGAGAATATACCACAGGTTCCGGCCGCAACTCGAGAAAAACCATGAGACTTCCCCCTCGCCGCGAGATGAGGCCCGATTCCCCTGCACTGCGTGCAGAGCAATTCTGTGTTCCACATCAAACGTAAAAGGAGCCTTGATTTCCTTGATGGCACTCCAGAGAAAACCCAAGATAACTGTCTCAAGTCTAGAGGGATCCTGAGGTCACTGTAGCAACACGAAAAGCCTCCGTGGACCCCAAATCAAACCGAGATGAGAGCTTAGTCCCTGGCTTCGACGCAAGAGGAATACCAACTTTCCACAAGCACCTCAAGAGGACGCTTCTCTCAGCTACAGGTATGTGAGAGGGACCCTGAGTATGTGGCCTCAAGTTGAATGGACTCCGAGATGCTCTGACTCGAAGTAAGGCCGGATATCCCTGCAGTGAATTGAATGCAGGCTCGTCTTGCATCTCCCAAGACGAAGGGTTGTCTGAATCCCCTGTGGAGACCACAGAAAAAGACCGAGTCCACCGCCTCAACGCAACTGGAGCCCTCATATCCTTTGAAAACTCGAGAGGTCCGCAGATATCACTACTTCCGAAGGAGACGATGACTGACTCCTTTTGAAAATGGATAGGAGTCCCAGGATCCCTGAAGCACGTGGAAAGGGACCCTGGGTCTCCCGCCTCACGTGGAGACGCGTCCCAATTGCCATGCCAAGACTCGAGGAGAATCCCGAGGTGTCCCTCGCACCTAGGCAGGAGTCCTGACATCGCTGAACAAACACGTGTCTGGAAGGGCCCTCCCCGTCTTAACTCGAGAATATACCCCAGGTTCCGGCCGCAACTCGAGAAAAACCATGAGACTTCCCCCTCGCCGCGAGATGAGGCCCGATTCCCCTGCACTGCGTGCAGACCAATTCCGTGTGCCACATCAAAAGTCGAAGGAGCCTTGATTTCCTTGATGGCACTCCAGAGAAAACCCAAGATCACTGTCTCCAGTCTAGAGGGTTCCTGAGGTCACTGTAGCAACACGAAAGGGCTCCGTGGACCCCAAATCAACTCGAGATGAGAGCTTAGTCCCTGGCTTCGACTCAAGAGGAATACCAACTTTCCACAAGCACCTGAAGAGGAGCCTTCTCGCAGCCACAGGTATGTGAGAGGGCCCCTGAGTTTGTGGCCTCAAGTGGAATGGACACCGAGATGCTCTGACTCGAAGTAAGGCCGAATATCCCTGCAGTGAATTGAATGCAGGCTCGTCTTTCATCTCCCAAGACGAAGGGATGTCTGAATACCCTGTGGAGACGACAGAGAAAGACCTAGTCCTCCGCCTCATCGAGACCGGAGGCATCACATCCTTTCAAAATTCGAGAGGTATGCGGAGATCAATGCTTCCAAAGTAGACGATGCCTGACTCTTATTGAAAATGGATAGGAGTCCCAGGATCCCTGTGGCACGTGGAAAGGGACACTGGGTCTCCCGCCTCACGTGGAGACGCATCCCAATTGCCATGCCAAGATTCGAGGAGAATCCCGATGTGTCCCTCGCACCTAGGCAGGAGTCCTAACGTCGCTGAACAAACACGTGTCCGGAAGGGCCCTCCCTGTCGTAACTCGAGAATATACCCCAGGTTCCAGCCGCAACTCAAGAGAAACGATGAGACTTCCCCCTCGCCGCGAGATGAGGCCCGATTCCCCTGCACTGCGTGCAGAGCAATTCCGTGTTCCACATCAAATGTGAACGGAGCCTTGATTTCCTTGATGGCACTCCAGATAAAACTGAAGATCACTGTCTCAAGTCTAGAGGGATCCTGAGGTAACTGTAGCAAAACGAAAATGCTCCGTGGACCCCAAGTCAACTCGAGATGAGAGCTTAGTCCCTGGCTTCGACTCAAGAGGAATACCAACTTTCCACAAGCACCTCAAGAGGAGGCTTCTCTCAGCTACATTTATGTGAGAGGGACCCTCAGTTTGTGGCCTCAAGAGGAATGGACACCGAGATGCTCTGACTCGAAGTAAGGCCGGATATCCCTGCAGTGAATTGAATGCAGGCTCGTCTTGCATCTCCCAAGACGAAGGGATGTCTGAATCCCCTGTGGAGACCACAGAGAAAGATCTAGTTCTCCGCCTCATCGCGGCCGGAGACCTCACAGCCTTTGAAAACTCGACAGGTCCGCGGAGATCAATGCTACCAAAGGAGACGATGCCTGACTCCTCTTGAAAATGGATAGGAGTTCCAGGATCCCTGTGGAACTTGGAAAGGGACCCTGGGTCTCCCGCCTCTAGTGGAGACGCGTCCCAATTGCCATGCCAAGACTCGAAGAGAATCCCGAGGTGTCCCTCGCACCTAGGCAGGAGTCCTGACGTCGCTGAACAAACACGTGTCTGGAAGGGCCCTCCCCGTCGTAACTCGAGAATATACCCCAGGTTCCGGCCGCAACTCGAGAAAAACCATGAGACTTCCCCCTCGCCGCGAGATGAGGCCCGATTCCCCTACACTGCGTGAAGAGGAATTCCGTGTTCCACATCAAATGTGAACGGAGCCTTGATTTCCTTGATGGCACTCCAGAGAAAACCCAAGATCACTGTCTCAAGTCTAGAGGGATCCTGAGGTCACTGGAGCAACACGAAAGGGCTCCGTGGACCCCAAATCAACTCGAGATGAGAGCTTAGTCCCTGGCTTCGACTCAAGAGGAATACCAACTTTCCACAAGCACCTCAAGAGGAGGCTTCTCTCAGCTACAGGTATGTGAGAGGGACCCTGAGTTTGTGGCCTCAAGTGGAATGGACACCGACATGCTCTGACTTGAAGTAAGGCCGGATATCCCTGCAGTGAATTGAATGCAGGCTCGTCTTGCATCTCCCAAGACGAAGGGATGTCTGAATCCCCTGTGGAGACCACAGAGAAAGACCTAGTCCTCCACCTCAACGCGAACGGAGGCCTCACATCCTTTGAAAACTCGAGAGGTCCGCGCAGATCAATGCTTCCAAAGGAGACGATGCCTGACTCCTCTTGCAAATGGATAGAAGTCCCAGGATCCCTGTGGCACGTGGAAAGGGACACTGGGTCTCGCGCCTCACGTGGAGACGCGTCCCAATTGCCATGCCAAGACTCGAGGAGAATCTCGAGGTGTCCCTCGCACCTAGGCAGGAGTCCTGACGTCGCTGAACAAACACGTGTGTGGAAGGGCCCTCACCGTCGTAACTCGAGAATATACCCCAGGTTCCGGCACCAACTCGAGAAAAACCATGAGACTTCCAGCTCGCCGCGAGATGAGGCCCGATTCCCCTGCACTGCGTGCCGTGCAATTCCGTGTTCCACATCAAACGTGAAAGGATCCTTGATTTCCTTGATGGCACTCCAGAGAAACCCCAAGATCACTGTCTCAAGTCTAGAGGGATCCTGAGGTCACTGGAGCAACACGAAAGGCTCCGTGGACCCCAAATCAACTCGAGATGAGAGCTTAGTCCCTGGCTTCGACTCAAGAGGAATACCAACTTTCCACAAGCACCTCAAGAGGAGGCTTCTCTCAGCTACAGGTATGTGAGAGGGACCCTGAGTTTGTGGCCTCAAGTGGAATGGACACTGAGATGCTCTGACTCGAAGTAAGGCCGGATATGCCTGGAGTGAATTGAATGCAGGCTCGTCTTGCATCTCCGAAGACGAAGGGATGTATGAATCCCCTGTGGAGACCACAGAGAAAGACTTATTCGTCCGACTCAACGCGACCGGAGGCCTCACATCCTTTGAATACTCGGGAGGTCCGCGGAGATCAATGCTTCCAAAGGAGACGATGCGTGACTCCTCTTGAAAATGGATAGGAGTCCCAGGATCCCTGTGGCACGTGGAAAGGGACCCCGGGTCTCCCGCCTCACGTGGAGACGCGTCCCAATTGCCATGCCAAGACTCGAGGAGAATCCCGAGGTGTTCCTCGCACCTAGGCAGGAGTCCTGACGTCCCTGAACAAACACGTGTCTGGAAGGGCCCTCCCCGTCGTAACTCGAGAATATACCCCAGGTTCCGGCCGGAACTCGAGAAAAACCATGAGACTTCCCCCTCGCTGCGACATGAGGCCCGATTCCCCTGCACTGCGTGCAGAGCAATTCCGTGTTCCACATCAAACGTGAAAGGAGCCTTGATTTCTTTAATGGCACTCCAGAGAAAACCCAAGATCACTGTCTCAAGTCTAGAGGGATCCTGAGGTCACTGTACGAACACGAAAGGGCTCCGTGGACCCCAAATCAACTCGAGATTAGAGCTTAGTCCCTGGCTCCGACTCAAGAGGAAAACCAACTTTCCACATGCACCTCAACAGGAGGCTTCTCTCAGCTAGAGTTATGTGAGAGGGACCCTGAATTTGTAGCCTCAAGTGGAATGGACACCGAGATGCTCTGACTCGAAGTAAGGCCGGATATCCCTGCAGTGAATTGAATGCAGGCTCGTCTTGCATCTCCCAAGACGAAGGGATGTCTGAATCCCCTGTGGAGACCACAGAGAAAGACCTAGTCCTCCGCCTCATCGCGACCGGAGGCCTCACATCCTTTGAAAACTAGAGAGGTCTGCGGAGATCAATGCTTCCAAAGGAGACGATGCCTGACTCCTCTTGAAAATGGATAGAAGTCCCAGGATCCCTGTGGCACGTGGAAAGGGACCCTGGGTCTCCCGCCTCACGTGGAGACGCGTCCCAATTGCCATGCCAAGACTCGAGGAGAATCCCGAGGTGTCCCTCGCACCTAGGCAGGAGTCCTGACGTCGCTGAACAAACACGTGTCTGGAAGGGCCCTCCCCGTCGTAACTCGAGAATATACCCCAGGTTCCGGCCGCAACTCGAGAAAAACCATGAGACTTCCCCCTCGCCGCGAGATGAGGCCCGATTCCCCTACACTGCGTGAAGAGGAATTCCGTGTTCCACATCAAATGTGAACGGAGCCTTGATTTCCTTGATGGCACTCCAGAGAAAACCCAAGATCACTGTCTCAAGTCTAGAGGGATCCTGAGGTCACTGGAGCAGCATGAAAGGGCTCCGTGGACCCCAAAACAACTCGAGATGAGAGCTTAGTCCCTGGCTTCGACTCAAGAGGAATACCAACTTTCCACAAGCACCTCAAGAGGAGGCTTCTCTCAGCTACAGGTATGTGAGAGGGACCCTGAGTTTGTGGCCTCAAGTGGAATGGACACTGAGATGCTCTGACTCGAAGTAAGGCCGGATATCCCTGGAGTGAATTGAATGCCGGCTCGTCTTGCATCTCCCAAGATGAAGGGATGTCTGAATCCCCTGTGGAGACCACAGAGAAAGATCTAGGCCTCCGCCTCATCGTGACCGGAGGCCTCACATCCTTTGAAAACTAGAGATGTCCGCGGAGATCAATGCTTCCAAAGGAGACGATGCCTGACTCCTCTTGAAAATGGATAGGAGTCCCGGGATCCCTGTGGCACGTGGAAAGGGACTCTGGGTCTCCCGCCTCACGTGGAGACGCGTCCCAATTGCCATGCCAAGACTCGAGGAGAATACCGAGGTGTCCCTAGCACCTAGGCAGGAGTCCTGACGTCGCTGAACAAACACGTGTCTGGAAGGGCCCTACCCGTCATAACTCGAGAATATACCACAGGTTCCGGCCGCAACTCGAGAAAAACCATGAGACTTCCCCCTCGCCGCGAGATGAGGCCCGATTCCCCTGCACTGCGTGCAGAGCAATTCTGTGTTCCACATCAAACGTAAAAGGAGCCTTGATTTCCTTGATGGCACTCCAGAGAAAACCCAAGATAACTGTCTCAAGTCTAGAGGGATCCTGAGGTCACTGTAGCAACACGAAAAGCCTCCGTGGACCCCAAATCAAACCGAGATGAGAGCTTAGTCCCTGGCTTCGACTCAAGAGGAATACCAACTTTCCACAAGCACCTCAAGAGGACGCTTCTCTCAGCTACAGGTATGTGAGAGGGACCCTGAGTATGTGGCCTCAAGTTGAATGGACTCCGAGATGCTCTGACTCGAAGTAAGGCCGGATATCCCTGCAGTGAATTGAATGCAGGCTCGTCTTGCATCTCCCAAGACGAAGGGTTGTCTGAATCCCCTGTGGAGACCACAGAAAAAGACCGAGTCCACCGCCTCAACGCAACTGGAGCCCTCATATCCTTTGAAAACTCGAGAGGTCCGCAGATATCACTACTTCCGAAGGAGACGATGACTGACTCCTTTTGAAAATGGATAGGAGTCCCAGGATCCCTGAAGCACGTGGAAAGGGACCCTGGGTCTCCCGCCTCACGTGGAGACGCGTCCCAATTGCCATGCCAAGACTCGAGGAGAATCCCGAGGTGTCCCTCGCACCTAGGCAGGAGTCCTGACGTCGCTGAACAAACACGTGTCTGGAAGGGCCCTCCCCGTCTTAACTCGAGAATATACCCCAGGTTCCGGCCGCAACTCGAGAAAAACCATGAGACTTCCCCCTCGCCGCGAGATGAGGCCCGATTCCCCTGCACTGCGTGCAGACCAATTCCGTGTGCCACATCAAAAGTCGAAGGAGCCTTGATTTCCTTGATGGCACTCCAGAGAAAACCCAAGATCACTGTCTCCAGTCTAGAGGGTTCCTGAGGTCACTGTAGAAACACGAAAGGGCTCCGTGGACCCCAAATCAACTCGAGATGAGAGCTTAGTCCCTGGCTTCGACTCAAGAGGAATACCAACTTTCCACAAGCACCTCAAGAGGAGGCTTCTCTCAGCTACAGGTATGTGAGAGGGACCCTGAGTTTGTGGCCTCAAGTGGAATGGACACCGAGATGCTCTGACTCGAAGTAAGGCCGGATATCCCTGCAGTGAATTGAATGCAGGCTCGTCTTGCATCTCCCAACACGAAGGGATGTCTGAATCCCCTGTGGAGACCACAAAGAAACACCTAGTCCTCCGCCTCATCGCGACCGGAGGCCTCACATCCTTTGAAAACTCGAGAGGTCTGCTGAGATCAATGCTTCCAAAGGAGACGATGCCTGACTCCTCCAGAAAATGGATAGGAGTCCCAGGATCCCTGTGGCTCGTGGAAAGGGACCCTGGGTCTCCCGCCTCACGTGGAGACGCGTCCCAATTGCCATGCCAAGACTCGAGGAGAATCCCAAGGTGTCCCTAGCACCTAGGCAGGAGTCCTGACGTCGCTGAACAAACACGTGTCTGGAAGGGCCCTCCCCGTCGTAACTCGAGAATATACCCCAGGTTCCGCCCGCAACTCGAGAAAAACCATGAGACTACCCCCTCGCCGCGAGATGAGGCCCGATTCCCCTGCCCTGCGTGCAGAGCAATTCCGTATTCCACATCAAAATTGAAAGGAGCCTTGATTTCCTTGATGGCACTCCAGAGAAAACCCAAGATCACTGTATCAAGTATAGAGGGATCCTGAGGTCACTGGAGCAACAAGAAAGGGCTCCGTGGAACCAAAATCAACTCGAGATGAGAGCTTAGTCCCTGGCTTCGACTCAAGAGGAATACCAACTTTCCACAAGCACCTGAAGAGGAGGTTTCTCTCAGCCACAGGTATGTGAGAAGGACCCTGAGTTTGCGGCCTCAAGTGGAATGGACACCGAGATGCTCTGACTCGAAGTAAGGCCGGATATCCCTGCAGTGAATTGAATGCAGGCTCGTCCTGCATCTCCTAAGACGAAGGGATGTCTGAATCCCCTGTGGAGACCACAGAGAAAGACCTAGTTCTCCGCCTCATCGCGACCGGAGGCTTCACATCCTTTGAAAACTCGAGAGGTCCACGGTGATCAATGCTTCCAAAGGAGACGATGCCTGACTCCTCTTGAAAATGGATAGGAGTCCCGGGATCCCTGTGGCACGTCGAAAGGGACCCTGGGTCTCCTGCCTCACGTGGAGACGCGTCCCAATTGCCATGCCAAGACTCGAGGAGAATACCGAGGTGTCCCTAGCACCTAGGCAGGAGTCCTGACGTCGCTGAACAAACACGTGTCTGGAAGGGCCCTACCCGTCATAACTCGAGAATATACCACAGGTTCCGGCCGCAACTCGAGAAAAACCATGAGACTTCCCCCTCGCCGCGAGATGAGGCCCGATTCCCCTGCACTGCGTGCAGAGCAATTCTGTGTTCCACATCAAACGTAAAAGGAGCCTTGATTTCCTTGATGGCACTCCAGAGAAAACCCAAGATAACTGTCTCAAGTCTAGAGGGATCCTGAGGTCACTGTAGCAACACGAAAAGCCTCCGTGGACCCCAAATCAAACCGAGATGAGAGCTTAGTCCCTGGCTTCGACTCAAGAGGAATACCAACTTTCCACAAGCACCTCAAGAGGACGCTTCTCTCAGCTACAGGTATGTGAGAGGGACCCTGAGTATGTGGCCTCAAGTTGAATGGACTCCGAGATGCTCTGACTCGAAGTAAGGCCGGATATCCCTGCAGTGAATTGAATGCAGGCTCGTCTTGCATCTCCCAAGACGAAGGGTTGTCTGAATCCCCTGTGGAGACCACAGAAAAAGACCGAGTCCACCGCCTCAACGCAACTGGAGCCCTCATATCCTTTGAAAACTCGAGAGGTCCGCAGATATCACTACTTCCGAAGGAGACGATGACTGACTCCTTTTGAAAATGGATAGGAGTCCCAGGATCCCTGAAGCACGTGGAAAGGGACCCTGGGTCTCCCGCCTCACGTGGAGACGCGTCCCAATTGCCATGCCAAGACTCGAGGAGAATCCCGAGGTGTCCCTCGCACCTAGGCAGGAGTCCTGACGTCGCTGAACAAACACGTGTCTGGAAGGGCCCTCCCCGTCTTAACTCGAGAATATACCCCAGGTTCCGGCCGCAACTCGAGAAAAACCATGAGACTTCCCCCTCGCCGCGAGATGAGGCCCGATTCCCCTGCACTGCGTGCAGACCAATTCCGTGTGCCACATCAAAAGTCGAAGGAGCCTTGATTTCCTTGATGGCACTCCAGAGAAAACCCAAGATCACTGTCTCCAGTCTAGAGGGTTCCTGAGGTCACTGTAGAAACACGAAAGGGCTCCGTGGACCCCAAATCAACTCGAGATGAGAGCTTAGTCCCTGGCTTCGACTCAAGAGGAATACCAACTTTCCACAAGCACCTCAAGAGGAGGCTTCTCTCAGCTACAGGTATGTGAGAGGGACCCTGAGTTTGTGGCCTCAAGTGGAATGGACACCGAGATGCTCTGACTCGAAGTAAGGCCGGATATCCCTGCAGTGAATTGAATGCAGGCTCGTCTTGCATCTCCCAACACGAAGGGATGTCTGAATCCCCTGTGGAGACCACAAAGAAACACCTAGTCCTCCGCCTCATCGCGACCGGAGGCCTCACATCCTTTGAAAACTCGAGAGGTCTGCTGAGATCAATGCTTCCAAAGGAGACGATGCCTGACTCCTCCAGAAAATGGATAGGAGTCCCAGGATCCCTGTGGCTCGTGGAAAGGGACCCTGGGTCTCCCGCCTCACGTGGAGACGCGTCCCAATTGCCATGCCAAGACTCGAGGAGAATCCCAAGGTGTCCCTAGCACCTAGGCAGGAGTCCTGACGTCGCTGAACAAACACGTGTCTGGAAGGGCCCTCCCCGTCGTAACTCGAGAATATACCCCAGGTTCCGCCCGCAACTCGAGAAAAACCATGAGACTACCCCCTCGCCGCGAGATGAGGCCCGATTCCCCTGCCCTGCGTGCAGAGCAATTCCGTATTCCACATCAAAATTGAAAGGAGCCTTGATTTCCTTGATGGCACTCCAGAGAAAACCCAAGATCACTGTATCAAGTATAGAGGGATCCTGAGGTCACTGGAGCAACAAGAAAGGGCTCCGTGGAACCAAAATCAACTCGAGATGAGAGCTTAGTCCCTGGCTTCGACTCAAGAGGAATACCAACTTTCCACAAGCACCTGAAGAGGAGGTTTCTCTCAGCCACAGGTATGTGAGAAGGACCCTGAGTTTGCGGCCTCAAGTGGAATGGACACCGAGATGCTCTGACTCGAAGTAAGGCCGGATATCCCTGCAGTGAATTGAATGCAGGCTCGTCCTGCATCTCCTAAGACGAAGGGATGTCTGAATCCCCTGTGGAGACCACAGAGAAAGACCTAGTTCTCCGCCTCATCGCGACCGGAGGCTTCACATCCTTTGAAAACTCGAGAGGTCCACGGTGATCAATGCTTCCAAAGGAGACGATGCCTGACTCCTCTTGAAAATGGATAGGAGTCCCGGGATCCCTGTGGCACGTCGAAAGGGACCCTGGGTCTCCTGCCTCACGTGGAGACGCGTCCCAATTGCCATGCCAAGACTCGAGGAGAATCCCGAGGTGTCCCTCGCACCTAGGCAAGAGTCCTGACGTCGCTGAACAAACACGTGTCTGGAAGGCCCTCCCCGTCGTAACACGAGAATATACCCCAGGTTCCGGCCGCAACTCGAGAAAAACCATGAGATTTCCCCCTCGCCGTGAGATGAGGCCCGATTCCACTACATTGCGTGCAGAGCAATTCCGTGTTCCACATCAAACGTGAAAGGAGCCTTGATTTCTTTGATGGCACTCCAGAGAAAACCCAAGATCACTGTCTCAAGTCTAGAGGGATCCTGAGGTCACTGGAGCAACACGAAAGGGCTCCGTGAACCACAAATCAACTCGAGATGAGAGCTTAGTCCCTGGCTTCGACTCAAGAGGAATACCAACTTTCCACATGCACCTCAACAGGAGGCTTCTCTCAGCTAGAGTTATGTGAGAGGGACCCTGAGTTTGTGGCCTCAAGTGGAATGGACACCGAGAAGCTCTGACTCGAAGTAAGGCCGGATATCCCTCCAGTGAATTGAATGCAGGCTCGTCTTGCATCTCCCAAGACGAAGGGATGTCTGAATCCCCTGTGGAGACCACAGAGAAAGAACTAGTCCTCCGCCTCATCGCGACCGGAGGCCTCACATAATTTGAAAACTCGAGAGGTCCGCGGAGATCAATGCTTGCAAAGGAGACGATGCCTGACTCTTCTTGAAAATGGATAGGAGTCCCAGGATCCCTGTGGCACATGGAAAGGGACCCTGGGTCTCCCGCCTCACTTGGAGACGCGTCCCAATTGCCATGCCAAGACTCGAGGAGAATCCCGAGGTGTCCCTCGCACCTAGGCAGGAGTCTTGAAGTCCCTGAACAAACACGTGTCTGGAAGGCCCTCCCCGTCGTAACTCGAGATTATACCCCAGGTTCCGGCCGCAACTTGAGGAAAACCATGAGACATCCCCCTTTCCACGAGATGAGGCCCGATTCCCCTGCACTGCGTGCAGAGCAATTCCGTGTTCCACATCAAAAATGAAAGGAGCCTTCATTTCCCTGATGGCACTCCAGAGAAAACCCAAGATCACTGTCTCAAGTCTAGAGGGATCCTGAGGTCACTGTACGAACACGAAAGGGCTCCGTGGACCCCAAATCAACTCGAGATTAGAGCTTAGTCCCTGGCTCCGACTCAAGAGGAAAACCAACTTTCCACATGCACCTCAACAGGAGGCTTCTCTCAGCTAGAGTTATGTGAGAGGGACCCTGAATTTGTAGCCTCAAGTGGAATGGACACCGAGATGCTCTGACTCGAAGTAAGGCCGGATATCCCTGCAGTGAATTGAATGCAGGCTCGTCTTGCATCTCCCAAGACGAAGGGATGTCTGAATCCCCTGTGGAGACCACAGAGAAAGACCTAGTCCTCCGCCTCATCGCGACCGGAGGCCTCACATCCTTTGAAAACTAGAGAGGTCTGCGGAGATCAATGCTTCCAAAGGAGACGATGCCTGACTCCTCTTGCAAATGGATAGAAGTCCCAGGATCCCTGTGGCACGTGGAAAGGGACCCTGGGTCTCCCGCCTCACGTGGAGACGCGTCCCAATTGCCATGACAAGACTCGAGGAGAATCCCGAGGTGTCCCTCGCACCTAGGCAGGAGTCCTGACGTCGCTGAACAAACACGTGTCTGGAAGGGCCCTCCCCGTCGTAACTGGAGAATATAACCCAGGTTCCGACCGAAACTCGAGAAAAACCATGAGACTTCCCCCTCGGCGCGAGATGAGGCCCGATTCCCCTGCACTGCGTGCAGAGCAATTCCGTGTTCCATATAAAACGTGAAAGTAGCCTTGATTTCCTTGATGGCACTACAGAGAAAACCCAAGATCACTGTCTCAAGTCTAGAGGGATCCTGAGGTCACTGGAGCAGCATGAAAGGGCTCCGTGGACCCCAAAACAACTCGAGATGAGAGCTTAGTCCCTGGCTTCGACTCAAGAGGAATACCAACTTTCCACAAGCACCTCAAGAGGAGGCTTCTCTCAGCTACAGGTATGTGAGAGGGACCCTGAGTTTGTGGCCTCAAGTGGAATGGACACTGAGATGCTCTGACTCGAAGTAAGGCCGGATATCCCTGGAGTGAATTGAATGCCGGCTCGTCTTGCATCTCCCTAGATGAAGGGATGTCTGAATCCCCTGTGGAGACCACAGAGAAAGATCTAGGCCTCCGTCTCATCGTGACCGGAGGCCTCACATCCTTTGAAAACTAGAGATGTCAGCGGAGATCAATGCTTCCAAAGGAGACGATGCCTGACTCCTCTTGAAAATGGATAGGAGTCCCAGGATCCCTGTGGCACGTGGAAAGGGACTCTGGGTCTCCCGCCTCACGTGGAGACGCGTCCAAATTGCCATGCCAAGACTCGAGGAGAATACCGAGGTGTCCCTAGCACCTAGGAAGGAGTCCTGACGTCGCTGAACAAACACGTGTCTGGAAGGGCCCTCCCCCTCGTAACTCGAGAATATACCCCAGGTTCCGGCCGGAACTCGAGAAAAACCATGAGACTTCCCCCTCGCTGCGACATGAGGCCCGATTCCCCTGCACTGCGTGCAGAGCAATTCCGTGTTCCACATCAAACGTGAAAGGAGCCTTGATTTCCTTGATGGCACTACAGAGAAAACCCAAGATCACTGTCTCAAGTCTAGAGGGATCCTGAGGTCACTGTAGAAACACGAAAGGGCTCCGTGGACCCCAAATCAACTCGAGATGAGAGCTTAGTCCCTGGCTTCGACTGAAGAGGAATACCAACTTTCCACAAGCACCTCAAGAGGAGGCTTCTCTCAGCTACAGGTATGTGAGAGGGACCCTGAGTTTGCGGCCTCAAGTGGAATGGACACCGAGATGCTCTGACTCGAAGTAAGGGCGGATATCCCTGCAGTGAATTGAATGCAGGCTCGTCTTGCATCTCCCAACATGAAGGGATGTCTGAATCCCCTGTGGAGACCACAAAGAAACACCTAGTCCTCCGCCTCATCGCGACCGGAGGCCTCACATCCTTTGAAAACTCGAGAGGTCTGCTGAGATCAATGCTTCCAAAGGAGACGATGCCTGACTCCTCCAGAAAATGGATAGGAGTCCCAGGATCCCTGTGGCTCGTGGAAAGGGACCCTGGGTCTCCCGCCTCACGTGGAGACGCGTCCCAATTGCCATGCCAAGACTCGAGGAGAATCCCAAGGTGTCCCTAGCACCTAGGCAGGAGTCCTGACGTCGCTGAACAAACACGTGTCTGGAAGGGCCCTCCCCGTCGTAACTCGAAAATATACCCCAGGTTCCGCCCGCAACTCGAGAAAAACCATGAGACTACCCCCTCGCCGCGAGATGAGGCCCGATTCCCCTGCCCTGCGTGCAGAGCAATTCCGTATTCCACATCAAAATTGAAAGGAGCCTTGATTTCCTTGATGGCACTCCAGAGAAAACCCAAGATCACTGTCTCAAGTATAGAGGGATCCTGAGGTCACTGGAGCAACAAGAAAGGGCTCCGTGGAACCAAAATCAACTCGAGATGAGAGCTTAGTCCCTGGCTTCGACTCAAGAGGAATACCAACTTTCCACAAGCACCTGAAGAGGAGGTTTCTCTCAGCCACAGGTATGTGAGAAGGACCCTGAGTTTGCGGCCTCAAGTGGAATGGACACCGAGATGCTCTGACTCGAAGTAAGGCCGGATATCCCTGCAGTGAATTGAATGCAGGCTCGTCCTGCATCTCCTAAGACGAAGGGATGTCTGAATCCCCTGTGGAGACCACAGAGAAAGACCTAGTTCTCCGCCTCATCGCGACCGGAGGCTTCACATCCTTTGAAAACTCGAGAGGTCCACGGAGATCAATGCTTCCAAAGGAGACGATGCCTGACTCCTCTTGAAAATGGATAGGAGTCCCGGGATCCCTGTGGCACGTCGAAAGGGACCCTGGGTCTCCCGCCTCACGTGGAGACGCGTCCCAATTGCCATGCCAAGACTCGAGGAGAATCCCGAGGTGTCCCTCGCACCTAGGCAAGAGTCCTGACGTCGCTGAACAAACACGTGTCTGGAAGGGCCCTCCCCATCGTAACACGAGAATATACCCCAGGTTCCGGCCGCAACTCGAGAAAAACCATGAGACTTCCCCCTCGCCGTGAGATGAGGCCCGATTCCACTACATTGCGTGCAGAGCAATTCCGTGTTCCACATCAAACGTGAAAGGAGCCTTGATTTCTTTGATGGCACTCCAGAGAAAACCCAAGATCACTGTCTCAAGTCTAGAGGGATCCTGAGGTCACTGGAGCAACACGAAAGGGCTCCGTGAACCACAAATCAACTCGAGATGAGAGCTTAGTCCCTGGCTTCGACTCAAGAGGAATACCAACTTTCCACATGCACCTCAACAGGAGGCTTCTCTCAGCTAGAGTTATGTGAGAGGGACCCTGAGTTTGTGGCCTCAAGTGGAATGGACACCGAGAAGCTCTGACTCGAAGTAAGGCCGGATATCCCTCCAGTGAATTGAATGCAGGCTCGTCTTGCATCTCCCAAGACGAAGGGATGTCTGAATCCCCTGTGGAGACCACAGAGAAAGAACTAGTCCTCCGCCTCATCGCGACCGGAGGCCTCACATAATTTGAAAACTCGAGAGGTCCGCGGAGATCAATGCTTGCAAAGGAGACGATGCCTGACTCTTCTTGAAAATGGATAGGAGTCCCAGGATCCCTGTGGCACATGGAAAGGGACCCTGGGTCTCCCGCCTCACTTGGAGACGCGTCCCAATTGCCATGCCAAGACTCGAGGAGAATCCCGAGGTGTCCCTCGCACCTAGGCAGGAGTCTTGACGTCCCTGAACAAACACGTGTCTGGAAGGCCCTCCCCGTCGTAACTCGAGATTATACCCCAGGTTCCGGCCGCAACTTGAGGAAAACCATGAGACATCCCCCTTTCCACGAGATGAGGCCCGATTCCCCTGCACTGCGTGCAGAGCAATTCCGTGTTCCACATCAAAAATGAAAGGAGCCTTCATTTCCCTGATGGCACTCCAGAGAAAACCCAAGATCACTGTCTCAAGTCTAGAGGGATCCTGAGGTCACGGTACGAACACGAAAGGGCTCCGTGGACCCCAAATCAACTCGAGATTAGAGCTTAGTCCCTGGCTTCGACTCAAGAGGAATACCAACTTTCCACATGCACCTCAACAGGAGGCTTCTCTCAGCTAGAGTTATGTGAGAGGGACCCTGAATTTGTAGCCTCAAGTGGAATGGACACCGAGATGCTCTGACTCGAAGTAAGGCCGGATATCCCTGCAGTGAATTGAATGCAGACTCATCTTGCATCTCCCAAGACGAAGGGATGTCTGAATCCCCTGTGGAGACCACAGAGAAAGACCTAGTCCTCCGCCTCATCGCGACCGGAGGCCTCACATCCTTTGAAAACTAGAGAGGTCTGCGGAGATCAATGCTTCCAAAGGAGACGATGCCTGACTCCTCTTGAAAATGGATAGAAGTCCCAGGATCCCTGTGGCACGTGGAAAGGGACCCTGGGTCTCACGCCTCACGTGGAGACGCGTCCCAATTGCCATGCCAAGACTCGGGGAGAATCCCGAGGTGTCCCTCGCACCTAGGCAGGAGTCCTGACGTCGCTGAACAAACACGTGTCTGGAAGGGCCCTCCCCGTCGTAACTGGAGAATATAACCCAGGTTCCGACCGAAACTCGAGAAAAACCATGAGACTTCCCCCTCGGCGCGAGATGAGGCCCGATTCCCCTGCACTGCGTGCAGAGCAATTCCGTGTTCCATATCAAACGTGAAAGTAGCCTTGATTTCCTTGATGGCACTACAGAGAAAACCCAAGATCACTGTCTCAAGTCTAGAGGGATCCTGAGGTCACTGGAGCAACACGAAAGGGCTCCGTGAACCACAAATCAACTCGAGATGAGAGCTTAGTCCCTGGCTTCGACTCAAGAGGAATACCAACTTTCCACATGCACCTCAACAGGAGGCTTCTCTCAGCTAGAGTTATGTGAGAGGGACCCTGAGTTTGTGGCCTCAAGTGGAATGGACACCGAGAAGCTCTGACTCGAAGTAAGGCCGGATATCCCTCCAGTGAATTGAATGCAGGCTCGTCTTGCATCTCCCAAGACGAAGGGATGTCTGAATCCCCTGTGGAGACCACAGAGAAAGAACTAGTCCTCCGCCTCATCGCGACCGGAGGCCTCACATAATTTGAAAACTCGAGAGGTCCGCGGAGATCAATGCTTGCAAAGGAGACGATGCCTGACTCTTCTTGAAAATGGATAGGAGTCCCAGGATCCCTGTGGCACATGGAAAGGGACCCTGGGTCTCCCGCCTCACTTGGAGACGCGTCCCAATTGCCATGCCAAGACTCGAGGAGAATCCCGAGGTGTCCCTCGCACCTAGGCAGGAGTCTTGACGTCCCTGAACAAACACGTGTCTGGAAGGCCCTCCCCGTCGTAACTCGAGATTATACCCCAGGTTCCGGCCGCAACTTGAGGAAAACCATGAGACATCCCCCTTTCCACGAGATGAGGCCCGATTCCCCTGCACTGCGTGCAGAGCAATTCCGTGTTCCACATCAAAAATGAAAGGAGCCTTCATTTCCCTGATGGCACTCCAGAGAAAACCCAAGATCACTGTCTCAAGTCTAGAGGGATCCTGAGGTCACTGTACGAACACGAAAGGGCTCCGTGGACCCCAAATCAACTCGAGATTAGAGCTTAGTCCCTGGCTTCGACTCAAGAGGAATACCAACTTTCCACATGCACCTCAACAGGAGGCTTCTCTCAGCTAGAGTTATGTGAGAGGGACCCTGAATTTGTAGCCTCAAGTGGAATGGACACCGAGATGCTCTGACTCGAAGTAAGGCCGGATATCCCTGCAGTGAATTGAATGCAGGCTCGTCTTGCATCTCCCAAGACGAAGGGATGTCTGAATCCCCTGTGGAGACCACAGAGAAAGACCTAGTCCTCCGCCTCATCGCGACCGGAGGCCTCACATCCTTTGAAAACTAGAGAGGTCTGCGGAGATCAATGCTTCCAAAGGAGACGATGCCTGACTCCTCTTGAAAATGGATAGAAGTCCCAGGATCCCTGTGGCACGTTGAAAGGGACCCTGGGTCTCCCGCCTCACGTGGAGACGCGTCCCAATTGCCATGCCAAGACTCGGGGAGAATCCCGAGGTGTCCCTCGCACCTAGGCAGGAGTCCTGACGTCGCTGAACAAACACGTGTCTGGAAGGGCCCTCCCCGTCGTAACTGGAGAATATAACCCAGGTTCCGACCGAAACTCGAGAAAAACCATGAGACTTCCCACTCGGCGCGAGATGAGGCCCGATTCCCCTGCACTGCGTGCAGAGCAATTCCGTGTTCCATATCAAACGTGAAAGTAGCCTTGATTTCCTTGATGGCACTACAGAGAAAACCCAAGATCACTGTCTCAAGTCTAGAGGGATCCTGAGGTCACTGGAGCAGCATGAAAGGGCTCCGTGGACCCCAAAACAACTCGAGATGAGAGCTTAGTCCCTGGCTTCGACTCAAGAGGAATACCAACTTTCCACAAGCACCTCAAGAGGAGGCTTCTCTCAGCTACAGGTATGTGAGAGGGACCCTGAGTTTGTGGCCTCAAGTGGAATGGACACTGAGATGCTCTGACTCGAAGTAAGGCCGGATATCCCTGGAGTGAATTGAATGCCGGCTCGTCTTGCATCTCCCAAGATGAAGGGATGTCTGAATCCCCTGTGGAGACCACAGAGAAAGATCTAGGCCTCCGCCTCATCGTGACCGGAGGCCTCACATACTTTGAAAACTAGAGATGTCCGCGGAGATCAATGCTTCCAAAGGAGACGATGCCTGACTCCTCTTGAAAATGGATAGGAGTCCCAGGATCCCTGTGGCACGTGGAAAGGGACTCTGGGTCTCCCGCCTCACGTGGAGACGCGTCCCAATTGCCATGCCAAGACTCGAGGAGAATACCGAGGTGTCCCTAGCACCTAGGCAGGAGTCCTGACGTCGCTGAACAAACACGTGTCTGGAAGGGCCCTACCCGTCATAACTCGAGAATATACCCCAGGTTCCGGCCGCAACTCGAGAAAAACCATGAGACTTCCCCCTCGCCGCGAGATGAGGCCCGATTCCCCTGCACTGCGTGCAGAGCAATTCTGTGTTCCACATCAAACGTAAAAGGAGCCTTGATTTCCTTGATGGCACTCCAGAGAAAACCCAAGATAACTGTCTCAAGTCTAGAGGGATCCTGAGGTCACTGTAGCAACACAAAAAGCCTCCCTGGACCCCAAATCAACTCGAGATGAGAGCTTAGTCCCTGGCTTCGACTCAAGAGGAATACCAACTTTCCACAAGCACCTCAAGAGGAGGCTTCTCTCAGCTACAGGTATGTGAGAGGGACCCTGAGTATGTGGCCTCAAGTTGAATGGACTCCGAGATGCTCTGACTCGAAGTAAGGCCGGATATCCCTGCAGTGAATTGAATGCAGGCTCGTCTTGCATCTCCCAAGACGAAGGGTTGTCTGAATCCCCTGTGGAGACCACAGAAAAAGACCGAGTCCACCGCCTCAACGCAACTGGAGCCCTCATATCCTTTGAAAACTCGAGAGGTCCGCAGATATCACTACTTCCGAAGGAGACGATGACTGACTCCTTTTGAAAATGGATAGGAGTCCCAGGATCCCTGAAGCACGTGGAAAGGGACCCTGGGTCTCCCGCCTCACGTGGAGACGCGTCCCAATTGCCATGCCAAGACTCGAGGAGAATCCCGAGGTGTCCCTCGCACCTAGGCAGGAGTCCTGACGTCGCTGAACAAACACGTGTCTGGAAGGGCCCTCCCCGTCTTAACTCGAGAATATACCCCAGGTTCCGGCCGCAACTCGAGAAAAACCATGAGACTTCCCCCTCGCCGCGAGATGAGGCCCGATTCCCCTGCACTGCGTGCAGACCAATTCCGTGTGCCACATCAAAAGTCGAAGGAGCCTTGATTTCCTTGATGGCACTCCAGAGAAAACCCAAGATCACTGTCTCCAGTCTAGAGGGTTCCTGAGGTCACTGTAGCAACACGAAAGGGCTCCGTGGACCCCAAATCAACTCGAGATGAGAGCTTAGTCCCTGGCTTCGACTCAAGAGGAATACCAACTTTCCACAAGCACCTGAAGAGGAGCCTTCTCGCAGCCACAGGTATGTGAGAGGGCCCCTGAGTTTGTGGCCTCAAGTGGAATGGACACCGAGATGCTCTGACTCGAAGTAAGGCCGAATATCCCTGCAGTGAATTGAATGCAGGCTCGTCTTTCATCTCCCAAGACGAAGGGATGTCTGAATACCCTGTGGAGACGACAGAGAAAGACCTAGTCCTCCGCCTCATCGAGACCGGAGGCATCACATCCTTTCAAAATTCGAGAGGTATGCGGAGATCAATGCTTCCAAAGTAGACGATGCCTGACTCTTATTGAAAATGGATAGGAGTCCCAGGATCCCTGTGGCACGTGGAAAGGGACACTGGGTCTCCCGCCTCACGTGGAGACGCATCCCAATTGCCATGCCAAGATTCGAGGAGAATCCCGATGTGTCCCTCGCACCTAGGCAGGAGTCCTAACGTCGCTGAACAAACACGTGTCCGGAAGGGCCCTCCCTGTCGTAACTCGAGAATATACCCCAGGTTCCAGCCGCAACTCAAGAGAAACGATGAGACTTCCCCCTCGCCGCGAGATGAGGCCCGATTCCCCTGCACTGCGTGCAGAGCAATTCCGTGTTCCACATCAAATGTGAACGGAGCCTTGATTTCCTTGATGGCACTCCAGATAAAACTGAAGATCACTGTCTCAAGTCTAGAGGGATCCTGAGGTAACTGTAGCAACACGAAAATGCTCCGTGGACCCCAAGTCAACTCGAGATGAGAGCTTAGTCCCTGGCTTCGACTCAAGAGGAATACCAACTTTCCACAAGCACCTCAAGAGGAGGCTTCTCTCAGCTACATTTATGTGAGAGGGACCCTCAGTTTGTGGCCTCAAGAGGAATGGACACCGAGATGCTCTGACTCGAAGTAAGGCCGGATATCCCTGCAGTGAATTGAATGCAGGCTCGTCTTGCATCTCCCAAGACGAAGGGATGTCTGAATCCCCTGTGGAGACCACAGAGAAAGATCTAGTTCTCCGCCTCATCGCGGCCGGAGACCTCACAGCCTTTGAAAACTCGACAGGTCCGCGGAGATCAATGCTACCAAAGGAGACGATGCCTGACTCCTCTTGAAAATGGATAGGAGTTCCAGGATCCCTGTGGAACTTGGAAAGGGACCCTGGGTCTCCCGCCTCTAGTGGAGACGCGTCCCAATTGCCATGCCAAGACTCGAAGAGAATCCCGAGGTGTCCCTCGCACCTAGGCAGGAGTCCTGACGTCGCTGAACAAACACGTGTCTGGAAGGGCCCTCCCCGTCGTAACTCGAGAATATACCCCAGGTTCCGGCCGCAACTCGAGAAAAACCATGAGACTGCCCCCTCTCTGGGAGATGAGGCCCGATTCCCCTACACTGGGTGAAGTGGAATTCCGTGTTCCACATCAAATGTGAACGGAGCCTTGATTTCCTTGATGGCACTCCAGAGAAAACCCAAGATCACTGTCTCAAGTCTAGAGGGATCCTGAGGTCACTGTAGAAACACGAAAGGGCTCCGTGGATCCCAAATCAACTCGAGATGAGAGCTTAGTCCCTGGCTTCGACTCAAGAGGAATACCAACTTTCCACAAGCACCTCAAGAGGAGGCTTCTCTCAGCTACAGGTATGTGAGAGGGACCCTGAGTTTGTGGCCTCAAGTGGAATGGACACTGAGATGCTCTGACTCGAAGTAAGGCCGGATATCCCTGCAGTGAATTGAATGCCGGCTCGTCTTGCATCTCCCAAGACGAAGGGATGTCTGAATCCCCTGTGGAGACCACAGAGAAAGACCGAGTTCTCCGCCTCATCGCGACCGGAGGCCTCACATCCTTTGAAAACTCGAGCGGTCCGCGGAGATCAATGCTTCCAAAGGAGATGATGCCTGACTCCTCTTGAAAATGGATAGCAGTCCCAGGATCCCTGTGGCACGTGGAAAGGGACCCTGGGTCTCCCGCCTCACGTGGAGACGGGTCCAAATTGCCATGCCAAGACTCGAGGAGAATCCCGAGGTGTCCCTCGCACCTAGGCAGGAGTCCTGACGTCGCTGAACAAACACGTGTCTGGAAGGGCCCTCCCCGTCGTAACTCGAGAATATACCCCAGGTTCCGGCCGCAACTCGAGAAAAACCATGAGACTTCCCCCTCGCCGCGAGATGAGGCCCGATTCCCCTGCACTGCGTGCAGACCAATTCCGTGTTCTACATCAAACGTGAAAGGAGCCTTGATTTCCTTGATGGCACTCCAGAGAAAACCCAAGATCACTGTCTCAAGTCTAGAGGGATCCTGAGGTCACTGGAGCAACACGAAAGGGCTCCGTGGACCCCAAATCAACTCGAGATGAGAGCTTAGTCCCTGGCTTCGACTCAAGAGGAATACCAACTTTCCACAAGCACCTCAAGAGGACGCTTCTCTCAGCTACAGGTATGTGAGAGGGACCCTGAGTTTGTGGCCTCAAGTGGAATGGACACCGACATGCTCTGACTTGAAGTAAGGCCGGATATCCCTGCAGTGAATTGAATGCAGGCTCGTCTTGCATCTCCCAAGACGAAGGGATGTCTGAATCCCCTGTGGAGACCACAGAGAAAGAACTAGTCCTCCACCTCAACGCGAACGGAGGCCTCACATCCTTTGAAAACTCGAGAGGTCCACGCAGATCAATGCTTCCAAAGGAGACGATGCCTGACTCCTCTTGCAAATGGATAGAAGTCCCAGGATCCCTGTGGCACGTGGAAAGGGACACTGGGTCTCGCGCCTCACGTGGAGACGCGTCCCAATTGCCATGCCAAGTCTCGAGGAGAATCCCGAGGTGTCCCTCGCACCTAGGCAGGAGTCCTGACGTCGCTGAACAAACACGTGTGTGGAAGGGCCCTCACCGTCGTAACTCGAGAATATACCCCAGGTTCCGGCACCAACTCGAGAAAAACCATGAGACTTCCAGCTCGCCGCGAGATGAGGCCCGATTCCCCTGCACTGCGTGCCGTGCAATTCCGTGTTCCACATCAAACGTGAAAGGATCCTTGATTTCCTTGATGGCACTCCAGAGAAACCCCAAGATCACTGTCTCAAGTCTAGAGGGATCCTGAGGTCACTGGAGCAACACGAAAGGCTCCGTGGACCCCAAATCAACTCGAGATGAGAGCTTAGTCCCTGGCTTCGACTCAAGAGGAATACCAACTTTCCACAAGCACCTCAAGAGGAGGCTTCTCTCAGCTACAGGTATGTGAGAGGGACCCTGAGTTTGTGGCCTCAAGTGGAATGGACACTGAGATGCTCTGACTCGAAGTAAGGCCGGATATGCCTGGAGTGAATTGAATGCAGGCTCGTCTTGCATCTCCGAAGACGAAGGGATGTCTGAATCCCCTGTGGAGACCACAGAGAAAGACTTAGTCGTCCGACTCAATGCGACCGGAGGCCTCACATCCTTTGAAAACTCGGGAGGTCCGCGGAGATCAATGCTTCCAAAGGAGACGATGCCTGACTCCTCTTGAAAATGGATAGGAGTCCCAGGATCCCTGTGGCACGTGGAAAGGGACCCCGGGTCTCCCGCCTCACGTGGAGACGCGTCCCAATTGCCATGCCAAGACTCGAGGAGAATCCCAAGGTGTCCCTCGCACCTAGGCAGGAGTCCTGACGTCCCTGAACAAACACGTGTCTGGAAGGGCCCTCCCCGTCGTAACTCGAGAATATACCCCAGGTTCCGGCCGGAACTCGAGAAAAACCATGAGACTTCCCCCTCGCTGCGACATGAGGCCCGATTCCCCTGCACTGCGTGCAGAGCAATTCCGTGTTCCACATCAAACGTGAAAGGAGCCTTGATTTCCTTGATGGCACTACAGAGAAAACCCAAGATCACTGTCTCAAGTCTAGAGGGATCCTGAGGTCACTGTAGAAACACGAAAGGGCTCCGTGGACCCCAAATCAACTCGAGATGAGAGCTTAGTCCCTGGCTTCGACTCAAGAGGAATACCAACTTTCCACAAGCACCTCAAGAGGAGGCTTCTCTCAGCTACAGGTATGTGAGAGGGACCCTGAGTTTGTGGCCTCAAGTGGAATGGACACCGAGATGCTCTGACTCGAAGTAAGGCCGGATATCCCTGCAGTGAATTGAATGCAGGCTCGTCTTGCATCTCCCAACATGAAGGGATGTCTGAATCCCCTGTGGAGACCACAAAGAAACACCTAGTCCTCCGCCTCATCGCTACCGGAGGCCTCACATCCTTTGAAAACTCGAGAGGTCTGCTGAGATCAATGCTTCCAAAGGAGACGATGCCTGACTCCTCCAGAAAATGGATAGGAGTCCCAGGATCCCTGTGGCTCGTGGAAAGGGACCCTGGGTCTCCCGCCTCACGTGGAGACGCGTCCCAATTGCCATGCCAAGACTCGAGGAGAATCCCAAGGTGTCCCTAGCACCTAGGCAGGAGTCCTGACGTCGCTGAACAAACACGTGTCTGGAAGGGCCCTCCCCGTCGTAACTCGAAATTATACCCCAGGTTCCGCCCGCAACTCGAGAAAAACCATGAGACTACCCCCTCGCCGCGAGATGAGGCCCGATTCCCCTGCCCTGCGTGCAGAGCAATTCCGTATTCCACATCAAAATTGAAAGGAGCCTTGATTTCCTTGATGGCACTCCAGAGAAAACCCAAGATCACTGTATCAAGTATAGAGGGATCCTGAGGTCACTGGAGCAACAAGAAAGGGCTCCGTGGAACCAAAATCAACTCGAGATGAGAGCTTAGTCCCTGGCTTCGACTCAAGAGGAATACCAACTTTCCACAAGCACCTGAAGAGGAGGTTTCTCTCAGCCACAGGTATGTGAGAAGGACCCTGAGTTTGCGGCCTCAAGTGGAATGGACACCGAGATGCTCTGACTCGAAGTAAGGCCGGATATCCCTGCAGTGAATTGAATGCAGGCTCGTCCTGCATCTCCTAAGACGAAGGGATGTCTGAATCCCCTGTGGAGACCACAGAGAAAGACCTAGTTCTCCGCCTCATCGCGACCGGAGGCTTCACATCCTTTGAAAACTCGAGAGGTCCACGGTGATCAATGCTTCCAAAGGAGACGATGCCTGACTCCTCTTGAAAATGGATAGGAGTCCCGGGATCCCTGTGGCACGTCGAAAGGGACCCTGGGTCTCCTGCCTCACGTGGAGACGCGTCCCAATTGCCATGCCAAGACTCGAGGAGAATCCCGAGGTGTCCCTCGCACCTAGGCAAGAGTCCTGATGTCGCTGAACAAACACGTGTCTGGAAGGGCCCTCCCCGTCGTAACACGAGAATATACCCCAGGTTCCGGCCGCAACTCGAGAAAAACCATGAGATTTCCCCCTCGCCGTGAGATGAGGCCCAATTCCACTACATTGCGTGCAGAGCAATTCCGTGTTCCACATCAAACGTGAAAGGAGCCTTGATTTCTTTGATGGCACTCCAGAGAAAACCCAAGATCACTGTCTCAAGTCTAGAGGGATCCTGAGGTCACTGGAGCAACACGAAAGGGCTCCGTGAACCACAAATCAACTCGAGATGAGAGCTTAGTCCCTGGCTTCGACTCAAGAGGAATACCAACTTTCCACATGCACCTCAACAGGAGGCTTCTCTCAGCTAGAGTTATGTGAGAGGGACCCTGAGTTTGTGGCCTCAAGTGGAATGGACACCGAGAAGCTCTGACTCGAAGTAAGGCCGGATATCCCTCCAGTGAATTGAATGCAGGCTCGTCTTGCATCTCCCAAGACGAAGGGATGTCTGAATCCCCTGTGGAGACCACAGAGAAAGACCTAGTCCTCCGCCTCATCGCGACCGGAGGCCTCACATAATTTGAAAACTCGAGAGGTCCGCGGAGATCAATGCTTGCAAAGGAGACGATGCCTGACTCTTCTTGAAAATGGATAGGAGTCCCAGGATCCCTGTGGCACATGGAAAGGGACCCTGGGTCTCCCGCCTCATTTGGAGACGCGTCCCAATTGCCATGCCAAGACTCGAGGAGAATCCCGAGGTGTCCCTCGCACCTAGGCAGGAGTCTTGACGTCCCTGAACAAACACGTGTCTGGAAGGCCCTCCCCGTCGTAACTCGAGATTATACCCTAGGTTCCGGCCGCAACTTGAGGAAAACCATGACACATCCCCCTTTCCACGAGATGAGGCCCGATTCCCCTGCACTGCGTGCAGAGCAATTCCGTGTTCCACATCAAAAATGAAAGGAGCCTTCATTTCCCTGATGGCACTCCAGAGAAAACCCAAGATCACTGTCTCAAGTCTAGAGGGATCCTGAGGTCACTGTACGAACACGAAAGGGCTCCGTGGACCCCAAATCAACTCGAGATTAGAGCTTAGTCCCTGGCTCCGACTCAAGAGGAAAACCAACTTTCCACATGCACCTCAACAGGAGGCTTCTCTCAGCTAGAGTTATGTGAGAGGGACCCTGAATTTGTAGCCTCAAGTGGAATGGACACCGAGATGCTCTGACTCGAAGTAAGGCCGGATATCCCTGCAGTGAATTGAATGCAGGCTCGTCTTGCATCTCCCAAGACGAAGGGATGTCTGAATCCCCTGTGGAGACCACAGAGAAAGACCTAGTCCTCCGCCTCATCGCGACCGGAGGCCTCACATCCTTTGAAAACTAGAGAGGTCTGCAGAGATCAATGCTTCCAAAGGAGACGATGCCTGACTCCTCTTGCAAATGGATAGAAGTCCCAGGATCCCTGTGGCACGTGGAAAGGGACCCTGGGTCTCCCGCCTCACGTGGAGACGCGTCCCAATTGCCATGCCAAGACTCGAGGAGAATCCCGAGGTGTCCCTCGCACCTAGGCAGGAGTCCTGACGTCGCTGAACAAACACGTGTCTGGAAGGGCCCTCCCCGTCGTAACTGGAGAATATAACCCAGGTTCCGACCGAAACTCGAGAAAAACCATGAGACTTCCCCCTCGGCGCGAGATGAGGCCCGATTCCCCTGCACTGCGTGCAGAGCAATTCCGTGATCCATATAAAACGTGAAAGTAGCCTTGATTTCCTTGATGGCACTACAGAGAAAACCCAAGATCACTGTCTCAAGTCTAGAGGGATCCTGAGGTCACTGGAGCAGCATGAAAGGGCTCCGTGGACCCCAAAACAACTCGAGATGAGAGCTTAGTCCCTGGCTTCGACTCAAGAGGAATACCAACTTTCCACAAGCACCTCAAGAGGAGGCTTCTCTCAGCTACAGGTATGTGAGAGGGACCCTGAGTTTGTGGCCTCAAGTGGAATGGACACTGAGATGCTCTGACTCGAAGTAAGGCCGGATATCCCTGGAGTGAATTGAATGCCGGCTCGTCTTGCATCTCCCAAGATGAAGGGATGTCTGAATCCCCTGTGGAGACCACAGAGAAAGATCTAGGCCTCCGCATCATCGTGACCGGAGGCCTCACATCCTTTGAAAACTAGAGATGTCAGCGGAGATCAATGCTTCCAAAGGAGACGATGCCTGACTCCTCTTGAAAATGGATAGGAGTCCCAGGATCCCTGTGGCACGTGGAAAGGGACTCTGGGTCTCCCGCCTCACGTGGAGACGCGTCCAAATTGCCATGCCAAGACTCGAGGAGAATACCGAGGTGTCCCTAGCACCTAGGAAGGAGTCCTGACGTCGCTGAACAAACACGTGTCTGGAAGGGCCCTCCCCGTCGTAACTCGAGAATATACCCCAGGTTCCGGCCGGAACTCGAGAAAAACCATGAGACTTCCCCCTCGCTGCGACATGAGGCCCGATTCCCCTGCACTGCGTGCAGAGCAATTCCGTGTTCCACATCAAACGTGAAAGGAGCCTTGATTTCCTTGATGGCACTACAGAGAAAACCCAAGATCACTGTCTCAAGTCTAGAGGGATCCTGAGGTCACTGTAGAAACACGAAAGGGCTCCGTGGACCCCAAATCAACTCGAGATGAGAGCTTAGTCCCTGGCTTCGACTCAAGAGGAATACCAACTTTCCACAAGCACCTCAAGAGGAGGCTTCTCTCAGCTACAGGTATGTGAGAGGGACCCTGAGTTTGTGGCCTCAAGTGGAATGGACACCGAGATGCTCTTACTCGAAGTAAGGCCGGATATCCCTGCAGTGAATTGAATGCAGGCTCGTCTTGCATCTCCCAAGATGTAGGGATGTCTGAATCCCCTGTGGAGACCACAAAGAAACACCTAGTCCTCCGCCTCATCGCGACCGGAGGCCTCACATCCTTTGAAAACTCGAGAGGTCTGCTGAGATCAATGCTTCCAAAGGAGACGATGCCTGACTCCTCCAGAAAATGGATAGGAGTCCCAGGATCACTGTGGCTCGTGGAAAGGGACCCTGGGTCTCCCGCCTCACGTGGAGACGCGTCCCAATTGCCATGCCAAGACTCGAGGAGAATCCCAAGGTGTCCCTAGCACCTAGGCAGGAGTCCTGACGACGCTGAACAAACACGTGTCTGGAAGGGCCCTCCCCGTCGTAACTCGAGAATATACCCCAGGTTCCGCCCGCAACTCGCGAAAAACCGTGAGACTACCCCCTCGCCGCGAGATGAGGCCCGATTCCCCTGCCCTGCGTGCAGAGCAATTCCGTATTCCACATCAAAATTGAAAGGAGCCTTGATTTCCTTGATGGCACTCCAGAGAAAACCCAAGATCACTGTATCAAGTATAGAGGGATCCTGAGGTCACTGGAGCAACAAGAAAGGGCTCCGTGGAACCAAAATCAACTCGAGATGAGAGCTTAGTCCCTGGCTTCGACTCAAGAGGAATACCAACTTTCCACAAGCACCTGAAGAGGAGGTTTCTCTCAGCCACAGGTATGTGAGAAGGACCCTGAGTTTGCGGCCTCAAGTGGAATGGACACCGAGATGCTCTGACTCGAAGTAAGGCCGGATATCCCTGCAGTGAATTGAATGCAGGCTCGTCCTGCATCTCCTAAGACGAAGGGATGTCTGAATCCCCTGTGGAGACCACAGAGAAAGACCTAGTTCTCCGCCTCATCGCGACCGGAGGCTTCACATCCTTTGAAAACTCGAGAGGTCCACGGAGATCAATGCTTCCAAAGGAGACGATGCCTGACTCCTCTTGAAAATGGATAGGAGTCCCGGGATCCCTGTGGCACGTCGAAAGGGACCCTGGGTCTCCCGCCTCACGTGGAGACGCGTCCCAATTGCCATGCCAAGACTCGAGGAGAATCCCGAGGTGTCCCTCGCACCTAGGCAAGAGTCCTGACGTCGCTGAACAAACACGTGTCTGGAAGGGCCCTACCCGTCATAACTCGAGAATATACCCCAGGTTCCGGCCGCAACTCGAGAAAAACCATGAGACTTCCCCCTCGCCGCGAGATGAGGCCCGATTCCACTACATTGCGTGCAGAGCAATTCCGTGTTCCACATCAAACGTGAAAGGAGCCTTGATTTCTTTGATGGCACTCCAGAGAAAACCCAAGATCACTGTCTCAAGTCTAGAGGGATCCTGAGGTCACTGGAGCAACACGAAAGGGCTCCGTGAACCACAAATCAACTCGAGATGAGAGCTTAGTCCCTGGCTTCGACTCAAGAGGAATACCAACTTTCCACATGCACCTCAACAGGAGGCTTCTCTCAGCTAGAGTTATGTGAGAGGGACCCTGAGTTTGTGGCCTCAAGTGGAATGGACACCGAGAAGCTCTGACTCGAAGTAAGGCCGGATATCCCTCCAGTGAATTGAATGCAGGCTCGTCTTGCATCTCCCAAGACGAAGGGATGTCTGAATCCCCTGTGGAGACCACAGAGAAAGAACTAGTCCTCCGCCTCATCGCGACCGGAGGCCTCACATAATTTGAAAACTCGAGAGGTCCGCGGAGATCAATGCTTGCAAAGGAGACGATGCCTGACTCTTCTTGAAAATGGATAGGAGTCCCAGGATCCCTGTGGCACATGGAAAGGGACCCTGGGTCTCCCGCCTCACTTGGAGACGCGTCCCAATTGCCATGCCAAGACTCGAGGAGAATCCCGAGGTGCCCCTCGCACCTAGGCAGGAGTCTTGACGTCCCTGAACAAACACGTGTCTGGAAGGCCCTCCCCGTCGTAACTCGAGATTATACCCCAGGTTCCGGCCGCAACTTGAGGAAAACCATGAGACATCCCCCTTTCCACGAGATGAGGCCCGATTCCCCTGCACTGCGTGCAGAGCAATTCCGTGTTCCACATCAAAAATGAAAGGAGCCTTCATTTCCCTGATGGCACTCCAGAGAAAACCCAAGATCACTGTCTCAAGTCTAGAGGGATCCTGAGGTCACTGTACGAACACGAAAGGGCTCCGTGGACCCCAAATCAACTCGAGATTAGAGCTTAGTCCCTGGCTTCGACTCAAGAGGAATACCAACTTTCCACATGCACCTCAACAGGAGGCTTCTCTCAGCTAGAGTTATGTGAGAGGGACCCTGAATTTGTAGCCTCAAGTGGAATGGACACCGAGATGCTCTGACTCGAAGTAAGGCCGGATATCCCTGCAGTGAATTGAATGCAGACTCATCTTGCATCTCCCAAGACGAAGGGATGTCTGAATCCCCTGTGGAGACCACAGAGAAAGACCTAGTCCTCCGCCTCATCGCGACCGGAGGCCTCACATCCTTTGAAAACTAGAGAGGTCTGCGGAGATCAATGCTTCCAAAGGAGACGATGCCTGACTCCTCTTGAAAATGGATAGAAGTCCCAGGATCCCTGTGGCACGTGGAAAGGGACCCTGGGTCTCACGCCTCACGTGGAGACGCGTCCCAATTGCCATGCCAAGACTCGGTGAGAATCCCGAGGTGTCCCTCGCACCTAGGCAGGAGTCCTGACGTCGCTGAACAAACACGTGTCTGGAAGGGCCCTCCCCGTCGTAACTGGAGAATATAACCCAGGTTCCGACCGAAACTCGAGAAAAACCATGAGACTTCCCCCTCGGCGCGAGATGAGGCCCGATTACACTGCACTGCGTGCAGAGCAATTCCGTGTTCCATATCAAACGTAAAAGTAGCCTTGATTTCCTTGATGGCACTACAGAGAAAACCCAAGATCACTGTCTCAAGTCTAGAGGGATCCTGAGGTCACTGGAGCAGCATGAAAGGGCTCCGTGGACCCCAAAACAACTCGAGATGAGAGCTTAGTCCCTGGCTTCGACTCAAGAGGAATACCAACTTTCCACAAGCACCTCAAGAGGAGGCTTCTCTCAGCTACAGGTATGTGAGAGGGACCCTGAGTTTGTGGCCTCAAGTGGAATGGACACTGAGATGCTCTGACTCGAAGTAAGGCCGGATATCCCTGGAGTGAATTGAATGCCGGCTCGTCTTGCATCTCCCAAGATGAAGGGATGTCTGAATCCCCTGTGGAGACCACAGAGAAAGATCTAGGCCTCCGCCTCATCGTGACCGGAGGCCTCACATCCTTTGAAAACTAGAGATGTCAGCGGAGATCAATGCTTCCAAAGGAGACGATGCCTGACTCCTCTTGAAAATGGATAGGAGTCCCAGGATCCCTGTGGCACGTGGAAAGGGACTCTGGGTCTCCCGCCTCATGTGGAGACGCGTCCCAATTGCCATGCCAAGACTCGAGGAGAATACCGAGGTGTCCCTCGCACCTAGGCAGGAGTCCTGACGTCGCTGAACAAACACGTGTCTGGAAGGGCCCTACCCGTCATAACTCGAGAATATACCCCAGGTTCCGGCCGAAACTCGAGAAAAACCATGAGACTTCCCCCTCGCCGTGAGATGAGGCCCGATTCCACTACATTGCGTGCAGAGCAATTCCGTGTTCCACATCAAACGTGAAAGGAGCCTTGATTTCTTTGATGGCACTCCAGAGAAAACCCAAGATCACTGTCTCAAGTCTAGAGGGATCCTGAGGTCACTGGAGCAACACGAAAGGGCTCCGTGAACCACAAATCAACTCGAGATGAGAGCTTAGTCCCTGGCTTCGACTCAAGAGGAATACCAACTTTCCACATGCACCTCAACAGGAGGCTTCTCTCAGCTAGAGTTATGTGAGAGGGACCCTGAGTTTGTGGCCTCAAGTGGAATGGACACCGAGAAGCTCTGACTCGAAGTAAGGCCGGATATCCCTGCAGTGAATTGAATGCAGGCTCGTCTTGCATCTCCCAAGACGAAGGGATGTCTGAATCCCCTGTGGAGACCACAGAGAAAGAACTAGTCCTCCGCCTCATCGCGACCGGAGGCCTCACATAATTTGAAAACTCGAGAGGTCCGCGGAGATCAATGCTTGCAAAGGAGACGATGCCTGACTCTTCTTGAAAATGGATAGGAGTCCCAGGATCCCTGTGGCACATGGAAAGGGACCCTGGGTCTCCCGCCTCACTTGGAGACGCGTCCCAATTGCCATGCCAAGACTCGAGGAGAATCCCGAGGTGTCCCTCGCACCTAGGCAGGAGTCTTGACGTCCCTGAACAAACACGTGTCTGGAAGGCCCTCCCCGTCGTAACTCGAGATTATACCCCAGGTTCCGGCCGCAACTTGAGGAAAACCATGAGACATCCCCCTTTCCACGAGATGAGGCCCGATTCCCCTGCACTGCGTGCAGAGCAATTCCGTGTTCCACATCAAAAATGAAAGGAGCCTTCATTTCCCTGATGGCACTCCAGAGAAAACCCAAGATCACTGTCTCAAGTCTAGAGGGATCCTGAGGTCACTGTACGAACACGAAAGGGCTCCGTGGACCCCAAATCAACTCGAGATTAGAGCTTAGTCCCTGGCTTCGACTCAAGAGGAATACCAACTTTCCACATGCACCTCAACAGGAGGCTTCTCTCAGCTAGAGTTATGTGAGAGGGACCCTGAATTTGTAGCCTCAAGTGGAATGGACACCGAGATGCTCTGACTCGAAGTAAGGCCGGATATCCCTGCAGTGAATTGAATGCAGGCTCGTCTTGCATCTCCCAAGACGAAGGGATGTCTGAATCCCCTGTGGAGACCACAGAGAAAGACCTAGTCCTCCGCCTCATCGCGACCGGAGGCCTCACATCCTTTGAAAACTAGAGAGGTCTGCGGAGATCAATGCTTCCAAAGGAGACGATGCCTGACTCCTCTTGAAAATGGATAGAAGTCCCAGGATCCCTGTGGCACGTGGAAAGGGACCCTGGGTCTCCCGCCTCACGTGGAGACGCGTCCCAATTGCCATGCCAAGACTCGGGGAGAATCCCGAGGTGTCCCTCGCACCTAGGCAGGAGTCCTGACGTCGCTGAACAAACACGTGTCTGGAAGGGCCCTCCCCGTCATAACTGGAGAATATAACCCAGGTTCCGACCGAAACTCGAGAAAAACCATGAGACTTCCCCCTCGGCGCGAGATGAGGCCCGATTCCCCTGCACTGCGTGCAGAGCAATTCCGTGTTCCATATCAAACGTGAAAGTAGCCTTGATTTCCTTGATGGCACTACAGAGAAAACCCAAGATCACTGTCTCAAGTCTAGAGGGATCCTGAGGTCACTGAAGCAGCATGAAAGGGCTCCGTGGACCCCAAAACAACTCGAGATGAGAGCTTAGTCCCTGGCTTCGACTCAAGAGGAATACCAACTTTCCACAAGCACCTCAAGAGGAGGCTTCTCTCAGCTACAGGTATGTGAGAGGGACCCTGAGTTTGTGGCCTCAAGTGGAATGGACACCGAGATGCTCTGACTCGAAGTAAGGCCGGATATCCCTGCAGTGAATTGAATGCAGGCTCGTCTTGCATCTCGCAAGACAAAGGGATGTCTGAATCCCCTGTGGCGACCACAGAGAAAGACCTAGTTCTCCGCCTCATCGCGAACGGAGGCCTCACATCCTTTGAAAACTCGAGAGGTCCGCGGAGATCAATGCTTCCAAAGGAGACGATGCCTGACTCCTCTTGAAAATGGATAGGAGTCCCAGGATCCCTGTGGCACGTGGAAAGGGACCATGGGTCCCCCGCCTCACGTGGAGACGCGTACCAAGTGCCATGCCAAGACTCGAGGAGAATCCCGAGGTGTCCCTCGCCCCTAGGCCCGAGTCCTGACATCACTGAACAAACACGAGTCTGGAAGGGCCCTCCCCGTCGTAACTCGAGAATATACCCCAGGGTCCGGCCGCAACTCGAGAAAAACAATGAGACTGCCCTCTCGCTGCCAGATGAGGCCCGATTCCTATACACTGCGTGCAGAGGAATTCTGTGTTCCACATTAAATGTGAGCGGAGCCTTGATTTCCTTGATGGCACTCCAGAGAAAATCCAAGATCACTCTCTCAAGTCCAGAGGGATCCAGAGGTCACTGTAGCAACACGAAATGGCTCCGTGGACCCCAAATCAACTCGAGATGAGAGCTTAGTCCCTGGCTTCCAATCAAGAGGATTACCAACTTTCCACAAGCACCTCAAGAGGAGGCTTCTCTCAGCTACAGGTATGTGAGAGGGACCCTGAGTTTGCGGCCTCAAGTGGAATGGACACCGAGATGCTCTGACTCGAAGTAAGACCGGATATTCCTGCAGTGAATTGAAAGGAGGCTCGTCTTGCATCTCCCAAGACGAAGGGATGTCTGAATCCCCTGTGGAGACCACAGAGAAAGAACTAGTTCTCCGCCTCATCGCAACCGGAGGCCTCACATACTTTGAAAATTCTCGAGTTCCGCGGAGATCAATCCTTCCAAAGGAGACGATGCCTGACTCCTCTTGAAAATGGATAGTAGTCCCAGGATCACTGTGGCACGTGGAAAGGGACACTGGGTCTCCCGCCTCACGTGCAGACGCGTCCCAATTGCCAGGCCAAGACTCGAGGAGAATCCCGAGGTGTCCCTCGCACCTAGGCAGGAGTCCTGACGTCGCTGAACAAACACGTGTCTGGAAGGGCCCTCCCCGTCGTAACTCGAGAATATACCCCAGGTTCCGGCCGCAACTCGAGGAAAACCATGAGACTTCCCCATCGCCGCGAGATGAGGCCCGATTCCCCTGCCATGCGTGCAGAGCAATTCCGTATTCCACATCAAAAATGAAAGGAGCCTTGATTTCCTTGATGGCACTCCAGAGAAAACCCAAGATCACTGTATCAAGTCTAGAGGGATCCTGAGGTCACTGGAGCAACACGAAAGGGCTCCGTGGACCCCAAATCAACTCGAGATGAGAGCTTAGTCCCTGGCTTCAAATCAAGAGGAATACCAACTTTCCACAAGCACCTCAAGAGGAGGCTACTCTCAGCTACAAGTATGTGAGAGGGACCCTGAGTTTGTCGCCTCAAGTGGAATGGACACCGAGATGCTCTGACTCGAAGTAAGGCCAGATATCCCTGCAGTGAATTGAATGCAGGCTCGTCTTGCATCTCCCAAGACGAAGGGTTGTCTGAATCCCCTGTGGAGACCACAGAGAAAGACCTAGTCCTCCACCTCAACGCAACCGGAGGCCTCATATCCTTTGAAAACTGGAGAAGACCACGGAGATCAATACTTCCAAAGGAGACGATGCCTGACTCCTCTTGAAAATGGATAGGAGTCCCAGGATCCCTGTGTCACGTGGAAAGGGACACTGGGTCTCCCGCCTCACGTGCAGACGCATCCCAATTGCCATGCCAAGACTCGAGGAGAATCCCGAGTTGTCCCTCGCAGCTAGGCAGGAGTCCTGACGTCGCTGAACAAACACGTGTCTGGAAGGGCCCTCCCCGTCGTAACTCGAGAATATACCCCAGGTTCCGGCCGCAACTCGAGAAAAACCATGAGACTTCCCCCTCGCCGCAAGATGAGGCCCGATTCCCCTGCACTGCGTGCATAGCAATTCCGTGTTCCACATCAAACGTGAAAGGAGCCTTGACTTCCTTGATGGCACTCCAGAGAAAACCCAAGATCACTGTCTCAAGTCTAGAGGGATCCTGATGTCACTGGAGCAACAGGAAAGGTCTCCGAGGACCCCAAATCAACTCGAGATGAGAGCTTAGTCCCTGGCTTCGACTCAAGAGGAATACCAACTTTCCACAAGCACCTGAAGAGGAGGCTTCTCTCAGCTACAGGTATGTGAGAGGGACCCTGAGTTTGTGGCCTCAAGTGGAATGGACACCGAGATGCTCTGACTCGAAATAAGGAGGGATATCTTTGCAGTGAATTGAATGCAGGCTCGTCTTGCATCTCCCAAGACGAAGGGATGTCTGAATCCCCAGTGGAGACCACAGAGAAAGACCTAGTCCTCCGCCTCAACGCGACCGGAGGCCTCACATCCTTTGAAAACTCGAGAGGTCCGTGGAGATCAATGCTTCCAAAGGAGACGATGCCTGACTCCTCTTGAAAATGGATAGGAGTCCCAGGATCCCTGTGGCACGTGGAAAGGGACCCTGGGACTCCCGCCTCACGTGGAGACGCGTCCCAATTGCCATGCCAAGACTCGAGGAGAATCCCGAGGTGTCCCTCGCACCTAGGCAGGAGTCCTGACGTCGCTGAACAAACACGTGTCTGGAAGGGCCCTCCCCGTCGTAACTCGAGAATATACCCCAGGTTCCGGCCGCAACTCGAGAAAAACCATGAGACTTCCCCCTCGCCGCGAGTGGAGGCCCGATTCCCCTGCACTTCGTGCAGAGCAATTCCGTGTTCCACATCAAACGTAAAAGGAGCCTTGATTTCCTTGATGGGACTCCAGTGAAAACCCAAGATCACTGTCTCAAGTCGAGAGGGATCCTGAGGTCACTGGAGCAACAGGAAAGGGCTCTGTCGACCCCAAATCAACTCGAGATGAGAGCTTAGTCCCTGGCTTCTACTCAAGAGGAATACCAACTTTCCACAAGCACCTGAAGAGGAGGCTTCTCTCAGCTACAGGTATGTGAGAGGGACCCTGAGTTTGTGGCCTCAAGTGGAATGGACACTGAGATGCTCTGACTCGAAGTAAGGCCGGATATCCCTGCAGTGAATTGAATGCAGGCTCGTCTTGCATCTCCCAAGACGAAGGGATGTCTGAATCCCCAGTGGAGACCACAGAGAAAGACCTAGTCCTCCGCCTCAACGCGACCGGAGGCCTCACATCCTTTGAAAACTCGAGAGGTCTGCGGAGATCAATGCTTCCAAAGGAGACGATGCCTGACTCCTCTTGAAAATGGATAGGAGTCCCAGGATCCCTGTGGCACGTGGAAAGGGACCCTGGGTCTCCCGCCTCACGTGGAGATGGGTCCCAATTGCCATGCCAAGACTCGAGGAGAATCCCGAGGTGTCCCTCGCACCTAGGCAGGAGTCCTGACGTCGCTGAACAAACACGTGTCTGGAAGGGCCCTCCCCGTCGTAACTCGAGAATATACCCCAGGTTCCGGCCGCAACTCGAGAAAAACCATGAGACTTCCCCCTCGCCGCTGGAGAGGCCCGATTCCCCTGCACTGCGTGCAGAGCAATTCCGTGTTCCACATCAAACGTGAAAGGAGCCTTGATTTCCTTGATGGCACTCCAGAGAAAACCCAAGATCACTGTCTCAAGTCTAGAGGGATCCTGAGGTCACTGGAGCAACACGAAAGGGCTCCGTGGACCCCAAATCAACTCGAGATGAGAGCTTAGTCCCTGGCTTCGACTCAAGAGGAATACCAACTTTCCACAAGCACCTCAAGAGGAGGCTTCTCTCAGCTACAGGTAGGTGAGAGGGACCCTGAGTTTGTGGCCTCAAGTGGAATGGACACCGAGATGCTCTGACTCGAAGTAAGGCCGGATATCCCTGCAGTGAAGAGAATGCAGGCTCGTTTTGCATCTCCCAAGACGAAGGGGTGTATGAATCCCCTGTGGAGACCACAGAGAAAGACCTAGTTCTCCGCATCATCGCGACCGGAGGCCTTACATCCTTTGAAAACTCGAGAGGTCCGCGGAGATCAATGCTTCCAAAGGAGACGATGCCTGACTCCTCTTGAAAATGGTTAGGAGTCCCAGGATCCCTGTCCACATGAACGGGGACACTGGGTCTCCCGCTTCACATGGAGACGCGTCCCAATTGCCATGCCAAGACTCGAGGAGAATCCCGAGGTGTCCGTCGCACCTCGGCAGGAGTCCTGAGGTCGCTGTACAAACACGTGTCTGGAAGGGCCCTCCCCGTCATAACTCGAGAATGTACCCCAGGTTCCGGCCGCAACTCGAGAAAAACCATGAGACTTCCCCCTCGCCGCGAGATGAGGCCCGATTCCCCTGCACTGCGTGCAGAGCATTTCCGTGTTCCACATCAAACGTGAAAGGAGTCTTGATTTCCTTGATGGCACTCCAGAGAAAACCCAAGATCACTGTCTCAAGTCTAGAGGGAGCCTGAGGTCACTGGAGCAACACGAAAGTGCTCTGTGGACTCCAAATGAACTCGAGATGAGAGCTTAGTCCCTGGCTTCGACTCAAGAGGAATACCAACTTTCCACAAGCACCTCAAGAGGAGGCTTCTCTCAGCTACAGGTATGTGAGGGACCCTGAGCTTGTGGCCTCAAGTAGAATGGATTCGAGATGCTCTGACTCGAAGTAAGGCCGGATATCCCTGCAGTGAATTGAATGCAGGCTCGTCTTGCATCTCCCAAGATGAAGGGATGTCTGAATCCCCTGTGGAGACCACAGAGAAAGACCTAGTTGACCGCCTCATTGCGAACGGAGGCCTCACATCCTTTGACAACTGGAGAGGTCCGCGGAGATCAATGCTTCCAAAGTAAACGATGCCTGACTCCTCTTGAAAATGGATAGGAGTCCCAGGATCCCTGTGCCACGTGGAAAGGGACACTGGGTCTCCCACCTCACGTGGAGACGGGTCCCAATTGCCATGCCAAGACTCGAGGAGAATCCCGAGGTGTCCCTCGCACATAGGCAGCAGTCCTGACGTCGCTGAACAAACACGTGTCTGGAAGGGCCCTCCCCGTCGTAACTCGAGAATGTACCCCAGGTTCCGGCCGCAACTCGAGAAAAACCATGAGACTTCCCCCACGTGTGAGATGAGGCCCGATTCCCCTGCACTGCGAGCAGAGCAATTCCGTGTTCCACATCAAACGTGAAAGGAGCCTTGATTTCCTTGATGGCACTCCAGAGAAAACCCAAGATCACTGTCTCAAGTCTAGATTGATCCTGAGGTCACTGGAGCAACACGAAAGGCCTCCGTGGACCCAAAATCAACTCGAGATGAGAGCTTAGTCCCTGGCTTCGAGTCAAGAGGACTACCAACTTTCCACAAGCACCTCAAGAGGAGGCTTCTCTCAGCTACAGGTATGTGAGAGGGACCCTGAGTTTGTGGCCTCAAGTGGAATGGACACCGAGATGCTCTGAATCGAAGTCAGGCCGGATATCCCTGCAGTGAATTGAATGCAGTCTCGACTTGCATCTCCCAAGAGGAATGGTTGTCTGAATCCCCTGTGGAGACCACGGAGAAAGACCTAGTCCTCCGCCTAATGCGACCAGAAGCCTCACATCCTTTGAAAACTCGAGAGGTCCGCGGAGATCAATGCTTCCAAAGGAGACGATGCCTGACTCCTCTTGAAAATGGATAGGAGTCCGAGGAGGCCTGTGGCACGTGGAAAGGGACCCTGGGTCTCCCGCCTCACGTGGAGACGCGTCCCAATTTGCCATGCCAAGACTCGAGGAGAATCCCGAGGTGTCCCTCGCACCTAGGCAGGAGTCCTGACGTCTTTGAACAAACACGTGTCTCAAAGGGCCCTCCCCGTCGTAACTGGAGAATATACCCGAGGTTCCGGCCGCAACTCGAGAAAAACCATGAGACTTTCCCCTCGCCGCGAGATGAGGCCCGATTCCCCTGCACTGTGTGAAGAGCAATTCCGTGTTCCACATCAAACGTGAAAGGAGGCTTGATTTCCTTGATGGCACTCCAGAGAAACCCAAGATCACCGTCTAAAGTCTAGAGGGATCCTGAGGTCACTGGAGCAACACGAAAGGGCTCCGTGGACCCCAAATCAACTCGAGATGAGAGCTTAGTCCCTGGCTTCGACTCAAGAGGAATACCAACTTTCCACAAGCACCTCAAGAGGAGGCTTCTCTCAGCTACAGGTATGTGAGAGGGACCCTGAGTTTGTGGCCTCAAGTGGAATGGACACCGAGATGCTCTGACTCGAAGTAAGGCCGGATATCCCTGCAGTGAATTGAATGCAGGCTCATCTTGCATCTCCCAAGACGAAGGGATGTCTGAATCCCCTTTGGAGACCAGAGAGAAAGACCTAGTTTTCCGCCTCATTGCGACCGGAGCCCTCACATCCTTTGAAAACTCGAGAGGCCTGCGGAGATCAATGCTTCCAAAGGAGACGATGCCTGACTCCTCTTGAAAATGGATAGGAGTCCCAGGATCCCTGTGGCACGTGGAAAGGGAAACTGGGTCTCGCGCCTCACGTGGAGACGCGTCCCAATTGCCATGCCAAGACTCGAGGAGAATCCCGAGGTGTCCCTCGCACCTAGACAGGAGTCCTGACGTCGCTGAACAAACACGTGTATGGAAGGGCCCTCCCCGTCGTAACTCGAGAATATATCCCAGGTTCCGGCCGCAACTCGAGAAAAACCATGAGACTTACCACTCGCCGCGAGATGAGGCCCGATTCCCCTGCACTGCGTGCAGAGCCATTCCGTGTTCCACATCAAACGTGAAAGGAGCCTTGATTTCCTTGATGGCACTCCAGAGAAAACCCAAGATCACTGTCTCAAGTCTAGAGGGATCCTGAGGTCACTGGAGCAACACGAATGGGCTCCATGGACCCCAAATCAACTCGAGATGAGAGCTTAGTCCTTGGCTTCTACTCAAGAGGAGTACCAAGTTTCTACAAGCACCTCCAGAGGAGCCTTCTCTCAGCTACAGGTATGTGAGAGGGACCCTGAGTTTGTGGCCTCAAGTGGAATGTACACCGAGGTACTCTGACTCGAAGTTAGGCCGGATATCCCTGCATTGAATTGAATGCAGGCTCGTCTTGCATCTCCCAAGACGAACGGATGTCTGAATCCCCTGTGGAGACCACAGAGAAAGACCTAGTTCTCTGCCTCATCGCGACCGGAGCCCGCACATTCTTTGAAAACTCGAGAGGTCTGCAGAGATAAATGCTTCCAAAGGAGACGATGCCTGACTCCTCTTGAAAATGGTTAGGAGTCCCAGGATCCCTGTGGCACGTGGAAAGGGACCCTGGGTCTCCCGCCTCAAGTGGAGACGCGTCCCAATTGCCATGCCAGGACTCGAGGAGAATCCCGAGGTGTCCCGCGCACCTAGGCAGGAGTCCTGAAGTCGCTGAACAAACACGTGTCTGGAAGGGCCCTCCCCGTCGTAACTCGAGAATATACCCCAGGTTCCGGCCGCAACTCGAGAAAAACCATGAGACTTCCCCCTCGCCGCGAGATGAGGCCCGATTCCCCTGCATTGCGTGCAGAGCAATTCCGTGTTCCACATCAAAGGTGAAAGGAGCCTTGATTTCCTTGATGGCACTCCAGAGAAAACCCAAGATCACTGTCTCAAGTCTAGAGGGATCCTGAGGTCACTGTTGCAACACGAAAGGGCTCAGTGGAACCCAAATCAACTCGAGATGAGAGCTAAGACCCTGACTTCGACTCAAGAGGAATACCAAGTTTCCACAAGCACCTCAAGAGGAGGCTTCTCTCAGCTACAGGTATGTGAGAGGGACCCTGAGTTTGTGGCCTCAAGTGGAATGGACACCGAGATGCTCTGACTCGAAGTAAGGCCGGATATCCCTGCAGTGAATTGAATGCAGGCTCGTCTTGCATCTCCCAAGAAGAAGGGATGTCTGAATCCCCTGTGGAGACCACAGAGAAAGACCTAGTTCTCCGCCTCATCGCGACCGGAGGCCTCACATCCTTTGAAAACTCGAGAGGTCCGCGGAGATCAATGCTTCCAAAGGAGACGATGCCTGACTCCTCTTGAAAATGGATAGGATTCCCAGGATCCCTGTGGCACGTGGAAAAGGACTCTGCGTCTCCCGCCTCACGTGGAGACGTGTCCCAATTGCCAAGCCAACACTCGAGGATAATCCTGAGTTGTCCCTCGCACCTAGGCAGGAGTCCTGATGTCGCTGTACAAACACGTGTATGGAAGGGCCCTCCCCGTCGTAACTCGAGAATATACCCCAGGTTCCGGCCGCAACTCGAGAAAAACCATGAGACTTCCCCCTCGCCGCGAGATGAGGCCCTATTCTCCTGCACTGCATGCAGAGCAATTCCGTGTTCCACATCAAACGTGAAAGGAGCCTTGATTTCCTTGATGGCACTCCAGAGAAAACCCAAGATCACTGTCTCAAGTCTAGAGGGATCCTGAGGTCACTGTAGCAACAAGAAAGGGCTCCATGGACCCCAAATCAACTCGAGATGAGAGCTTAGTCCCTGGCTTCAACTGAAGAGGAATACCAACTTTCCACAAGCACCTCAAGAGGAGGCTTCTCTCAGCTACAGGTATGTGAGAGGGACCCTGAGTTGTGGCCTCAAGTGGAATGGACACCGAGATGCTCTGACTCGAAATAAGGCCGGATATCCCTGCAGTGAATTGAATGCAGGCTCATCTTGCATCTCCCAAGACGAAGGGATGTCTGAATCCCCTGTGGAGACCACAGAGAAAGACCTAGTTCTCTGCATCATCGCGACCGGTGGCCTCACATCCTTTGAAAACTCCAGAGGATGCGGACGTCAGTGCTTCAAAAGGTGACGATGCCTGACACCTCTTTAATATGGATAGTAGTCCCAGGATTCCTATGGCAAGTGGAACGGGACCCCTGGTCTCCCCCCTCAGCTGGAGAGGCATCCCAATTGCCCTGCCAAGCCTCGAGGAGAGTCCCGAGGTGTCGCTCGCATCTAGGCACAAGTCCTGACGTCGCTCTTCACGCTCTTCATATTTTTCAGACCTTTTCATGCTCTTCATATGTTTCACACCTTATCATGCTCTTCATATTTTTCACACCTTTTCATGCTGTTAATATTTTTCACACCTTTTTATGCTCCTCATATTTAACACACCTTTTCATGCTCTTCTTATTTTTCAGACCTTTTCATGCTCCTTATATTTTTCAGACCTTTTCATGCTCTTCGTATTGTTCACAACTTTTCCTGCTCCTCGTATTGTTCACACCATTTCATGCTCCTCGTATTGTTCACAACTTTTCATGGTCTTCATAGTTTTCAGACCTTTACATGCTCTTCGTATTTTTCACAGCTTTTCATGCTCCTGGTATTTTTCACACCTTTTCATGCTCTTCATATACTTCAGAACTTTTCAAGCTCTTGATATTTTTCAGACTTTTTCAAGCTCTTCGTAGTTTTCATAACCTTTCATGCTCTGCACATTTTTCACACCGTTTCAGGCTCTTCGTATGTTTCACACCTTTTCATGCACTTCGTGTTTTTCACAACTTTTCATGCTCTTCGTATTTTTCACACCTCTTCAGGCTCTTCGAAATTTTTCACACTTTTTCATGCTCTTCATATTTTTCACACATTTTCATCCTCTTCTCATTTTTCACACCGTTTCATGCTCAATGTATTTTTCAAACCTTTTCATGCTCTTTGTATTTTTCAGACCTTTTCATGCTCCTCGTATTTTTCAGACCTTTGCATGTTCCTCATATTTTTCTGAACTTTTCACGCTCCTCGTATTTTTCACAACTTCTCATGCTCCTCATATTGTTCACACCTTTCATACTCCTCATATCATTCACAACTTTTCATGCTCATTATATTTTTCACACCTTTTCAGCTCTTCATATTTTTCAGAAATTTTCATGCTCTTCATGCTCTTCGTATTTTTCAGACCTTTTCATGCTCTTCGTATTTTTCAGAACTTTTCATGCTCTTCGTATTTTTCACACCTTTTCATGTTCTTGATATTTTTCAGAAGTTTTCATGTTCTTGATATTTTTCAGACCTTTTCATACTCTTCAATTTTTCACAACTTTTCATGCCTTTCATATTTTTCAGACCTTTTCAATCTCTTGATATTTTTCAGACCTTTTCATGCTCTTCGTATTTTTCAGACCTTTTCATGCTCTTCATATTTTTTACAGCTTTTCATGCTCTTCTTATTTTTCACACCATTTCATGCTCCTCATATATTTCACATCTTTTCATGAGCTTCATGTTGTCACACCGTTTCATGCTCCTCAGATTTTTCACACCTTTTCATGCTCTTCATATTTTTCAGACCTTTTCATGCTCCACATATTTTTCACACGTTTACATGCTCTTCATATTTTACACAACTTCTCATGCTCTTCTTATTTTTTAAACCTTTTCTTGCTCTTCTTATTTTTCACACCGTTTCATGCTCTTCATATTTTTCACACCTTGTCATGCTTTTCAAATTTTTCACACCTTTTCATGCTCTTCGTATTTTTTAAACCTTTTCTTTCTCCTCATATTTTACACACCGTTTCATGCTCTTCATATTTTTCACACCTTGTCATGCTTTTCAAATTTTTTACACCTTTTCATGCTCTTCGTATTTTTCAGGTTTTATCATTCTCTTCGTATTTTTCAGATCTTTTCATGCTCTTTGTATTTTTCACACCGTTTCATGCTCTTTGTATTTATCAGATGTTTTCATGATCTTCTTATTTTTCACACCGTTTCATGCTTTTCGTATTTATCAGAACTTTTCGTGATCTCCATATTTTTCAGAACTTTTCATGCTCTTCGCATTTTTCACACCGTTTCATGCACTTCATATTTTTCACACATTTTCATGCTATTCATATTTTTCACACTGTTTCATAATCTTCATATTTTTCACTTCTTTTCATGCTCTTCATATATTTCACACTGTTTCATGCTCTTCATATGTTCACACCATTACATGCTCCTCATATTTATCATAGTTTCATGCTCTTCAAATTTTTCACACCTTTACATGCTCCTCATATTTTTGACACCATTTCTTGCTCCTCGTATTTTTCAGAACTTTTCATGCTCTTCATATTTTTCACACCTTTACATGCTCCTCATATTTTTGACACCTTTTCTTGCTCCTCATATTTTTCACACCGTTTCATGCTCTTCATATTTTTCACACCTTTTCCTGCTCTTCATATTTTTCATACCGTTTCATGCTCTTCATATTCTCACACTGTTTCATGCTCCTCATATTTTTCAGACCTTTTCATGGTCCTCGTATTTTTCAGACCTTTTCATGCTCCTCATAATTTTCAGACCTTGGCATGCTCCTCGTATTTTCCAGACCTTTTCATCCTCCTCATATTTTTCACACCTTTTCACGCTCTTCGTATTTTTCAGGCCTTTGCATGCTCCCTGTATTTTTCACACATTTTCATGCTCCTCGTATTTTTCAGAACTTTTCATGCTCCTCATATTTTGCACACCTTTTCATGCTCTTAGTATTTTTCAGACGTTTGCATGCTCTTCATATTTTTCAGACCTTTTCATGCTCTTGATAGTTTTGAAACCTTTTCAGGCTCCTCGTATTTTTCAGACCTTTTCATGCTCCTCGTATTTTTCACACATTTCCATGCTCCTCGTATTTTTCACACCTTTTCACGACCCTTGTATTTTTCAGACCTTTCCATGCTCCTCGTATTTTTCACACCGTTTCATGCTCTTCATATTTTCAGATAGTTTCATGCTTCTCATATTTTTCACACGTTTCATGCTCTTCATATTTTTCAGAAAGCTCTTTGTATTTTTCAGACTTTTTCATGTTCTTGGTAATTTTTCACATCTTTTAATGCTCTCTGAATTTTTCACAACTTTTCATGCTTTTCGTGATTTTTCACAACGTTTCATGCTCTTCATATTTTTCACACCGTTTGATGCGATTGTACTTTTCACACTTTTTCATGCTCTTTGTATTTTTCACACATTTTAATGCTCTTCGTATATTTCACACCTTTTCATGCACTTCGTATGATTCACACCTTTTCATGCTCTTCATATTTTTCACACCGTTTCATGCTCTTCATATTTTTCACACCTTTTCATGCTCTTCATATTTTTCACACCATTTCATGCTCTTCATATTTTTCACACTGTTTCATGCTCTTCGTATTTTTGACACTTTTTCATGCTCTTCGTATATTTCACACCTTTTCATGCTCTTTGTATATTTCACACCTCTTCATGCTCTTCATATTTTTCACACCGTTTCATGCTGTTCATATTGTTCACAACTTTTCAGGCTCCCCGTATTTTTCAGACCTTTTCATGCTCCTTGTGTTTTTCAGAACTTTTCATGCTCCTCGTATTTTTCAGACCTTTTCATCCTCCTCGTATTTATCAGACCTTTTCATGCTTCTCGTATTTTTCACACCTTTTCATGCTCCTCGTATTTTTCACACTTTTTCATGCTCCTCGTATTTTTCACACCTTTATATGCTGTTTGTATTTTTCACACCTTTTCATGCTCTTCCTGTTTTTCACACCTTTTCATGCTCTTCGTGTTTTTCACTCCTTTTAATGCTCTTCATATTTTTCAGGCCTTTTCATGCTCTTGATATTTTCCACACCTTTTCATGCTCTCCATGTTTTTCACACCGTTTCTTGCTCTTCGTGTTTTTCACACATTTCATGCTCCTATTTTTCACACTTTTCATGCTCTTCATATTTTTCACACCTTTTCATGCTCCTCGTATTTTTCACACTTTTTCATGCTCCTCATATTTTTCAAACCTTTTCATGCTCTTCGAATTTTTCATTCATTTTCATGCTCTTCGTGTTTTTCACACCTTTTCATGCTCCTCGTATTTTTCACACTTTTTCATGCTCCTCATATTTTTCACACCTTTTCATGCTCCTCGTATTTTTCAGACCTTTTCATGCTCCTCGTATTTTTCAGACCTTGCCTGGTCCTCGTATTTTATAGACCTTTCCATGCTCTTACTATTTTTCAGACATCTTCATGCTCCTCTTATTTTTCAGACCTATTCATGCTCTTCGTATTTTTCAGAACTCTTCATGCTACTCGTATTTTTCAGAAATTTTCATGCTCTTCATACTGTTCACACGTTTTCATGCTCTTCGTATATTTCAGACCTTTTCAAATTCTTGATATTTTTCAGACCATTTCATGCTCCTCATATTTTCCACACCTTTTCATGCTCTTTGTAATATTTCACACCTGTTCATGCTCTTCGTATTTTTGACACCTTTTCATACTCCTCGTATTTTTCACACCTTTTCATGCTCCTCGTATTTTTCAGACCTTTTCATGCTCCCCGTATTTTTCAGACCTTTTTATGCTACTTCTATTTTTCAGACCTTTACATGCTCCTCGTATTTTTCACACCTTTTCATGCTCTTCGTGATTTTCACGCCTTTTCATGCTCTTTGTATTTTTCAGACCTTTTCATGCTCCGGGTATTTTTCAGAACTTTTCATGCTCTTCATATTTTTCAGAATTTTTCAACCTCCTCGTATTTTTCAGATCTTTTCATGCTCCTCAAATTTTTCAGACCTTTCAAGCTCCTCTTATTTTTCAGACCTTTTCATGCTCCTCATATTTTTCACACCTTTTCATGCTCTTCATATAGTTCACACCTTTTCATGCTCTTCATATTGTTCAGAACTTTTCATGCTCCTCGTATTTTTCACAACTTCTCATGCTCCTCATATTGTTCACACCTTTTCATGCTCGTCATAATATTCACACATTTTCATGCTCTTCATATTTTTCACAACTTTTCATGCTCTTCATATTTTTCAGAACTTTTCATTCTCTTCATGCTCTTCGTATTTTCAGACCTATTCATGCTCCTCCTATTTTTCAGACCTTTTCATATTCTGCGTATTTTTCACACCTTTTCTTGCTCTTCATATTTTACACACCGTTTCATGCTCTTCATATTTTTCACACCATTTCATTAACCTTATATTATTCACACCTTTTCATGCTCTTCATATTTTACACACCATTTCAGGCTCTTCGTATGTTTCACACCTTTTCATGCACTTCGTATTTTTCACAAATTTTCATGCTCTTCGTATTTTTCACACCTTTTCAGGCTCTTCGAAATTTTTCACCCCTTTTCATGCTCTTCGTATTTTTCACACCCTGTCGTGCTCTTCATATTTTTTACATCTTTTCATCCTCTTCATATTTGTCCCATCTTTTCATGTTCTTCGTAATTTTCAGAACTTTTCATGCTCTTCGTATTTTTCACACTATTTCATGCTCTTCGTATTTTTCAGACATTCTAATGCTTCGTATTTTTCACAGCGTTTCATGCACTTCGTATTTTTCACACCGTTTAATGCTCTTCATATTTTTCACACCTTTTCATGCTCTTCATATTTTTCACACCTTTTCATGCTCTTTTTATTTTTCACATCTTTTCATGGTCTTCGTAATTTTTCACAAATTTTCATGCACTTTGTAATTTTTCACACCTTTTCATGCTCTTCGTATTTTTCACACCTTTTCATGCTTTTCGTATTATTCACACCTTTTCATGCTCCTTGTATATTTTAGACCTTTTCATGCTCCTCGTATTATTCAAACCTTTTCATGCTCCTCGTATATTTTAGACCTTTTCATGCTACTCGTATTTTTCAGACGTTTGCAAGCTCCTCGGATTTTTCAGACCTTTTCATGCTCCTCGTATTTTTCAGAACTTTTCACGCTCCTCGTGTTTTTCACAACTTCTCATGCTCCTCATATTGTTCACACCTTTTCATACTCCTCATATTATTCACAACTTTTTATGCTTCTGGTATTTTTCAGACCTTTTCATGCTCCTCCTATTTTTCAGAACTTTTCATTGTCCTTGTAAATCACAGCTTTTCATGCTCCTGGTATTTTTCACACCGTTTCATGATCTTCATATTTTACACACCGTTTCATGCTCTTCATATTTTTCACACCATTTCATGAACCTCATATTGTTCACAACTTTTCATGCTCTTCATAGTTTTCAAACCTTTACATGCTCTTCGTATGTTTCAGAATTTTTCATGCTCTTCGTATTGTTCACAGCTTTTCATGCTCCTGGGATTTTTCACACCTTTTCATGCTCTTCATATTTTTCAGACCTTTTCAAGCTCTTCCTATTTTTCACAGCGTTTCATGCACTTCGTATTTTTCACACCGTTTAATGCTCTTCATATTTATCACACCTTTTCATGCTCTTTGTATTTTTCACCTTTTCATGCTCTTTGTATTTTTCACATCTTTTCATGTTCCTCGTAATTTTTCACAACTTTTCTTGCACTTCGTAATTTTTCACACCTTTTCATGCTCTTCGTATTTTTCACAACTTTTCGTGCTTTTTGTATTATTCACACCTTTTCATGCTCCTTGTATATTTTAGACCTTTTCATGCTCCTCGTATTATTCACACCTTTTCATGCTCCTCGTATATTTTAGACCTTTTCATGCTACTCGTATTTTTCAGACCTTTGCAAGCTCCTCGTATTTTTCAGACCTTTGCATGCTCCTCGTATTTTTCAGACCTTTTCACGCTCCTTGTGTTTTTCACAACTTCCCATGCTCCTCATATTGTTCACACCTTTTCATACTCCTCATATTATTCACAACTTTTTATGCTCCTGGTATTTTTCAGACCTTTTCATGCTCCTCGCATTTTTCACACCTTTTCATGCTCCTCCTATTTTTCAGAACTTTTCATTCTCCTCGTAAATCACAGCTTTTCATGCTCCTGGTATTTTTCAAACCTTTTCATGCTCTTCATATTTTACACACCGTTTCATGCTCTTCATATTTTTCACACCATTTCATGAACCTCATATTGTTCACAACTTTTCATGCTCTTCATAGTTTTCAGACCTTTACATGCTCTTCGTATTTTTCAGAATTTTTCTTGCTCTTCGTATTTTTCACAGCTTTTCATTCTCCTGGTATTTTTCACACCTTTTCATGCTCTTCATATACTTCAGAACTTTTCAAGCTCTTGATATTTTTCAGACCTTTTCAAGCTCTTTGTAGTTTTCACAACCTTTCATGCTCTGCACATTTTTCACACCATTTCAGGCTCTTCGTATGTTTCACACCTTTTCAAGCACTTCGTATTTTTCACAACTTTTCATGCTCTTCGTATTTTTCACACCTCTTCAGGCTCTTCGAAATTTTTCACACCTTTTCATATTTTTCACACCTTTTCATCCTCTTCTCATTTTTCCGTTTCATGCTCTTTGTATTTTTCAGACTTTTCATGCTCTTTGTATTTTTCAGACCTTTTCATGCTCCTCGTATTTTTCAGACCTTTGCATGCTCCTCGTATTTTTCTGAACTTTTCACGCTCCTCGTATTTTTCACAACTTCTCATCCTCCTCATATTGTTCACAACTTTCATACTCCTCATATTATTCACAACTTTTCATGCTCATTATATTTTTCACACCTTTTCAGCTCTTCATATTTTTCAGAAATTTTCATGCTCTTCATGCTCTTCGTATTTTCAGAACTTTTCATGCTCTTCATATTTTTCATACCTTTTCATGCTCTTGATATTTTTCAGAAGTTTTCATGTTCTTGATATTTTTCAGACCTTTTCATGCTCTTGATATTTTCCACACCTTTTCATGCCTTTCATATTTTTCAGACCTTTTCAATCTCTTGATATTTTTCAGACCTTTTCATGCTCCTCCTATTTTTCAGAACTTTTCATGCTCTTCGTATTTTTCCCACCTTTTCATGCTCTTTGTATTTTTCACACCTTTTCATGCTCTTCATATTTTTCACACCTTTTCATGCTCTTCATATTTTTTAGAGCTTTTCATGCTCTTCTTATTTTTCACACCATTTCATGCTCCTCATATTTTTCACATCTTTTAATGAGCTTCATATTGTCACACCGTTTCATGCTCCTCAGATTTTTCACAGCTTTTCATGCTCTTCATATTTTTCAGACCTTTTCATGCTCCACATATTTTTCACACGTTTACATGCTCTTCATATTTTACACAACTTCTCATGCTCTTCTTATTTTTTAAACCTTTTCTTGCTCTTCTTATTTTTCACACCGTTTGATGCTCTTCATATTTTTCACACCTTGTCATGCTTTTCAAATTTTTCACACCTTTTCACGCTCTTCGTACTTTTTAAACCTTTTCTTGCTCCTCATATTTTACACAACTTTTCATGCTCTTCATATTTTTCAGAACTTTTCATTCTCTTCATGCTCTTCGTATTTTCAGACCTATTCATGCTCCTCCTATTTTTCAGACCTTTTCATGCTCTTCATATTTTTCACTCCTCTTCATGCTCCTCGTATTTTTCAGACCTTTTCATGCTCCACATATTTTTCACACGTTTACATGCTCTTCATATTTTACACAACTTCTCATGCTCTTCTTATTTTTTAAACCTTTTCTTGCTCTTCTTATTTTTCACACCGTTTGATGCTCTTCATATTTTTCACACCTTGTCATGCTTTTCAAATTTTTCACACCTTTTCATGCTCTTCGTATTTTTTAAACCTTTTCTTGCTCTTCATATTTTACACAACTTTTCATGCTCTTCATATTTTTCAGAACTTTTCATTCTCTTCATGCTCTTCGTATTTTCAGACCTATTCATGCTCCTCCTTTTTTTCAGACCTTTTCATGCTCTTCGTATTTTTCACTCCTCTTCATGCTCCTCGTATTTTTCAAACCTTTTCATGCTCTTCATATTTTTCACACCATTTCATTAACCTCATATTATTCACAACTTTTCATGCTCTTCATATTTTACACACCGTTCAGGCTATTCATATGTTTCACACCTTTAATGCACTTCGTATTTTTCACAACTTTTCATGCTCTTCATATTTTTCACACCTTTTCAGGTTCTTCGAAATTTTTCACACCTTTTTATGCTCTTCATATTTTTCACACCTTTTCATCCTCTTCTCTTTTTTCACACCGTTTCATGCTCTACTTATTTTTCACACCTTGTCATGCACTTCATATTTTTTACATCTTTTCATGCTCTTCGTATTTGTCCCATGTTTTCAAGCTCTTCGTATATTTCAGACCTTCTCATGCTCTTCGTATTTTTCACACTTTTTCATGCTCCTCATATTTTTCACACCTTTTCATGCTCTTCGTATTTTTCACACCTTTTCATGCTCTTCCTGTTTTTCACTCCTTTTAATGCTCTTCATATTTTTCAGGCCTTTTCACGCTCTTGATATTTTTCACACCTTTTCATGCTCTCTGTGTTTTTCACACCTTTTCTTGCTCTTCGTGTTTTTCACAGGTTTTCATGCTCCTCATATTTTTCACACCATTTCATGCTCTTCATATTTTCACACCGTTTCATGCTAGTCATATTTTTGACACCTTTTCATGCTCCTAATATTTTTCAGACCTTTTAATGCTCCTCGTGTTTTTCAGACGTATTCACGATCCTCGTATTTTTCAGACATTCTGGCCCCTCGTATTTTACAGACCTTTTCATGCTCCTCATATTTTCAGACCGTTTCATGCTCCTCATATTTTTCAAACCGTTTCATGCTCGTCATATTTATCACACCGTTTCGTGCTCCTTGTGTTTTACAGACATTTTCATGCTTCTCGTATTTTTCAGAACTTTTCATGCTCCTTGTATTTTTCACACATTTTCATACTCTTCATATTTTCACACCGTTTCATGCTAGTCATATTTTTGACACCTTTTCATGCTCCTAATATTTTTCAGACCTTTTAATGCTCCTCGTGTTTTTCAGACGTATTCACGATCCTCGTATTTTTCAGACATTCTGGCCCCTCGTATTTTACAGACCTTTTCATGCTCCTCATATTTTCAGACCGTTTCATGCTCCTCATATTTTTCAAACCGTTTCATGCTCGTCGTATTTATCACACCGTTTCGTGCTCCTTGTGTTTTACAGACATTTTCATGCTTCTCGTATTTTTCAGAACTTTTCATGCTCCTCGTGTTTTTCAGACCTTTTCATGCTCCTCGTATTTTTCACACATTTTCATACTCCTCGTATTTTTCACACCTTATCACGCTCATCATATTTTTCAGACATTAAGGCCCCTCGTATTTTTCAGACCTTTCCATGCTCATAGTATTTTTCATACCTTTTCATGATCCTCATATTTTCACACCTTTTAATGCTGTTAATATTTTTCAGGCCGTTTCATGCTCCTCATATTTTTCACACCTTTTCATGCTCTTCATATTTTTCACACCGTTTCATGCTCTTCATGTTTCCACACTGTTTCATGCTCCTCATATTTTTCAGATATTTTCATGCTCCTCGTATTTTCCAGACCTTTTCATGCTCCTCGTAATTTTTCACAACTTTTCATGCTCCTTGTAGTTTTCAGACCTTTTCATGCTCCTCATATTTCTCACACCTTTCATGTTCTTCATATTTTTCACACCGTTTCATGCTCTTTATATTTTCACACTGTTTCATGCTCCTCATATTTTTGACACCTTTTCATGCTCCTCTTATTTTTCAGACCTTTTCATGCTAGTCGTATTTTTCAGACCTTTTCATGCTCCCCGTATTTTTCATACCTTTTTTGGTCCTCGTATTTTTCAGAACGATTCATGCTTCTCGTATTTTTCACACCTTTTCTTGTTCCTCGTATTTTTCAGACCTTTTCATGCTCCTCGTATTTTTCAGACCTTTTTTTGCTCCTCGTATTTTTACACCTTTTCATGCTCCTTGTATTTTTCAGCCCGTTTCATGCTCCTCATATTTTTCAGAACTTTTCATGCTCCTCGTATTTTACAGAGCTTTTCATGCTCCTCTTATTTTTCAGAATTTTTCGTGCTCCTCGTATTTTCAGACCTTTTCGTGCTCCTCGAATTTTTCACACCTTTTCTTGCTCCTCGTATGTTACACACCTTTTCATGCTCCTCATGTTTTCCACACCTTTCATGCTCTTCATATTTTTCACAGCGTTTCATGCTCTTCATATTTTCACACCGTTTCATCCTCCTCATATTTTTGAGACGTTTTCATGCTCCTCATGTTTTTCACACATTTTCATGCTCCTCGTATTTTCCAGACCTTTTCATGCTCCTCGTATTATATAGACCTTTTCATGCTCCTAGTATTTTTCAGACCTTTTCATGCTCCTCGTATTTTTCAGACCTTTTCATGCTCCTCGTATTTTACAGAGCTTTAAATGCTCCTCGTATTTTTCAGAACTTTTCGTGTTCCTCGTATTTTCAGACCTTTTCGTGCTCCTCGAATTTTTCACACCTTTTCATGCTCCTCATGTTTTCCACACCTTTCATGCTCTTCATATTTTTCACAGCGTTTCATGCTCTTCATATTTTCACACCGTTTCATCCTCCTCATATTTTTGAGACGTTTTCATGCTCCTCATGTTTTTCACACATTTTCATGCTTCTCGTATTTTTCAGACCTTTTCATGTTCCTCGTATTTTTGACATCTTTTCATGCTCCTCGTAATTTTCAGACCATTTCATGCTCCTCATATTTTTCAGACCTTTTCATTCTCCTAGTATTTTTCCGATCTTTTCATGCTCCTTGTACTTTTCAGACCTTTTCATTCTCCTCATATTTCTCACACCTTTCATGCTCTTCATATTTTTCACACAGTTTCATGCTCATGATATTTTCACACCGTTTCATGCTCCTCATATTTTTGATAACTTTTCATGCTCCTCTTATTTTTCACACCTTTTCATGCTCCTCATATTTTTCAGACCTTTTCATGCTCACTGTATCTTTCATACCTTTCATGGTCCTCGTATTTTTCAGACCATTTCATGCTTCTCGTATTATTCACACCTTTTCATGCTCTTCCTGTTTTTCACACCTTTTCATGCTCTTCGTGTTTTTCACTCCTTTTAATGCTCTTCATATCTTTCAGGCCTTTTCATGCTCTTGATATTTTTCTCACCTTTTCAGGCTCTCCGTGTTTTTCACAACTTTTCTTGCTCTTCGTGTTTTCCACACCTTTTCATGCTCCTCATATTTCTTCACACCATTTCATGCTCTTCATATTTTCATAGCATTTCATGCTAGTCATATTTTTGACACCTTTTCATGCTCCTCATATTTTTCAGACCTTTTCATGCTCCTCGTATTTTTCAGACATTTTCATGCTCCTCGTATTTTTCAGACCTTTTCATGCTCCTCGTATTTTTCACACCTTTTCATGCTCCTCGTATTTTTCACACCTTTTCATGCTCCTCATATTTTTCACACCTTTTCATGCTCTTGGTAATTTTTCACACCTTTTCATGCTCTTCATATATTTCACACCTTTTCATGCTCTTCGTATTTTTCACACTTTTTCAAGCTCTTCATACTTTTCAAACCGTTTCATGCTCTTCATATTTTTACACCGTTTCATGCTCCTCCTATTTTTCCACACATTTTCATGTTCTTTGTATTTTTCAGACATTTTCATGCTCTTGGTAATTTTTCACACCTTTTCATGCTTTTCGTAATTTTTCACACCTGTAAATGCTCTTCGTATATTTCACACCTTTTCATGTTCCTCATATTTTTCACACAGTTTCATGCTCTTCATTTTATTCACACCTTTTCATGCTCTTCATATTTTTCACACTTTTTCATGCTTTTCATATTTTTCACACAGTTTCATGCTCTTCATAATTTTCACACCTTTTCATGCTCTTCATATTTTTCACTCCGTTCTATGCTCCTCATATTTTCAGAACATTTTATGATCCTCATATTTTCACCCTGTTTCATGCTCTTCATATTTTTCAAACCATTTCATGCTCTTCGTATTTTTCACACCTTTTCATGATCTTTGTATATTTCACACCTTTTCATGCTCTTCGTTTTTTTCACACCGTTTCATGTTCTTCATATTTTTCACACAGTTTCATGCTCTTCATATTTTCACACCTTTTCATGGTCTTCATTTTTACACCGTTTCATGCTCCTCATATTTTTCACACGTTTCATGCTCTTCATATTTTTACACCGTTTCATGCTCCTCCTATTTTTCACACATTTTCATGTTCTTTGTATTTTTCAGACATTTTCATGCTCTTGGTAATTTTTCACACCTTTTCATGCTTTTCGTAATTTTTCACACCTGTAAATGCTCTTCGTATATTTCACACCTTTTCATGTTCCTCATATTTTTCACACAGTTTCATGCTCTTCATATTATTCACACCTTTTCATGCTCTTCATATTTTTCACACTTTTTCATGCTTTTCATATTTTTCACACAGTTTCATGCTCTTCATAATTTTCACACCTTTTCATGCTCTTCATCTTTTTCACTCCGTTCTATACTCGTCATATTTTCAGACCATTTTATGATCCTCATATTTTCACCCCGTTTCATGCTCTTCATATTTTTCAAACCATTTCATGCTCTTCGTATTTTTCACACCTTTTCATGATCTTTGTATATTTCACACCTTTTCATGCTCTTCGTTTTTTTCACACCGTTTCATGTTCTTCATATTTTTCACACAGTTTCATGCTCTTCATATTTTCACACCTTTTCATGCTCTTCATATTTTTCACACTTTTTCATGCTTTTCATATTTTTCATACAGTTTCATGCTCTTCATAATTTTCACACCTTTTCTTGCTCTTCATATTTTTCACTCCGTTCTATGCTCCTCATATTTTCAGACCTTTTCATGCTCCTCATATTTTCACACCGTTTCATGCTCTTTCTATTTTTCACACATTTTCATGCTCTTTGTATTTTTCAGACATTTTCATGCTCTTGGTAATTTTTCACACCTTTTCATGCTCTTCATATTTTTCACACGTTTTCATGCTTTTCATATTTTTCACACAGTTTCATGCTCTTTATATTTTTCACACCGTTTCATGCTCTTCATATTTTTCACAGGTTTTCATGCTTTTCATATTTTTCACACGTTTTCATGCTTTTCATATTTTTCACACAGTTTCATGCTCTTCATATTTTTCACACTTTTTCATGCTTTTCATATTTTTCACACAGTTTCATGCTCTTCATAATTTTCACACCTTTTCATGCTCTTCATATTTTTCACTCCGTTCTATGCTCCTCATATTTTCAGACCATTTTATGATCCTCATATTTTCACCCCGTTTCATGCTCTTCATATTTTTCAAACCATTTCATGCTCTTCATATTTTTCACACCTTTTCATGCTCTTCAGATTTTTCACACCTTTTCATGCTCTTCATATTTTTCACACTTTTTCATGCTTTTCATATTTTTCACACAGTTTCATGCTCTTCATATTTTTCACACCTTTTCATGCTCTTCATATTTTTCACACTTTTTCATGCTTTTCATATTTTTCACACAGTTTCATGCTCTTCATATTTTCACACCTTTTCATGGTCTTCATTTTTACACCGTTTCATGCTCCTCATATTTTTCACACGTTTCATGCTCTTCATATTTATACACCGTTTCATGCTCCTCCTATTTTTCACACATTTTCATGTTCTTTGTATTTTTCAGACATTTTCATGCTCTTGGTAATTTTTCACACCTTTTCATGCTTTTCGTAATTTTTCACACCTGTAAATGCTCTTCGTATATTTCACACCTTTTCATGTTCCTCATATTTTTCACACAGTTTCATGCTCTTCATATTATTCACACCTTTTCATGCTCTTCATATTTTTCACACTTTTTCATGCTTTTCATATTTTTCACACAGTTTCATGCTCTTCATAATTTTCACACCTTTTCATGCTCTTCATCTTTTTCACTCCGTTCTATACTCGTCATATTTTCAGACCATTTTATGATCCTCATATTTTCACCCCGTTTCATGCTCTTCATATTTTTCAAACCATTTCATGCTCTTCGTATTTTTCACACCTTTTCATGATCTTTGTATATTTCACACCTTTTCATGCTCTTCGTTTTTTTCAACCGTTTCATGTTCTTCATATTTTTCACACAGATTCATGCTCTTCATATTTTCACACCTTTTCATGCTCTTCATATTTTTCACACTTTTTCATGCTCTTCATATTTTTCACACAGTTTCATGCTTTTCATATTTTTCACACCGTTTCATGCTCTTCATATTTTTCAAACCATTTCATGCTCTTCGTATTTTTCACACCTTTTCATGATCTTTGTATATTTCACACCTTTTCATGCTCTTCGTTTTTTTCACACCGTTTCATATTCTTCATATTTTTCACACAGTTTCATGCTCTTCATAATTTTCACACCTTTTCTTGCTCTTCATATTTTTCACTCCGTTCTATGCTCCTCATATTTTCAGACCTTTTCATGCTCCTCATATTTTCACACCGTTTCATGCTCTTTGTATTTTTCACACATTTTCATGCTCTTTGTATTTTTCAGACATTTTCATGCTCTTGGTAATTTTTCACACCTTTTCATGCTTTTCGTAATTTTTCACAACTTTTCATGCTCTTCATATATTTCACACCTTTTCTTGCTCTTCGTATTTTTCACACCTTTTCATGCTCTTCATATTTTTCACTCCGTTCTATGCTCCTCATATTTTCAGACCATTTTATGATCCTCATATTTTCACCCCATTTCATGCTCTTCATATTTTTCAAACCATTTCATGCTCTTCGTATTTTTCACACCTTTTCATGATCTTTGTATATTTCACACCTTTTCATGCTCTTCGTTTTTTTCACACCGTTTCATGTTCTTCATATTTTTCACACAGTTTCATGCTCTTCATATTTTCACACCTTTTCATGGTCTTCATTTTTACACCGTTTCATGCTCCTCATATTTTTCACACCTTTCATGCTCTTCATATTTATACACCGTTTCATGCTCCTCCTATTTTTCACACATTTTCATGTTCTTTGTATTTTTCAGACATTTTCATGCTCTTGGTAATTTTTCACACCTTTTCATGCTTTTAGTAATTTTTCACACCTGTAAATGCTCTTCGTATATTTCACACCTTTTCATGTTCCTCATATTTTTCACACAGTTTCATGCTCTTCATATTATTCACACCTTTTCATGCTCTTCATATTTTTCACACTTTTTCATGCTTTTCATATTTTTCACACAGTTTCATGCTCTTCATAATTTTCACACCTTTTCATGCTCTTCATCTTTTTCACTCCGTTCTATACTCGTCATATTTTCAGACCATTTTATGATCCTCATATTTTCACCCCGTTTCATGCTCTTCATATTTTTCAAACCATTTCATGCTCTTCGTATTTTTCACACCTTTTCATGATCTTTGTATATTTCACACCTTTTCATGCTCTTCGTTTTTTTCAACCGTTTCATGTTCTTCATATTTTTCACACAGTTTCATGCTCTTCATATTTTCACACCTTTTCATGCTCTTCATATTTTTCACACTTTTTCATGCTCTTCATATTTTTCACACAGTTTCATGCTTTTCATATTTTTCACACCGTTTCATGCTCTTCATATTTTTCAAACCATTTCATGCTCTTCGTATTTTTCACACCTTTTCATGATCTTTGTATATTTCACACCTTTTCATGCTCTTCGTTTTTTTCACACCATTTCATATTCTTCATATTTTTCACACAGTTTCATGCTCTTCATAATTTTCACACCTTTTCTTGCTCTTCATATTTTTCACTCCGTTCTATGCTCCTCATATTTTCAGACCTTTTCATGCTCCTCATTTTTTCACACCGTTTCATGCTCTTTGTATTTTTCACACATTTTCATGCTCTTTGTATTTTTCAGACATTTTCATGCTCTTGGTAATTTTTCACACCTTTTCATGCTTTTTGTAATTTTTCACACCTTTTCATGCTCTTCATATTTTTCACACGTTTTCATGCTTTTCATATTTTTCACACAGTTTCATGCTTTTCATATTTTTCACACCTTTTCATGATCTTCATATTTTTCACACGTTTTCATGCTTTTCATATTTTTCACACCGTTTCATGCTTTTCATATTTTTCACACCTTTTCATGCTCTTTGTATTTTTCCCACCTTTTCATGCTCTTCATATTTTTGAAACCTTTTCATGCTTTTTGAATTTTTCATACATTTTCATGGTCTTCTTGTTTTTCACACATTTTCATGCTCTTCGTATTTTTTACACTTTTTCATGGTCCTCCTATTTTTCAAACCTTTTCATGCTCATCATAGTTTTCACACCTTTTCATGGTCCTCGTATATTTCAGACCTTTTCGTGCTCCTCGGATTTTTCACACCTTTTCATGCTCTTCGAATTTTTCACACATTTTCATGCACTTCGTTTTATCCACAACTTTTCATGCTGCTAGTGTTTTTCACACCATTTCATGATCTTCATATTTTTCAGACCGTTTCTTGCTCCTCATATTTATCACACCTTTCTATGCTCTTCATAATTTTCACACCGTTTCATGCTCTTCATTTTTTCACACCTTTTCAGGCTCCTCATATTTTTGAGACCTTTTCATGCTCTTCGTATTTTTCACACTTTTTAATGCTCCTCCTGTTTTCCAGACCTTTTCATGCTCCTCGTATTTTTCAGACCTTTTCATGCTCCTCGTATTTTTGACACCTTTTCATGGTCCTCATATTTTTCAGACTTTTTCATGCTCCTCATATTTTTCAGACCTTTTCATTCTCCTAGAATTTTTCAGATCTTTTCATGCTCCTAGTATTTTTCAGACCTTTTCATGGTCCTCATATATTTCAGACTCTTCGTACTCCTCGGATTTTTCACACCTTTTCATGCTCCTCGTATTTTTCCACACATTTTCATGCTCTTCGTGTTTTTCACACCTATTCATGCTCCTCGTGTTTTTCACACCTTTTCATGCTCCTCATATTTTTCAAACCTTTCCATGCTCCTCGTGTTTTCCAGACCTTTTCATGCTCCTCGGATTTTTCACACCTCTTCATGCTCCTCGTTTTTTTCACACATGTTCATGCTCTTCGTGTTTTTCACACCTATTCATGCTCCTCGTGTTTTTCACACCTTTTCATGCTCCTCGTATTTTTCACACCTTTTCATGCTCTTCGTATTTTTCAACCCTTTTCATGCTCTTTGAATTTTTCATACAATTTCATGCTCTTCGTGTTTTTCACACATTTTCATGCTCTTCGTGTTTTTCACACATTTTCATGCTCTTCGTGTTTTTTACACTCTTTCATCGTCCTCATATTTTTCAAACCTTTTCGTGCTCTTAGTATTTTTCACACCTTTTCATGGTCCTCGTATATTTCAGACCTTTTCGTGCTCCTCGCATTTTTCACACCTTTTCATGCTCTTCGAATTTTTCACACATTTTCAGGCACTTCGTTTTATCCACAACTTTTCATGCTGCTCGTGTTTTTCACACCATTTCATGCTCTTCCTATTTTTCAGACCGTTTCATGCTCCTCCTATTTATCACACCTTTCCATGCTCTTCATATTTTCACACCGTTTCATGCTCTTCATATTTTTCAGACCTTTTCATGCTCCTCGTAATTTTCAGACCTTTTCATGTTCCTCGTATTTTTGACACCTTTTCATGCTCCTCATATTTTTCATAACTTTTCATGCTCCTGGTATTTTTCAGACCTTTTCACGCTCCTTGTATTTTTCAGACCTTTTCGGGCTCCTCCTATTTTCAGGCCTTTTCGTGCTCCTCGTATATTTCACACCTTTTCATGCTCCTCATATATTTCACAACTTTTTATGCTCTTCATATTTTTTACATATTTCATGCTCCTCATATTTTTCATACCATTTCATGCTACTCATATTTTTCACATCTTTTCATGCTCCTCATATTTTTGACACCTTTTAAAGGTCATCATATTTTTCTACCGTTTCATGCTCTTGATATTTTCACACGGTTTCATGCTCCTCGTATTTTTCAGACCTTTTCATGCTCCTACTATTTTTCCTACCTTTTCATGCTCCTCGTATTTTTCGCACATTTTCTTTCTCATCGTATTTTTCACACCTTTTCATGCTCCTCGTATTTGTGACACCTTTAATGCTCCTCGTATTTTTCACACCTTTATATGCTCTTCGTATTTTCAATCCTTTTCATGCTCTTCGAATTTTTCACACATTTTCATGCACTTCGTGTTTTCCACATTTTTTCATGCTGCTCGTGTTTTTCACACCATTTCATGCTCTTCATATTTTTAACACCGTTTCATGCTCTTCATATTTTCACACCGTTTCATGCTCCTCATATTTTTCACACCTTTTCATGCTCCTCATATTTTTCACACCCATTCATGCTCCTTGTATTTTTCAGACCTTTTCATGCTCTTCGTATTTTTCACACCTTTTCATGCTCCTCATATTTTTGAAACCTTTTCATGTTCCTCATATTTATCACACCGTTTCATACTCCTCATATTTTTCACACCTTTTCATGTTCCTCGTATTTTTCAAACCTTTTCATGCTCCTCATATTTTTCAGACATTTTCATGCTCCTAGTATTGTTCACACCTTTTCATGCTCCTCGTTTTTTTCACACCTTTTCATATTCCTCGTATTTTTCACACCTATTCATGCTCCTTGTATTTTTCAGACCTTTTCGTGCTCTTCATATTTTTCACAGCATTTCATGCTTTCGCATTTTTAACACCGTTTCATGCTCCTCGTATTTTTCACACCTTGTCATGCACTTTGTATTTTTCAAACCTTTTCATGCTCTTTGTATTTTTCACAACTTTTCATGCTTTTCATAATTTTTCACACCTTTTCATTGTCTTCGTATATTTCACACCAGTCATGCTGTTTGTGTTTTTCACACCTTTTCAAGCTCTTCATACTTTTAAAACCATTTCATGCTCTTCATATTTTTCACAACTTTTCATGCTCTTCATATTTTTTACATATTTCATGCTTCTCATATTTTTCATACCATTTCATGCTCCTCATATTTTTCACATCTTTTCATGCTCCTCATATTTTTGACACCTTTTGAAGTCTTCATATTTTTCACACCGTTTCATGCTCTTTATATTTTCACACCGTTTCATGTTCCTCGTATTTTTCAGACCTTTTCATGCTCCTACTATTTTTCCCACCTGTTCATGCTCCTTGTATTTTTAGCACATTTTCTTTCTCATCGTATTTTTCACACCTTTTCATGCTCCTCGTATTTTTCACACCTTTAATGCTCCTCGTATTTTTCACACCTTTACATGCTGTTCGTATTTTTCACACCTTTTCATGCTCTTCATAGTTTTCACACCTTTTCATGCTCCTCATATTTTTCAGACCTTTTCGTGCTCCTCATATTTGCAGACCTTTTCGTACTCCTCATATTTTTCACACCTTTTCATGCTCATCATATATTTCACAACTTTTCATGCTCTTCATATTATTGACATATTTTAATGCTCCTCATATTTTTCACATCTTTTCATGCTCCTCATATTTTTGACACGTTTAAAAGGTCTTCATATTTTTCACAACGTTTCATGATCTTCATATTTTCACACCATTTCATGCTCATCAAATTTTTTAGACTTTTTCATGCTCCTCATATTTTTCAGACCTTTATATGCTCCTCGTATTTTTCACAACTTTTCATGCTCATCGTATTTTTCATACCTTTTCATGATCCTCATATTTTTCACACCTTTTAATGCTCTTCATATTTTTCAGACCGTTTCATGCTCCTCATATTTTTCACACCTTTTCATGCTCTTCATATTTTTCACACCGTTTCATGCTCTTCATGTTTCCATACTGTTTCATGCTCCTCATATTTTTCAGATATTTTCATGCTCCTCGTATTATCCAGACCTTTTCATGCTCCTCGTACTTTTCACAACTTTTCATGCTCCTTGTACTTTTCAGACCTTTTCATGCTCCTCATATTTCTCACACCTTTCATGCTCTTCATATTTTTCACACCGTTTCATGCTCTTTATATTTTCACACCGTTTCATGCTCCTCATATTTTTGATACCTTTTCATACTCCTCTTATTTTTCAGACCTTTTCATGCTCCTCGTATTTTTCAGACCTTTTCATGCTCCCCGTATTTTTCATACCTTTCATGGTCCTCGTATTTTTCAGAACAATTCATGCTCCCCGTATTTTTCATACCTTTTATGGTCCTCGTATTTTTCAGACCTTTTCATGCTCCTCGTATTTTTCACACCTTTTCATGTTCCTCGTATTTTTCACACCTTTTCATGCTCCTCATATTTCACAACTTTTCATGCTCTTCATATTTTTTACATATTTTCATGCTCCTCATTTTTTTCATAGCATTTCATGCTCCTCATATTTTTCACATCTTTTCATGGTCCTCATATTTTTGACTCGTTTTAAACATCTTCATATTTTCACACCGTTTCATGCTCCTCACGTTTTTTAGACCTTTTCATGCTCCTCATATTTTTCAGACCTTTATATGCTCCTCGTATTTTTCACACCTTTTCCTGCTTCTAGTATTTTACAGAGCTTTTCATGATCCTTGTATTTTTCACACCTTTTCATGCTCTTTGTATTTTTCACACCTTTTCATGCTACTCGTATTTTTCAGACCTTTTCATGCTCCCCATATTTTCAGACCTTTTCATGCTCCTACTATTTTTCACACCTTTTTATGCTACTCGTATTTTTCACACCTTTTCATGCTCCTCGTATTTTTCAGACATTTTCATGCTCCTCGTATTTTTCAGACCTATTCATGCTCCTCGTATTTTTCACACCTTTTCATGCTCCTCGTATTTTTCAGACCTTTTCATGCTCCTACTATTTTTCACACCTTTTCATGTTCCTCACATTTTCACACATTTTCATGCTCTTCGTATTTTTCACACCTTTTCATGCTCTTTGTATTTTTCAGACATTTTCATGCTCTTGGTAATTTTTCACACCTTTTCATGCTCTTCATATATTTCACACCTTTTCATGCTCTTCGTATTTTTCACACCTTTTCATGCTCTTCATATTTTTCACACCGTTTCATGCTCTTCATATTTTTCACACCTTTTCATGCTCTTCATATTTTTCACACGTTTCATGCTTTTCATATTTTTTCACACAGTTTCATGCTTTTCATATTTTTCACACAGTTTCATGCTCTTCATATTTTTCACACCTTTTCATGCTCTTCATATTTTTCACTCCGTTCTATGCTCCTCATATTTTCACATCGTTTCATGCTCCTCATATTTTTACACCGTTTCATGCTCTTCATCTTTTTCACACCATATCATGCTCTTCGTATTTTTCACACCTTTTCATGCTCTTTATATATTTTACAACTTTTCATGCACTTCGTATGTTTCACACCTTATCATGCTTCTCATATTATTCACACCTTTTCATGCTCATCATATTTTTCACACCGTTTCATGCTCCTCATATTTTCACACCGTTTCATGTCTTCATATTTTTCACACCATTTCATGCTTTTCGTATTTTTCACACCTTTTCATGCTCTTTGTATATTTCACAACTTTTCATGCACTTCGTATGTTTCACACCTTATCATGCTCCTCATATTATTCACACCTGTTCATGCTCCTCGTGTTTTTCAGAACTTTTCATGCTCCTCATATTTTTCAGACCTTTTCATGCTCCTCGTATTTTTCACACCTTTCATGCTCCTCGTATTTTTTAGACGTTGTCTTGCTCCTCGTATTTTTCACACCTTTTCATGCTCCTTGTATTTTTCACACCTTTTCATGCTCCTTGTATTTTTCAGACCTTTTCATGCTCTTCGTGTTTTTCAAAACATTTCATGCTTTCGCATTTTTCACATCGTTTCATGCTCTGCATATTTTTCACACCGTTTCATGCACTTTGTATTTTTCAAACCTTTTCATGCTCTTTGTATTTTTCACAACTTTTCATTCTTTTCATAATTTTGCACACCTTTTCATGGTCTTCATATATTTCACACCAGTCATGCTCTTCGTATTTTTCACACTTTTTCAAGCTCTTCATACTTTTCAAACCGTTTCATGCTCTTCATATTTTTCACATCTTTTCATGCTCTTCATATTTTTCACACCGTTTCATGCTCTTCATATTTTTCACACCTTTTCATGCTCCTTGTATTTTTCACACCTTTTCATGCTCCTTGTATTTTTCAGACCTTTTCATGCTCTTCGTATTTTTCAAAACATTTCATGCTTTCGCATTTTTCACACCGTTTCATGCTCTGCATATTTTTCACACCGTTTCATGCACTTCGTATTTTTCAAACCTTTTCATGCTCTTTGTATTTTTCACAACTTTTCATTCTTTTCATAATTTTGCACACCTTTTCATGGTCTTCATATATTTCACACCAGTCATGCTCTTCGTATTTTTCACACTTTTTCAAGCTCTTCATACTTTTCAAACCGTTTCATGCTCTTCATATTTTTCACATCTTTTCATGCTCTTCATATTTTTCACACCGTTTCATGCTCTTCATATTTTTCACACCTTTTCATGGTCTTCATTTTTACACCGTCTCATGCTCCTCATATTTTTCACACGTTTCATGCTCTTCATATTTTTCACACCGTTTCATGCTCTTCATATTTTTCACATCTTTTCATGCTCTTCATATTTTTCACACCGTTTCATGCTCTTCATATTTTTCACACCTTTTCATGGTCTTCATTTTTACACCATCTCATGCTCCTCATATTTTTCACACCTTTTCATGCTCTTCATATTTTTCACACTTTTTCATGCTTTTCATACAGTTTCATGCTCTTCATAATTTTCACACCTTTTCTTGCTCTTCATATTTTTCACTCCATTCTATGCTCCTCATATTTTCAGACCTTTTCATGCTCCTCATTTTTTCACACCGTTTCATGCTCTTTGTATTTTTCACACCTTTTCTTGCTCTTCGTATTTTTCACACCGTTTCATGCTCTTCAGATTTTTCACACCTTTTCATGCTCTTCATATTTTTCACACCGTTTCATGCTCTTCATATTTTTCACACAGTTTCATGCTCTTCATATTTTTCACACCTTTTCATGCTCTTCATATTTTTCACACGTTTTCATGCTTTTCATATTTTTCACACAGTTTCATGCTTTTCATATTTTTCACACCTTTTCATGCTCTTCGTATTTTTCCCACCTTTTCATGCTCCTCATATTTTTCACACGTTTCATGCTCTTCATATTTTTACACCGTTTCATGCTCCTCCTATTTTTCCACACATTTTCATGTTCTTTGTATTTTTCAGACATTTTCATGCTCTTGGTAATTTTTCACACCTTTTCATGCTTTTCGTAATTTTTCACACCTGTAAATGCTCTTCGTATATTTCACACCTTTTCATGTTCCTCATATTTTTCACACAGTTTCATGCTCTTCATTTTATTCACACCTTTTCATGCTCTTCATATTTTTCACACCTTTTCATGCTCTTCATTTTTTTCACACCGTTTCATGTTCTTCATATTTTTCACACAGTTTCATGCTCTTCATATTTTCACACCTTTTCATGGTCTTCATTTTTACACCGTTTCATGCTCCTCATATTTTTCACACGTTTCATGCTCTTCATATTTTTACACCGTTTCATGCTCCTCCTATTTTTCACACATTTTCATGTTCTTTGTATTTTTCAGACATTTTCATGCTCTTGGTAATTTTTCACACCTTTTCATGCTTTTCGTAATTTTTCACACCTGTAAATGCTCTTCGTATATTTCACACCTTTTCATGTTCCTCATATTTTTCACACAGTTTCATGCTCTTCATATTATTCACACCTTTTCATGCTCTTCATATTTTTCACACTTTTTCATGCTTTTCATATTTTTCACACAGTTTCATGCTCTTCATAATTTTCACACCTTTTCATGCTCTTCATCTTTTTCACTCCGTTCTATACTCGTCATATTTTCAGACCATTTTATGATCCTCATATTTTCACCCCGTTTCATGCTCTTCATATTTTTCAAACCATTTCATGCTCTTCGTATTTTTCACACCTTTTCATGATCTTTGTATATTTCACACCTTTTCATGCTCTTCGTTTTTTTCACACCGTTTCATGTTCTTCATATTTTTCACACAGTTTCATGCTCTTCATATTTTCACACCTTTTCATGCTCTTCATATTTTTCACACTTTTTCATGCTTTTCATATTTTTCATACAGTTTCATGCTCTTCATAATTTTCACACCTTTTCTTGCTCTTCATATTTTTCACTCCGTTCTATGCTCCTCATATTTTCAGACCTTTTCATGCTCCTCATATTTTCACACCGTTTCATGCTCTTTCTATTTTTCACACATTTTCATGCTCTTTGTATTTTTCAGACATTTTCATGCTCTTGGTAATTTTTCACACCTTTTCATGCTTTTCGTAATTTTTCACACCTTTTCATGCTCTTCATATATTTTACACCTTTTCTTGCTCTTCGTATTTTTCACACCTTTTCATGCTCTTCATATTTTTCACACCGTTTCATGCTCTTCAGATTTTTCACACCTTTTCATGCTCTTCATATTTTTCACACTTTTTCATGCTTTTCATATTTTTCACACCGTTTCATGCTCTTCATATTTTTCACACAGTTTCATGCTCTTCATATTTTTCACATCTTTTCATGCTCTTCATATTTTTCACACGTTTTCATGCTTTTCATATTTTTCACACAGTTTCATGCTTTTCATATTTTTCACACAGTTTCATGCTCTTCATATTTTTCACACTTTTTCATGCTTTTCATATTTTTCACACAGTTTCATGCTCTTCATAATTTTCACACCTTTTCATGCTCTTCGTATTTTTCCCACCTTTTCATGCTCCTCATATTTTTCACACGTTTCATGCTCTTCATATTTTTACACCGTTTCATGCTCCTCCTATTTTTCCACACATTTTCATGTTCTTTGTATTTTTCAGACATTTTCATGCTCTTGGTAATTTTTCACACCTTTTCATGCTTTTCGTAATTTTTCACACCTGTAAATGCTCTTCGTATATTTCACACCTTTTCATGTTCCTCATATTTTTCACACAGTTTCATGCTCTTCATTTTATTCACACCTTTTCATGCTCTTCATATTTTTCACACTTTTTCATGCTTTTCATATTTTTCACACAGTTTCATGCTCTTCATAATTTTCACACCTTTTCATGCTCTTCATATTTTTCACTCCGTTCTATGCTCCTCATATTTTCAGACCATTTTATGATCCTCATATTTTCACCCTGTTTCATGCTCTTCAAATTTTTCAAACCATTTCATGCTCTTCGTATTTTTCACACCTTTTCATGATCTTTGTATATTTCACACCTTTTCATGCTCTTCATTTTTTTCACACCGTTTCATGTTCTTCATATTTTTCACACAGTTTCATGCTCTTCATATTTTCACACCTTTTCATGGTCTTCATTTTTACACCGTTTCATGCTCCTCATATTTTTCACACGTTTCATGCTCTTCATATTTTTACACCGTTTCATGCTCCTCCTATTTTTCACACATTTTCATGTTCTTTGTATTTTTCAGACATTTTCATGCTCTTGGTAATTTTTCACACCTTTTCATGCTTTTCGTAATTTTTCACACCTGTAAATGCTCTTCGTATATTTCACACCTTTTCATGTTCCTCATATTTTTCACACAGTTTCATGCTCTTCATATTATTCACACCTTTTCATGCTCTTCATATTTTTCACACTTTTTCATGCTTTTCATATTTTTCACACAGTTTCATGCTCTTCATAATTTTCACACCTTTTCATGCTCTTCATCTTTTTCACTCCGTTCTATACTCGTCATATTTTCAGACCATTTTATGATCCTCATATTTTCACCCCGTTTCATGCTCTTCATATTTTTCAAACCATTTCATGCTCTTCGTATTTTTCACACCTTTTCATGATCTTTGTATATTTCACACCTTTTCATGCTCTTCGTTTTTTTCACACCGTTTCATGTTCTTCATATTTTTCACACAGTTTCATGCTCTTCATATTTTCACACCTTTTCATGCTCTTCATATTTTTCACACTTTTTCATGCTTTTCATATTTTTCATACAGTTTCATGCTCTTCATAATTTTCACACCTTTTCTTGATCTTCATATTTTTCACTCCGTTCTATGCTCCTCATATTTTCAGACCTTTTCATGCTCCTCATATTTTCACACCGTTTCATGCTCTTTCTATTTTTCACACATTTTCATGCTCTTTGTATTTTTCAGACATTTTCATGCTCTTGGTAATTTTTCACACCTTTTCATGCTTTTCGTAATTTTTCACACCTTTTCATGCTCTTCATATATTTTACACCTTTTCTTGCTCTTCGTATTTTTCACACCTTTTCATGCTCTTCATATTTTTCACACCGTTTCATGCTCTTCAGATTTTTCACACCTTTTCATGCTCTTCATATTTTTCACACTTTTTCATGCTTTTCATATTTTTCACACCGTTTCATGCTCTTCATATTTTTCACACAGTTTCATGCTCTTCATATTTTTCACATCTTTTCATGCTCTTCATATTTTTCACACGTTTTCATGCTTTTCATATTTTTCACACAGTTTCATGCTTTTCATATTTTTCACACAGTTTCATGCTCTTCATATTTTTCACACTTTTTCATGCTTTTCATATTTTTCACACAGTTTCATGCTCTTCATAATTTTCCCACCTTTTCATGCTCTTCATATTTTTCACTCCGTTCTATGCTCCTCATATATTCAGACCATTTTATGATACTCATATTTTCACCCCGTTTCATGCTCTTCGTATTTTTCACACCTTTTCATGATCTTTGTATATTTCACACCTTTTCATGCTCTTCGTTTTTTTCACACCGTTTCATGTTCTTCATATTTTTCACACAGTTTCATGCTCTTCATATTTTCACACCTTTTCATGCTCTTCATATTTTTCACACTTTTTCATGCTTTTCATACAGTTTCATGCTCTTCATAATTTTCACACCTTTTCTTGCTCTTCATATTTTTCACTCCATTCTATGCTCCTCATATTTTCAGACCTTTTCATGCTCCTCATTTTTTCACACCGTTTCATGCTCTTTGTATTTTTCACACCTTTTCTTGCTCTTCGTATTTTTCACACCGTTTCATGCTCTTCAGATTTTTCACACCTTTTCATGCTCTTCATATTTTTCACACCGTTTCATGCTCTTCATATTTTTCACACAGTTTCATGCTCTTCATATTTTTCACACCTTTTCATGCTCTTCATATTTTTCACACGTTTTCATGCTTTTCATATTTTTCACACAGTTTCATGCTTTTCATATTTTTCACACCTTTTCATGCTCTTCGTATTTTTCCCACCTTTTCATGCTCTTCATATTTTTCAAACCTTTTCATGCTTTTTGAATTTTTCATACATTTTCATGGTCTTCGTGTTTTTCACACATTTTCATGCTCTTCGTATTTTTTACACTTTTTCATGGTCCTCATATTTTTCAAACCTTTTCATGCTCATCATAGTTTTCACACCTTTTCATGGTCCTCGTATATTTCAGACCTTTTCGTGCTCCTCGGATTTTTCACACCTTTTCATGCTCTTCGAATTTTTCACACATTTTCATGCACTTCGTTTTATCCACAACTTTTCATGCTGCTAGTGTTTTTCACACCATTTCATGCTCTTCATATTTTTCAGACCGTTTCTTGCTCCTCATATTTATCACACCTTTCTATGCTCTTCATAATTTTCACACCGTTTCATGCTCTTCATTTTTTCACACCTTTCAGGCTCCTCATATTTTTGAGACCTTTTCATGCTCTTCGTATTTTTCACACTTTTTAATGCTCCTCCTGTTTTCCAGACCTTTTCATGCTCCTCGTATTTTTCAGACCTTTTCATGCTCCTCGTATTTTTGACACCTTTTCATGGTCCTCATATTTTTCAGACCTTTTCAGTCTCCTAGAATTTTTCAGATCTTTTCATGCTCCTAGTATTTTTCAGACCTTTTCATGGTCCTCATATATTTCAGACTCTTCGTACTCCTCGGATTTTTCACACCTTTTCATGCTCCTCGTATTTTTCCACACATTTTCATGCTCTTCGTGTTTTTCACACCTATTCATGCTCCTCGTGTTTTTCACACCTTTTCATGCTCCTCATATTTTTCAAACCTTTCCATGCTCCTCGTGTTTTCCAGACCTTTTCATGCTCCTCGGATTTTTCACACCTTTTCATGCTCCTCGTTTTTTTCACACATGTTCATGCTCTTCGTGTTTTTCACACCTATTCATGCTCCTCGTGTTTTTCACACCTTTTCATGCTCCTCGTATTTTTCACACCTTTTCATGCTCTTCGTATTTTTCAACCCTTTTCATGCTCTTTGAATTTTTCATACAATTTCATGCTCTTCGTGTTTTTCACACATTTTCATGCTCTTCGTGTTTTTCACACATTTTCATGCTCTTCGTGTTTTTTACACTCTTTCATGGTCCTCATATTTTTCAAACCTTTTCGTGCTCTTAGTATTTTTCACACCTTTTCATGGTCCTCGTATATTTCAGACCTTTTCGTGCTCCTCGCATTTTTCACACCTTTTCATGCTCTTCGAATTTTTCACACATTTTCAGGCACTTCGTTTTATCCACAACTTTTCATGCTGCTCGTGTTTTTCACACCATTTCATGCTCTTCCTATTTTTCAGACCGTTTCATGCTCCTCCTATTTATCACACCTTTCCATGCTCTTCATATTTTCACACCGTTTCATGCTCTTCATATTTTTCAGACCTTTTCATGCTCCTCGTATTTTGCCCACCGTTTCACGTTCTTCGTGTTTTCACACCATTTCAAGCCCTTTGTATTTTTCACACCTTTTCGTGCTCTTCATATTGTTCACACCTTTTCATGCTCCAAGTAATTTTTAGACCTTTTCATGCTCCTCGTGTTTTTCAGAACTTTTCATGCTCCTCGTATTTTTCAGACCTTTTCATGCTCCTCGTATTTTTCAGACCTTTACATGCTCCTCGTATTTTTCACACATTTTCATGCTCTTCGTGTTTTTCACACCTATTCATGCTCCTTGTGTTTTTAACATCTTTTCATGCTCCTCGTGTTTTGCAGAGCTTTTCATGCTCCTCGTATTTTTCAGACCTTTTCATGTTCCTCGTATTTTTGACACCTTTTCATGCTCCTCATATTTTTCAGAACTTTTCATGCTCCTGGTATTTTTCAGACCTTTTCACGCTCCTTGTATTTTTCAGACCATTTCGGGCTCCTCCTATTTTCAGGCCTTTTCGTGCTCCTCGTATGTTTCACACCTTTTCATGCTCCTCATATATTTCACAACTTTTTATGCTCTTCATATTTTTTACATATTTCATGCTCCTCATATTTTTCATACCATTTCATGCTACTCATATTTTTCACATCTTTTCATGCTCCTCATATTTTTGACACCTTTTAAAGGTCATCATATTTTTCTACCGTTTCATGCTCTTGATATTTTCACACGGTTTCATGCTCCTCGTATTTTTCAGACCTTTTCATGCTCCTACTATTTTTCCTACCTTTTCATGCTCCTCGTATTTTTCGCACATTTTCTTTCTCATCGTATTTTTCACACCTTTTCATGCTCCTCGTATTTGTGACACCTTTAATGCTCCTCGTATTTTTCACACCTTTATATGCTCTTCGTATTTTCAATCCTTTTCATGCTCTTCGAATTTTTCACACATTTTCATGCACTTCGTGTTTTCCACATTTTTTCATGCTGCTCGTGTTTTTCACACCATTTCATGCTCTTCATATTTTTAACACCGTTTCATGCTCTTCATATTTTCACACCGTTTCATGCTCCTCATATTTTTCACACCTTTTCATGCTCCTCATATTTTTCACACCCATTCATGCTCCTTGTATTTTTCAGACCTTTTCATGCTCTTCGTATTTTTCACACCTTTTCATGCTCCTCATATTTTTGAAACCTTTTCATGTTCCTCATATTTATCACACCGTTTCATACTCCTCATATTTTTCACACCTTTTCATGTTCCTCGTATTTTTCAAACCTTTTCATGCTCCTCATATTTTTCAGACATTTTCATGCTCCTAGTATTGTTCACACCTTTTCATGCTCCTCGTTTTTTTCACACCTTTTCATATTCCTCGTATTTTTCACACCTATTCATGCTCCTTGTATTTTTCAGACCTTTTCGTGCTCTTCATATTTTTCACAGCATTTCATGCTTTCGCATTTTTAACACCGTTTCATGCTCCTCGTATTTTTCACACCTTGTCATGCACTTTGTATTTTTCAAACCTTTTCATGCTCTTTGTATTTTTCACAACTTTTCATGCTTTTCATAATTTTTCACACCTTTTCATTGTCTTCGTATATTTCACACCAGTCATGCTCTTTGTGTTTTTCACACCTTTTCAAGCTCTTCATACTTTTAAAACCATTTCATGCTCTTCATATTTTTCACAACTTTTCATGCTCTTCATATTTTTTACATATTTCATGCTTCTCATATTTTTCATACCATTTCATGCTCCTCATATTTTTCACATCTTTTCATGCTCCTCATATTTTTGACACCTTTTGAAGTCTTCATATTTTTCACACCGTTTCATGCTCTTTATATTTTCACACCGTTTCATGTTCCTCGTATTTTTCAGACCTTTTCATGCTCCTACTATTTTTCCCACCTGTTCATGCTCCTTAGCACATTTTCTTTCTCATCGTATTTTTCACACCTTTTCATGCTCCTCGTATTTTTCACACCTTTAATGCTCCTCGTATTTTTCACACCTTTACATGCTGTTCGTATTTTTCAAACCTTTTCATGCTCTTCGAATTTTTCACACATTTTCATGCACTTCGTGTTTTCCACATTTTTTCTTGCTGCTCGTGTTTTTCACACCGTTTCATGCTCTTCATATTTTTAACACCGTTTCATGCTCTTCATATTTTCACACCGTTTCATGCTCCTCATATTTTTCACACCTTTTCATGCTTCTCATATTTTTAAGATCTTTTCATGCTTCTCGTATTTTTCAGACATTTTCATGCTCCTAGTATTTTTCACACGTTTTCATGCACCTCGTATTTTTCACACCTTTTCATGCTCTTCATAGTTTTCACACCTTTTCATGCTCCTCATATTTTTCAGACCTTTTCGTGCTCCTCATATTTGCAGACCTTTTCGTACTCCTCATATTTTTCACACCTTTTCATGCTCATCATATATTTCACAACTTTTCATGCTCTTCATATTATTGACATATTTTAATGCTCCTCATATTTTTCACATCTTTTCATGCTCCTCATATTTTTGACACGTTTAAAAGGTCTTCATATTTTTCACAATGTTTCATGATCTTCATATTTTCACACCATTTCATGCTCATCAAATTTTTTAGACTTTTTCATGCTCCTCATATTTTTCAGACCTTTATATGCTCCTCGTATTTTTCACAACTTTTCATGCTCATCGTATTTTTCATACCTTTTCATGATCCTCATATTTTTCACACCTTTTAATGCTCTTCATATTTTTCAGACCGTTTCATGCTCCTCATATTTTTCACACCTTTTCATGCTCTTCATATTTTCACACCGTTTCATGCTCTTCATGTTTCCATACTGTTTCATGCTCCTCATATTTTTCAGATATTTTCATGCTCCTCGTATTTTCCAGACCTATTCATGCTCCTCGTACTTTTCACAACTTTTCATGCTCCTTGTACTTTTCAGACCTTTTCATGCTCCTCATATTTCTCACACCTTTCATGCTCTTCATATTTTTCACACCGTTTCATGCTCTTTATATTTTCACACCGTTTCATGCTCCTCATATTTTTGATACCTTTTCATACTCCTCTTATTTTTCAGACCTTTTCATGCTCCTCGTATTTTTCAGACCTTTTCATGCTCCCCGTATTTTTCATACCTTTCATGGTCCTCGTATTTTTCAGAAAAATTCATGCTTCTCGTATTTTTCACACCTTTTATGGTCCTCGTATTTTTCAGACCTTTTCATGCTCCTCGTATTTTTCACACCTTTTCATGTTCCTCGTATTTTTCACACCTTTTCATGCTCCTCATATTTCACACCGTTTCATGCTCCTCATATTTTTGATACCTTTTCATACTCCTCTTATTTTTCAGACCTTTTCATGCTCCTCGTATTTTTCAGACCTTTTCATGCTCCCCGTATTTTTCATACCTTTCATGGTCCTCGTATTTTTCAGAAAAATTCATGCTTCTCGTATTTTTCACACCTTTTATGGTCCTCGTATTTTTCAGACCTTTTCATGCTCCTCGTATTTTTCACACCTTTTCATGTTCCTCGTATTTTTCACACCTTTTCATGCTCCTCATATTTCACAACTTTTCATGCTCTTCATATTTTTTACATATTTTCATGCTCCTCATTTTTTTCATAGCATTTCATGCTCCTCATATTTTTCACATCTTTTCATGGTCCTCATATTTTTGACACGTTTTAAACGTCTTCATATTTTCACACCGTTTCATGCTCCTCACGTTTTTTAGACCTTTTCATGCTCCTCATATTTTTCAGACCTTTATATGCTCCTCGTATTTTTCACACCTTTTCATGCTTCTAGTATTTTACAGAGCTTTTCATGATCCTTGTATTTTTCACACCTTTTCATGCTCTTTGTATTTTTCACACCTTTTCATGCTATTCATATTTTTCAGACCTTTTCATGCTCCCCATATTTTCAGACCTTTTCATGCTCCTACTATTTTTCACACATTTTTATGCTACTCGTATTTTTCACACCTTTTCATGCTCCTCGTATTTTTCAGACATTTTCATGCTCCTCGTATTTTTCAGACCTTTTCATGCTCCTCGTATTTTTCACAACTTTTCATGCTCCTCGTATTTTTCAGACCTTTTCATGCTCCTACTATTTTTCACACCTTTTCATGCTCCTCACATTTTCACACATTTTCATGTTCTTCGTATTTTTCACACATTTTCATGCTCTTTGTATTTTTCAGACATTTTCATGCTCTTCATATTTTTCACACCTTTTCATGCTCTTCATATTTTTCACACCGTTTCATGCTCTTCATATTTTTCACACCTTTTCATGCTCTTCATATTTTTCACACGTTTCATGCTTTTCATATTTTTTCACACAGTTTCATGCTTTTCATATTTTTCACACAGTTTCATGCTCTTCATATTTTTCACACCTTTTCATGCTCTTCATATTTTTCACTCCGTTCTATGCTCCTCATATTTTCATATCGTTTCATGCTCCTCATATTTTTACACCGTTTCATGCTCTTCATCTTTTTCACACCATATCATGCTCTTCGTATTTTTCACACCTTTTCATGCTCTTTATATATTTTACAACTTTTCATGCACTTCGTATGTTTCACACCTTATTATGCTTCTCATATTATTCACACCTTTTCATGCTCATCATATTTTTCACATCTTTTATTGCTCTTCATATTTTTCAGACCTTTTCATGCTCCTCATATTTTTCACACCGTTTCATGCTCCTCATATTTTCACACCGTTTCATGTCTTCATATTTTTCACACCATTTCATGCTTTTCGTATTTTTCACACCTTTTCATGCTCTTTGTATATTTCACACCTTTTCATGCACTTCGTATGTTTCACACCTTATCATGCTCCTCATATTATTCACACCTGTTCATGCTCCTCGTGTTTTTCAGAACTTTTCATGCTCCTCATATTTTTCAGACCTTTTCATGCTCCTTGTATTTTTCAGACCTTTTCATGCTCTTCGTATTTTTCAAATCATTTCATGCTTTCGCATTTTTCACACCGTTTCATGCTCTTCATATTTTTCACACCTTTTCATGGTCTTCATTTTTACACCGTCTCATGCTCCTCATATTTTTCACACGTTTCATGCTCTTCATATTTTTACACCGTTTCATGCTCCTCCTATTTTTCACACATTTTCATGTTCTTTGTATATTTCAGACATTTTCATGCTCTTGGTAATTTTTCACACCTTTTCATGCTTTTCGTAATTTTTCACACCTGTAAATGCTCTTCGTATATTTCACACCTTTTCATGTTCCTCATATTTTTCACACAGTTTCATGCTCTTCATAATTTTCACACCTTTTCATGCTCTTCATATTTTTCACTCCGTTCTATGCTCCTCATATTTTCAGACCATTTTATGATCCTCATATTTTCACCCCGTTTCATGCTCTTCATATTTTTCAAACCATTTCATGCTCTTCGTATTTTTCACACCTTTTCATGATCTTTGTATATTTCACACCTTTTCATGCTCTTCGTTTTTTTCACACCGTTTCATGTTCTTCATATTTTTCACACAGTTTCATGCTCTTCATATTTTCACACCTTTTCATGGTCTTCATTTTTACACCGTTTCATGCTCCTCATATTTTTCACACGTTTCATGCTCTTCATATTTTTACACCGTTTCATGCTCCTCCTATTTTTCACACATTTTCATGTTCTTTGTATTTTTCAGACATTTTCATGCTCTTGGTAATTTTTCACACCTTTTCATGCTTTTAGTAATTTTTCACACCTGGAAATGCTCTTCGTATATTTCACACCTTTTCATGTTCCTCATATTTTTCACACAGTTTCATGCTCTTCATATTTTTCACACTTTTTCATGCTTTTCATATTTTTCACACAGTTTCATGCTCTTCATAATTTTCACACCTTTTCATGCTCTTCATCTTTTTCACTCCGTTCTATACTCGTCATATTTTCAGACCATTTTATGATCCTCATATTTTCACCCCGTTTCATGCTCTTCATATTTTTCAAACCATTTCATGCTCTTCGTATTTTTCACACCTTTTCATGATCTTTGTATATTTCACACCTTTTCATGCTCTTCTTTTTTTTCACACCGTTTCATGTTCTTCATATTTTTCACACAGTTTCATGCTCTTCATATTTTCACACCTTTTCATGCTCTTCATATTTTTCACACTTTTTCATGCTTTTCATACAGTTTCATGCTCTTCATAATTTTCACACCTTTTCTTGCTCTTCATATTTTTCACTCCGTTCTATGCTCCTCATATTTTCAGACTTTTTCATGCTCCTCATATTTTCACACCGTTTCATGCTCTTTGTATTTTTCACACATTTTCATGCTCTTTGTATTTTTCAGACATTTTCATGCTCTTGGTAATTTTTCACTCCTTTTCATGCTTTTCGTAATTTTTCACACCTTTTCATGCTCTTCATATTTTTCACACCTTTTCATGCTCTTCATATTTTTCACACAGTTTCATGCTCTTCATATTTTTCACACCTTTTCATGCTCTTCATATTTTTCACACGTTTTCATGCTTTTCATATTTTTCACACAGTTTCATGCTTTTCATATTTTTCACACCTTTTCATGCTCTTCGTATTTTTCCCACCTTTTCATGCTCTTCATATTTTTCAAACCTTTTCATGCTTTTTGAATTTTTCATACATTTTCATGGTCTTCGTGTTTTTCACACATTTTCATGCTCTTCGTATTTTTTACACTTTTTCATGGTCCTCATATTTTTCAAACCTTTTCATGCTCATCATAGTTTTCACACCTTTTCATGGTCCTCGTATATTTCAGACCTTTTCGTGCTCCTCGGATTTTTCACACCTTTTCATGCTCTTCGAATTTTTCACACATTTTCATGCACTTCGTTTTATCCACAACTTTTCATGCTGCTAGTGTTTTTCACACCATTTCATGCTCTTCATATTTTTCAGACCGTTTCTTGCTCCTCATATTTATCACACCTTTCTATGCTCTTCATAATTTTCACACCGTTTCATGCTCTTCATTTTTTCACACCTTTTCAGGCTCCTCATATTTTTGAGACCTTTTCATGCTCTTCGTATTTTTCACACTTTTTAATGCTCCTCCTGTTTTCCAGACCTTTTCATGCTCCTCGTATTTTTCAGACCTTTTCATGCTCCTCGTATTTTTGACACCTTTTCATGGTCCTCATATTTTTCAGACCTTTTCATGCTCCTCATATTTTTCAGACCTTTTCAGTCTCCTAGAATTTTTCAGATCTTTTCATGCTCCTAGTATTTTTCAGACCTTTTCATGGTCCTCATATATATCAGACTCTTCGTACTCCTCGGATTTTTCACACCTTTTCATGCTCCTCGTATTTTTCCACACATTTTCATGCTCTTCGTGTTTTTCACACCTATTCATGCTCCTCGTGTTTTTCACACCTTTTCATGCTCCTCATATTTTTCAAACCTTTCCATGCTCCTCGTGTTTTCCAGACCTTTTCATGCTCCTCGGATTTTTCACACCTTTTCATGCTCCTCGTTTTTTTCACACATGTTCATGCTCTTCGTGTTTTTCACACCTATTCATGCTCCTCGTGTTTTTCACACCTTTTCATGCTCCTCGTATTTTTCACACCTTTTCATGCTCTTCGTATTTTTCAACCCTTTTCATGCTCTTTGAATTTTTCATACAATTTCATGCTCTTCGTGTTTTTCACACATTTTCATGCTCTTCGTGTTTTTCACACATTTTCATGCTCTTCGTGTTTTTTACACTCTTTCATGGTCCTCATATTTTTCAAACCTTTTCGTGCTCTTAGTATTTTTCACACCTTTTCATGGTCCTCGTATATTTCAGACCTTTTCGTGCTCCTCGCATTTTTCACACCTTTTCATGCTCTTCGAATTTTTCACACATTTTCAGGCACTTCGTTTTATCCACAACTTTTCATGCTGCTCGTGTTTTTCACACCATTTCATGCTCTTCCTATTTTTCAGACCGTTTCATGCTCCTCCTATTTATCACACCTTTCCATGCTCTTCATATTTTCACACCGTTTCATGCTCTTCATATTTTTCAGACCTTTTCATGCTCCTCGTATTTTGCCCACCGTTTCACGTTCTTCGTGTTTTCACACCATTTCAAGCCCTTTGTATTTTTCACACCTTTTCGTGCTCTTCATATTGTTCACACCTTTTCATGCTCCAAGTAATTTTTAGACCTTTTCATGCTCCTCGTGTTTTTCAGAACTTTTCATGCTCCTCGTATTTTTCAGACCTTTTCATGCTCCTCATATTTTTCAGACCTTTACATGCTCCTCGTATTTTTCACACATTTTCATGCTCTTCGTGTTTTTCACACCTATTCATGCTCCTTGTGTTTTTAACATCTTTTCATGCTCCTCGTGTTTTGCAGAGCTTTTCATGCTCCTCGTATTTTTCAGACCTTTTCATGTTCCTCGTATTTTTGACACCTTTTCATGCTCCTCATATTTTTCAGAACTTTTCATGCTCCTGGTATTTTTCAGACCTTTTCATGCTCCTTGTATTTTTCAGACCTTTTCGGGCTCTTCCTATTTTCAGGCCTTTTCGTGCTCCTCGTATGTTTCACACCTTTTCATGCTCCTCATATATTTCACAACTTTTTATGCTCTTCATATTTTTTACATATTTCATGCTCCTCATATTTTTCATACCATTTCATGCTACTCATATTTTTCACATCTTTTCATGCTCCTCATATTTTTGACACCTTTTAAAGGTCATCATATTTTTCTACCGTTTCATGCTCTTGATATTTTCACACGGTTTCATGCTCCTCGTATTTTTCAGACCTTTTCATGCTCCTACTATTTTTCCTACCTTTTCATGCTCCTCGTATTTTTCGCACATTTTCTTTCTCATCGTATTTTTCACACCTTTTCATGCTCCTCGTATTTGTGACACCTTTAATGCTCCTCGTATTTTTCACACCTTTATATGCTCTTCGTATTTTCAATCCTTTTCATGCTCTTCGAATTTTTCACACATTTTCATGCACTTCGTGTTTTCCACATTTTTTCATGCTGCTCGTGTTTTTCACACCATTTCATGCTCTTCATATTTTTAACACCGTTTCATGCTCTTCATATTTTCACACCGTTTCATGCTCCTCATATTTTTCACACCTTTTCATGCTCCTCATATTTTTCACACCCATTCATGCTCCTTGTATTTTTCAGACCTTTTCATGCTCTTCGTATTTTTCACACCTTTTCATGCTCCTCATATTTTTGAAACCTTTTCATGTTCCTCATATTTATCACACCGTTTCATACTCCTCATATTTTTCAAACCTTTTCATGCTCCTCATATTTTTCAGACATTTTCATGCTCCTAGTATTGTTCACACCTTTTCATGCTCCTCGTTTTTTTCACACCTTTTCATATTCCTCGTATTTTTCACACCTATTCATGCTCCTTGTATTTTTCAGACCTTTTCGTGCTCTTCATATTTTTCACAGCATTTCATGCTTTCGCATTTTTAACACCGTTTCATGCTCCTCGTATTTTTCTGACCGTTTCATGCTCTTCATATTATTGACTCCTTTTGAAGCTCTTCATATATTTCACACCTTTTGAAGCTCTTCATGTTTTTCACACCTTTTGAAGCTCTTCATATGTTTCACACCTTTTCAGGCTCTTCATGTTTTTCAACACCACTTCATACTCGTCCTATTTTTCTGACCGTTTCTTTCTCCTCTCATTTTTGACACCTTTTAAGCTCTTCATATTTTTCACACCTTTTGAAGCTCTTCATATTTTTCACATCTTTTCAGGCTCTTCATGTTTTTCAACACCGCTTCATGCTCCTCCTATTTTTCAGTCCATTTCATGTTCCTCATATTTTTGACACCTTTGAAGCTCTTCATGTTTTTCACATCTTTTCAGGCTCTTCATGGCTTTGTACACCGCTTAATGTTCCTCCTATTTTTCAGACCATTTCATGCTCCTCATATTTTTGACACCTTTGAAGCTCTTCATATTATTCAAAACTTTTCAGGCTCTTCAACTTTTTGAACACCGTTTCATGCTCCTCCCATTATTCAGACAGTTTCATGCTCCTCATATATTATAAACATTTTGAAGCTCTTCATATTTTTCACACATTTTCAGGCTTTTCATGTTTTTAAACACCGCTTCATGCTCCTCCTATTTTTCAGATCGTTTCATGCTCCTCATATTTTTCACACCTTTTGAAGCTCTTCATATTTTTCACACCTTTTCAGGCTCTTCATGTTTTTCACACCCCTTCATGCTACTCCTATTTTTTAGAACGTTTCATGCTCCTCATATTTTTGACAACTTTTGAAGCTCCTCATATATTTCACACATTTTCACGCTCTTCATGTTTTTCCACATTGCTTCATGCTCCTCCTATTTTTCTGACCGTTTCATGCTCCTCATGTATTTCACACCTTTTCAAGCTCTTCATATTTTTCACTCTTTTCAGGCTCTTCATGTTTTTCAACACCGTTTCATGCTTCTCCTATTTTTTAGACTGTTTCATGCTCCTCATATTTTTGACAACTTTTGAAGCCTTTCATATTTTTCATACCTTTCATCCTCTTCATGTTTTTGAACACCGTTTCATGCTCCTCCTATTTTTCAGACCATTTCATGCTCCTCATATTTTTGACACCTTTTAAGCTCTTCATATTTTTCACAGATTTTCAGGCTCTTCAAGTTTTTGAACACCGTTTCATGCTCCTCTTATTTTTCAGACCATTTCATGCTCCTCATACATTTGACACCTTTTGAAGCTCTTCATATTTTTCACACATTTTCAGGCTCTTCATATTTTTCAACATCGCTTCATACTCCACCTGTTTTTCAGACCGTTTCATGCTCATCTCATTTTTGACACCTTTTGAAGCTCTTCATATTTTTTACACCTTTTCAGTCTCTTCATGTTTTTCAACACCGCTTCATGATCCTCCTATTTTTCAGACCGTTTCATGCTCCTCCTATTTTTCCGACCGTTTCATCCTCCTCATATTTTTGACTCTTTTTGAGGCTCTTCGTATATTTCACACATTTTCAGGCTCTTCATGTTTTTCAACACCACTTCATGCTCCGCCTATTTTTCAGACCGTTTCATGCTCATCTCATTTTTGACACCTTTTGAAGCTCTTCATGGTTTTCACAGCTTTTGAAGCTGTTCATATTTTTCACACGTTTTCAGGCTCTTCATGTTTTTCAACACCGCTTCATGCACCTCCTATTTTTCTGACCATTTCATGCTCCTCATATTTTTGACACCTTTTGAAACTCTTCCTATTTTTCACATCTTTTCAGGCCCTTTATGTTTTTCCACACCTTTTCATTCTCCTAATATTTTTCAGACCGTTTCATGCTCCTCATATTTTTCAGATCGCTTCATGCTCCTCCTATTTTTCAGAGCGTTTCATGCTCCTCATATTTTTGAAACCTTTTGAAGCTCCTCCTGTTTTTCACACCTTTTCAGGCTCTTCTCTTTTTTCACCACAGTTTCATGCTCCTCATATTTTTCAGACCGTTTTATGCTCCTCCCATTTTCAGAGCGTTTCATGCTCCTCATATTTTTGAAACCTTTTGAAGCTCCTCCTATTTTTCACACGTTTTCAGGCTTTTCATGTTTTTCAACACCACTTCATGCTCCTCCTATTTTTCAGACCGTTTCATGCTCCTCATATTTTTTACACCTTTTGAAGCTCTTCATATTTTTCACAACTTTTTAGGCTCTTCTTGTTTTTGAACACCGCTTCATGCTCCTCCTATTTTTCAGTCCTTTTCATGCTCCTCATGTATTTCACACCGTTTGAAGCTCTTCATATTTTTCACACCTTTTCAGGCTCTTCATGGTTTTGAACACCTCTTCATGCTCCTCCTATTTTTCAGACCATTTCATGCTCCTCATATTTTTGACAGTTTTTGAAGCTCCTCATATTTTTCACACCACTTGAAGCTCTTCATATATTTCACACCATTTCAGACTCTTCATGTTTTTCAACACCACTTCATGCTCCTCCTATTTTTCAGACCGTTTCATGCTCATCTCATTTTTGACACCTTTGGAAGCTCTTCATATTTTTCACACCTTTTGAAGCTCTTCATATTTTTCGCACCTTTTCAGGCTCTTCATGTTTTTCGAGACCGCTTCATGCTCCTCCTATTTTTCAGACCGTTTCTTGATCCTCATGTATTTCACACCTTTGAACCTCTTCATATTTTTCACACCTTTTCAGGCTCTTCATGTTTTTGAACACAGCTTCATGCTCCTCCTATTTTTCAGAACGTTTAATGCTCCTCATGCATTTCACACATTTTGAAGCTCTTTATGTTTTTCAAATGTTTTCAGGCTCTTCAGGTTTTTGAACACAGTATCATGCTCCTCCTATTTTTAAGACCGTTTCATGCTCCTCATATATTTGACACCTTTTGAAGCTCTTCATATTTTTCACAACTTTTCAGGCTCTTCACGTTTTTGAACACCGTTTCATGCTCCTCCTATTTTTCTGACCGTTTCATGCTCATCTCATTTTTGACACCTTTTGAAGCTCTTCATATTTTTAACACCTTTGAAGCTCTTCATATTTTTGACACGTTTTCAGGCTCTTCATGTTTTTCAACACCGTTTCATGCACCTCCTATATTACAGACCGTTTCATGCTCCTCATATTTTTGACACGTTTTGAAGCTCTTCATATTTTTCACACCTTTTCAGGCTCTTCATGTTTTTGAACACAGCTTCATGCTCCTCCTATTTTTCAGACCGTTTCATGCTCCTCCTAATTTTCAGACCGTTTCATGCTCCTCAAATATTTGACAGCTTTTGAAGCTCTTCATATTTTCCACAACTTTTCAGGCTCTTCATGTTTTTGAACACAGCTTCATGCTCCTCCTATTTTTCAGACCGTTTCTTGCTCCTCATATTTTTGACATTTTTTGAAGCTCTTCATATATTTCACACCTTTTCAGGCTCTTCATGTTTTTCAACACCAGTTCATGTTCCTCCTATTTTTCAGACCGTTTCATGCTCCTCATATTTTGACAAGTTTTGAGGCTCTTCATGTTTTTGAACAACGCTTCATGCTCCTCCTATTTTTCAGACCATTTCATGCTCCTCATATTTTTGACAGTTTTTGAAGCTCCTCATATTTTTCACACCACTTGAAGCTCTTCATATATTTCACACCATTTCAGACTCTTCATGTTTTTCAACACCACTTCATGCTCCTCCTATTTTTCAGACCGTTTCATGCTCATCTCATTTTTGACACCTTTGGAAGCTCTTCATATTTTTCACACCTTTTGAAGCTCTTCATATTTTTCGCACCTTTTCAGGCTCTTCATGTTTTTCAACACCGCTTCATGCTCCTCCTATTTTTCAGACCGTTTCTTGATCCTCATGTATTTCACACCTTTGAACCTCTTCATATTTTTCACACCTTTTCAGGCTCTTCATGTTTTTGAACACCGTTTCATGCTCCTCCTATTTTTCAGACCGTTTCATTCTCCTCATATTTTTGACACTTTTGAAGCTCTTCATATTTTTCACACCTTTTCAGGCTTTTCATGTTTTTGAACACCGCTTGATGCTCCTCCTATTTTTCACACCTTTTGAAGCTCTTCATATTTTTCACACCTTTTCAGGCTCTTCATGTTTTTGAACACCGCTTCATGCTCCTCCTATTTTTCAGACCGATTCATGCTCCTCATATTTTTGACAACTTTTCAAGCTCTTCATATTTTTCAAACCTTTTGAAGCTCTTCATATTTTTCACACCTTTTCAGGCTCTTCATGTTTTTCCACACCACTTCATGCTCTTCCTATTTTTCAGAACGTTTAATGCTCCTCATGCATTTCACACATTTTGAAGCTCTTTATGTTTTTCAAACGTTTTCAGGCTCTTCAGGTTTTTGAACACAGTTTCATGCTCCTCCTATTTTTAAGACCGTTTCATGCTCCTCATATATTTGACACCTTTTGAAGCTCTTCATATTTTTAACACCTTTGAAGCTCTTCATATTTTTGACACTTTTTCAGGCTCTTCATGTTTTTCAACACCGTTTCATGCACCTCCTATATTACAGACCGTTTCATGCTCCTCATATTTTTGACACGTTTTGAAGCTCTTCATATTTTTCACACCTTTTCAGGCTCTTCATATTTTTGAACACAGCTTCATGCTCCTCCTATTTTTCAGACCGTTTCATGCTCCTCCTAATTTTCAGACCGTTTCATGCTCCTCAAATATTTGACAGCTTTTGAAGCTCTTCATATTTTCCACAACTTTTCAGGCTCTTCATATTTTTGAACACAGCTTCATGCTCCTCCTATTTTTCAGACCGTTTCTTGCTCCTCATATTTTTGACATTTTTTGAAGCTCTTCATATTTTTCACACCTTTTCAGGCTCTTCATGTTTTTGAACACCGCTTCATGGTCCTACTATTTTCCAGACCGTTACATGCTCCTCATATTTTGACACCTTTAGAAGCTCTTCATATATTTCACACCTTTTCAGGCTCTTCATTATTTTACCACCACTTCTTGCTCCTCCTATTTTTCAGACCGTTAAATGCTCCTCATATTTTTGACACCATTAGAAACTCTTCATATATTTCACACCTTTCAGGCTCTTCATGTTTTTGAACACCGCTTCATGGTCCTACTATTTTCCAGACCATTACATGCTCCTCATATTTTGACACCTTTAGAAGCTCTTCATATATTTCACACCATTTCAGGCTCTTCATGATTTTACCACCACTTCATGCTCCTCCTATTTTTCAGACCATTTCCTGCTCATCGATTTTTGACACCTTTTGAAGCTCTTCATATTTTTCACACCTTTTGAAGCTCTTAATATTTTTCACACGTTTTCAGGCTCTTCACGTTTTTCAATACCGCTTCATGCTCCTCCTATTTTTCAGACCGTTTCATGCTCCTCATATATTTGACACCTTTAGAAGCTCTTCATATTTTTCACACCTTTTCAGGATCTTCATGTTTTTCAACACCACTTCATGTTCCTCCTATTTTTCAGAACGTTTCATGCTCCTCATATTTTTGACACCTTTAGAAGCTCTTCATATTTTTCAACCTTTTCAGGCTCTTCATGTTTTTGAACACCGCTTCATGCTCCTCCTATTGTTCAGACCGTTTAATCCTCCTCATATTTTTGACACCTTTAGAAGCTCTTCATATTTTTCACACCTTTTCTGGCTCTTCAGGTTTTTCAACACCACTTCATGCTCCTATTTTTCAGACCGTTTCATGCTCATCTAATTTTTGACACCTTTTGAAGCTCTTCATATATTTCACACCTTTTGAAGCTCTTCAAATTTTGCACATTTTTGAAGCTCTTCATATTTTTCACACGTTTTCAGGCTCTTCATGTTTTTCAACACCGTTTCATGATCCTCCTATTTTTCAGAACGTTTCATGCTTCTCATATTTTTGACACCTTTTTAAGCTCTTCATTTTTTTCACACCTTTTGAGGCTTCATGTTTTTGAACACCGCTTCATGCTCCTCAGACTTTTCAGACCGTTTCATGCTCCTCATAATTTTGACACCATTTGAAGCTCTTCATATTTTTCACACCTTTTCAAGCTCTTCATGTTTTTGATCACCGTTTCATGCTCCTCCTAATTTTCAGACCATTTCATGCTCCTCATATTTTTGACACCTTTTGAAGCCCTTCATATTTTTCACATCTTTTCAGGCTCTTCATGTTTTTCAACACCACTTCATGTTCCTCCTATTTTTCAGATCGTTTCATGCTCCTCATATTTTTGACACCTTTTGAAGCTCTTCATATTTTTCACACCTTTTCAGGCTCTTCATGTTTTTCAACACAGCTTCATGCTCCTCCTAATTTTCAGAGCGTTTCATTATCCTCATATTTTTGACACTTTTTGAAGCTCTTCATATATTTCACACCTTTTCAGTCTCTTCTTTTTTTTCAGTACCACTTCATGCTCCTCCTATTTTTCATACCGTTTCATGCTCATCTCAATTTTGACACCTTTTGAAGCTCTTCATATTTTTCACAACTTTTCAGGCTCTTCATGTTTTTGAACACCATTTCATGCTCCTCCTAATTTTCAGACCGTTTCATGCTCCTCATATATTTCACACGTTTTGAAGCTCTTCATATTTTTCACACGTTTTCAGACTCTTCATGTTTTTCAACACCCCTTCATGCTCCTCTTATTTTTCAGACAGTTTCATGCTCCTCATATTTTTTACACCTTTAGAAGCTCTTCATATTTTTCAAACCTTTTCAGGCTCTTCATGTTTTTGAACACTGCTTCATGCTCCTCCTATTTTTCAGACCGTTTCATGCTCCTCATATTTTGACACATTTAGAAGCTTTTCATATTTTTCACACCTTTTCAGGCTCTTCAAGTTTTTCAATACCACTTCATGCACTTCCATTTTTGCAGACCGTTTCATGCTCCTCAAATTTTTGACACCTTTTGATGATCTTCATATTTTTCACACCTTTTCAGGCTCTTCATTTTTTCAACACCGCTTCATGCTCCTCCTATTTTTCAGACCGTTTCATGCTCCTCATGTATTTCACAACTTTTGAAGCTCGTCATATTTTTTACACCTTTTCAGGCGCTTCATGTTTTTGAACACCGCTTCATGCTCCTCCTATTTTTCAGACGGTTTCATGTTGATCTCATTTTTGACACCTTTTGAAGCTCTTCATATTTTTCACACCTTTTCAGGCTCTTCAGGTTTTTCAACACTGCTTCATGCTCCACATATTTTTCAGACCGTTTCATCCTCCTCATATTTTTGACACCTTTTGAAGCTCTTCATATTTTTCACACCTTTTCAGGCTCTTCAAGTTTTACAACACCACTTCATGCTCCTCCTTTTCTGCAGACCGTTTCATGCTCCTCATAATTTTGACACCTTTTGAATTTCTTCATATTTTTTACACCTTTTCAGGCTCTTCATGTTTTTGAACACCACTTCATGCTCCTCCTATTTTTCAGAGAGTTTCATGCTCCTCATGTATTTCACACCTTATGAAGCTCTTCATATTTTTCACACCTTTTCAGGCTCTTCATGTTTTTGAACACCGCTTCATGATTCTCCTATTTTTCAGACCCTTTCATGCTCTTCATATTTTTGAAACATTTTGAAGCTCTTCATATTTTTCACACCTTTTCAGGCTCTTCATGTTTTTCCACACCACTTCATGCTTCGCCTGATTTCAGACCGTTTCATGCTCCACTTGTATTTCACACCTTTTGAAGCTCTTCATATTTTTCACACCTTTTAGGCTCTTCATGTTTTTCAACACCGTTTCATGATCTTCCTATTTTTCAGACCGTTTCATTCTCATGTCATTTTTGACACCTTTTGTAGCTCTTCATATTTTTCACATCTTTTCAGGCTCTTCATGTTTTTGAACACCACTTCATTCCTCTCCTATTTTTCAGAGAGTTTCATACTCCTCATGTATATCACACCTTTTGAAGCTCTTCATATTTTTCACACCTTTTCAGGATGTTCATGTTTTTCCACACAACTTCATGCATCTCCTATTTTTCAGACCGTTTCATGCTCCTCATATTTTTGACACCTTTTGAATTTCTTCATATTTTTCACACCTTTTCAGGCTCTTCATGTTTTTGAACACCGCTTCATGCTCCTCCTATTTTTCAGACCGTTTCATGCTATTCATGTATTTAACACATTTTGAAGCTCTTCATATATTTCACACCTTTTCAGGCTCTTCATTTTTTTCAACACCACTTCATGCTCCTCCTAATTTTCAGACCGTTTCATGATCATCTTATTTTGACAGCTTTTGAAGCTCTTCATATTTTCACACCTTTTGAAGCTCTACATATTATTCACACCTTTTCAGGCTCTTCATGTTTTTCACAACCGCTTCATGCTCCTCCTATTTTTCAGACAGTTTCATTCCTCTCATGTATTTCACACCTTTTGAAGCTCTTCATATTTTTCACACCTTTTCAGGCTCTTCATGTTTTTGAACACCACTTCATGCTCCTCCTATTTTACACACAGTTTCATGTTCCTCATTTATTTCACACCTTTTGAAGCTCTTCTTATTTTCACACCTTTTCAGGCTCTTCATTTGTTTGAACACCGTTTCATGCTGCTCCTAATTTTCAGACCGTTTCATTCTCATCTCATTTTGACAGCTTTTGAAGCTCTTCATATTTTCACTCCTTTTGAAGCTCTTCATATATTTCACACCTTTTCAGGCTCTTCATTTCTTTCAACACCACTTCATGCTCTTCCTAATTTTCAGACCGTTTCATGATCATCTTATTTTGACAGCTTTTGAAGCTCTTCATATTTTCACACCTTTTGAAGCTCTACATATTATTCACACCTTTTCAGGCTCTTCATGATTTTCAACACTGCTACATGCTCATCCTATTTTTCAGACTGTTTCATGCTCATCTCATTTTTGACACCTTTTGAAGCTCTTCATATTTTTAACACCTTTGAAGCTCTTCATATTTTTGACACGTTTTCAGGCTCTTCATGTTTTTCAACACCGTTTCATGCACCTCCTATATTACAGACCGTTTCATGCTCCTCATATTTTTGACACGTTTTGAAGCTCTTCATATTTTTCACACCTTTTCAGGCTCTTCATATTTTTGAACACAGCTTCATGCTCCTCCTATTTTTCAGACCGTTTCATGCTCCTCCTAATTTTCAGACCGTTTCATGCTCCTCAAATATTTGACAGCTTTTGAAGCTCTTCATATTTTCCACAACTTTTCAGGCTCTTCATATTTTTGAACACAGCTTCATGCTCCTCCTATTTTTCAGACCGTTTCTTGCTCCTCATATTTTTGACATTTTTTGAAGCTCTTCATATTTTTCACACCTTTTCAGGCTCTTCATGTTTTTGAACACCGCTTCATGGTCCTACTATTTTCCAGACCGTTACATGCTCCTCATATTTTGACACCTTTAGAAGCTCTTCATATATTTCACACCTTTTCAGGCTCTTCTTGATTTTACCACCACTTCTTGCTCCTCCTATTTTTCAGACCGTTAAATGCTCCTCATATTTTTGACACCATTAGAAACTCTTCATATATTTCACACCTTTCAGGCTCTTCATGTTTTTGAACACCGCTTCATGGTCCTACTATTTTCCAGACCATTACATGCTCCTCATATTTTGACACCTTTAGAAGCTCTTCATATATTTCACACCATTTCAGGCTCTTCATGATTTTACCACCACTTCATGCTCCTCCTATTTTTCAGACCATTTCCTGCTCATCGATTTTTGACACCTTTTGAAGCTCTTCATATTTTTCACACCTTTTGAAGCTCTTAATATTTTTCACACGTTTTCAGGCTCTTCATGTTTTTCAATACCGCTTCATGCTCCTCCTATTTTTCAGACCGTTTCATGCTCCTCATATATTTGACACCTTTAGAAGCTCTTCATATTTTTCACACCTTTTCAGGATCTTCATGTTTTTCAACACCACTTCATGTTCCTCCTATTTTTCAGAACGTTTCATGCTCCTCATATTTTTGACACCTTTAGAAGCTCTTCATATTTTTCAACCTTTTCAGGCTCTTCATGTTTTTGAACACCGCTTCATGCTCCTCCTATTGTTCAGACCGTTTAATCCTCCTCATATTTTTGACACCTTTAGAAGCTCTTCATATTTTTCACACCTTTTCTGGCTCTTCAGGTTTTTCAACACCACTTCATGCTCCTATTTTTCAGACCGTTTCATGCTCATCTAATTTTTGACACCTTTTGAAGCTCTTCATATATTTCACACCTTTTGAAGCTCTTCAAATTTTGCACATTTTTGAAGCTCTTCATATTTTTCACACGTTTTCAGGCTCTTCATGTTTTTCAACACCGTTTCATGATCCTCCTATTTTTCAGAACGTTTCATGCTTCTCATATTTTTGACACCTTTTTAAGCTCTTCATTTTTTTCACACCTTTTGAGGCTTCATGTTTTTGAACACCGCTTCATGCTCCTCAGACTTTTCAGACCGTTTCATGCTCCTCATAATTTTGACACCATTTGAAGCTCTTCATATTTTTCACACCTTTTCAAGCTCTTCATGTTTTTGATCACCGTTTCATGCTCCTCCTAATTTTCAGACCATTTCATGCTCCTCATATTTTTGACACCTTTTGAAGCCCTTCATATTTTTCACATCTTTTCAGGCTCTTCATGTTTTTCAACACCACTTCATGTTCCTCCTATTTTTCAGATCGTTTCATGCTCCTCATATTTTTGACACCTTTTGAAGCTCTTCATATTTTTCACACCTTTTCAGGCTCTTCATGTTTTTCAACACAGCTTCATGCTCCTCCTAATTTTCAGAGCGTTTCATTATCCTCATATTTTTGACACTTTTTGAAGCTCTTCATATATTTCACACCTTTTCAGTCTCTTCTTTTTTTTCAGTACCACTTCATGCTCCTCCTATTTTTCATACCGTTTCATGCTCATCTCAATTTTGACACCTTTTGAAGCTCTTCATATTTTTCACAACTTTTCAGGCTCTTCATGTTTTTGAACACCATTTCATGCTCCTCCTAATTTTCAGACCGTTTCATGCTCCTCATATATTTCACACGTTTTGAAGCTCTTCATATTTTTCACACGTTTTCAGACTCTTCATGTTTTTCAACACCCCTTCATGCTCCTCTTATTTTTCAGACAGTTTCATGCTCCTCATATTTTTTACACCTTTAGAAGCTCTTCATATTTTTCAAACCTTTTCAGGCTCTTCATGTTTTTGAACACTGCTTCATGCTCCTCCTATTTTTCAGACCGTTTCATGCTCCTCATATTTTGACACATTTAGAAGCTTTTCATATTTTTCACACCTTTTCAGGCTCTTCAAGTTTTTCAATACCACTTCATGCACTTCCATTTTTGCAGACCGTTTCATGCTCCTCAAATTTTTGACACCTTTTGATGATCTTCATATTTTTCACACCTTTTCAGGCTCTTCATTTTTTCAACACCGCTTCATGCTCCTCCTATTTTTCAGACCGTTTCATGCTCCTCATGTATTTCACAACTTTTGAAGCTCGTCATATTTTTTACACCTTTTCAGGCGCTTCATGTTTTTGAACACCGCTTCATGCTCCTCCTATTTTTCAGACGGTTTCATGTTGATCTCATTTTTGACACCTTTTGAAGCTCTTCATATTTTTCACACCTTTTCAGGCTCTTCAGGTTTTTCAACACTGCTTCATGCTCCACATATTTTTCAGACCGTTTCATCCTCCTCATATTTTTGACACCTTTTGAAGCTCTTCATATTTTTCACACCTTTTCAGGCTCTTCAAGTTTTACAACACCACTTCATGCTCCTCCTTTTCTGCAGACCGTTTCATGCTCCTCATAATTTTGACACCTTTTGAATTTCTTCATATTTTTTACACCTTTTCAGGCTCTTCATGTTTTTGAACACCACTTCATGCTCCTCCTATTTTTCAGAGAGTTTCATGCTCCTCATGTATTTCACACCTTATGAAGCTCTTCATATTTTTCACACCTTTTCAGGCTCTTCATGTTTTTGAACACCGCTTCATGATTCTCCTATTTTTCAGACCCTTTCATGCTCTTCATATTTTTGAAACATTTTGAAGCTCTTCATATTTTTCACACCTTTTCAGGCTCTTCATGTTTTTCCACACCACTTCATGCTTCGCCTGATTTCAGACCGTTTCATGCTCCACTTGTATTTCACACCTTTTGAAGCTCTTCATATTTTTCACACCTTTTAGGCTCTTCATGTTTTTCAACACCGTTTCATGATCTTCCTATTTTTCAGACCGTTTCATTCTCATGTCATTTTTGACACCTTTTGTAGCTCTTCATATTTTTCACATCTTTTCAGGCTCTTCATGTTTTTGAACACCACTTCATTCCTCTCCTATTTTTCAGAGAGTTTCATACTCCTCATGTATATCACACCTTTTGAAGCTCTTCATATTTTTCACACCTTTTCAGGATGTTCATGTTTTTCCACACAACTTCATGCATCTCCTATTTTTCAGACCGTTTCATGCTCCTCATATTTTTGACACCTTTTGAATTTCTTCATATTTTTCACACCTTTTCAGGCTCTTCATGTTTTTGAACACCGCTTCATGCTCCTCCTATTTTTCAGACCGTTTCATGCTATTCATGTATTTAACACATTTTGAAGCTCTTCATATATTTCACACCTTTTCAGGCTCTTCATTTTTTTCAACACCACTTCATGCTCCTCCTAATTTTCAGACCGTTTCATGATCATCTTATTTTGACAGCTTTTGAAGCTCTTCATATTTTCACACCTTTTGAAGCTCTACATATTATTCACACCTTTTCAGGCTCTTCATGTTTTTCACAACCGCTTCATGCTCCTCCTATTTTTCAGACAGTTTCATTCCTCTCATGTATTTCACACCTTTTGAAGCTCTTCATATTTTTCACACCTTTTCAGGCTCTTCATGTTTTTGAACACCACTTCATGCTCCTCCTATTTTACACACAGTTTCATGTTCCTCATTTATTTCACACCTTTTGAAGCTCTTCTTATTTTCACACCTTTTCAGGCTCTTCATTTGTTTGAACACCGTTTCATGCTGCTCCTAATTTTCAGACCGTTTCATTCTCATCTCATTTTGACAGCTTTTGAAGCTCTTCATATTTTCACTCCTTTTGAAGCTCTTCATATATTTCACATCTTTTCAGGCTCTTCATTTCTTTCAACACCACTTCATGCTCTTCCTAATTTTCAGACCGTTTCATGCTCCTCATGTATTTCACACCTTTTGAAGCTCTTCATATTTTTCACACCTTTTCAGGCTCTTCATGTTTTTCCACACCACTTCATGCTTCTCCTATTTTTCAGCCCGTTTCATGCTCCTCATGTATTTCACACCTTTTGAAGCTCTTCATATTTTTCAAACCTTTTCAGGCTCTTCATGTTTTTGATCACCGTTTCATTCTCCTCCTATTTTTCAGACAGTTTCATGCTCCTCATAATTTTCACATCTTTTGAAGCTCTTCATATTTTTCCCACCTTTTCAGACTTTTCATGTTTTTCAACACCGCTTCATGCTCCTGCTATTCTTCAGACCGTTTCATGCCCCTCATATTTTTGACAGGTTTTGAGGCTTTTCATATTTTTCACACGTTTTCAGGCTCTTCATGTTTTTCAACACAACTTCATTCTCCTAGTATTTTGAAGACCGTTTCATGCTCCTCATATTTTTGACACCTTTAGAACCACTTCATATTTTACACACCATTTCAGGCTCTTCATGTTTTTCAACACCGCTTCATGCTCCTCCTCTTTTTCAGACCGTTTCATGCTCCTCATATTTTTGACACCTTTTGAAGCTCTTCATATTTCTCACACCTTTTCAGGTTCTTCATGTTTTTCAACACCGCTTCATGCTGCTTCTATTTTTCAGACCGTTTCATGCTCCTCATATTTTTCACATCTTTTGAAGCTCTTCATATTTTTCACACCTTTTGAAGCTCTTCATATTTTTCACACGTTTTCAGGCTCTTCATGTTTTTCAACACTGCTTCATGCTGCTTCTGTTTTTCAGACCGTTTCATGCTCCTCATGTTTTTCACACCTTTTGAAGCTCTTCATGTTTTTCACACCTTTTGAAGGTCTTCATATTTTTCACACCTTTTCAGGCTCTCATGTTTTTCATCACCGTTTCATGCTGCTTCTGTTTTTCAGACCGTTTCTTGCTCCTCATATTTTTCACACCTTTTGAAGCTCTTCATATTTTTCACACATTTTCAGGCTCTTCATGTTTTTGAACACAGCTTCATGCTCCTCCTATTTTTCAGACCGTTTCATGCTCCTCCTATTTTTAACATCTTTTGAAGCTCTTCATATTTTTCACACCTTTTCAGGGTCTTCATGTTTTTGAACACAGCTTCATGCTCCTCCTATTTTTCAGACCATTTCATGCTCCTCATATTTTTGACACCTTTTCAAGCTCTTCATATTTATCACACCTTTTCAGGCTCTTCATGTTTTTAACACCACTTCATGCTCCTCGTATTTTTCAGACCGTTTCATGCCCCTCATATATTTGACACCTTTTGAAGCTCTTCATATTTTTCACACTTTTCAGGCTCTTAATGTTTTTCAACACAACATAATGCTCCTCCAATTTCTCAGACCGTTTCATGCTCCTCATATTTTTGACACATTTAGAAGGTATTCATATTTTTCACACCTTTTCAGCCTCTTCATTTTTCAACACCACTTCATGCTCCTCCTATTTTTCAGACCGTTTCATGCTCATCTCAGTTTTGAAAGGTTTTGAAGCTCTTCATATTTTCACACCTTTTGAAGCTCTTCATATTTTTCACAACTTTTCAGGCTCTTCTTGTATTTGAACACCGGTTCATGTTCCTCCTATATTTCAGGCCGTTTAATGCTCCTCATGTATTTCACACCTTTGAAGCTCTTCATATTTTTCACACCTTTTCAGGCTCTTCATATTTTTATACACCACTTCATGCTTCTCCTATTTTCCAGCCAGTTTCATGCTCCTCATGTATTTCACTCCTTTTGAAGCTCTTCATATTTTTCAGACCTTTTCAGGCTCTTCATGTTTTCCACACCGTTTCATGATCCTCCTATTTTTCAGACCGGTTCATGCTCCTCATGTATTTCACACCTTTTGAAGCTCTTCATATTTTTCACTCCTTTTCAGGCTCTTCATATTTTTCAACACCCCTTCATGCTCCTCCTATTTTTCAGACCGTTTCATGCTCCTCATATTTTTGACACCTTTAGAAGCTCTTCATATTTTTCAAACCTTTTCAGAATCTTCATGTTTTTCCACTCATCTTCATGCTCATCCTATTTTTCAGACCGTTTCATTCTGCTCATATATTTGACACCTTTTGAAGCTCTTCATATATTTCACACCTTTTCAGTCTCTTCTTTTTTTTTTCAACACCACTTCATGCTCCTCCTATTTTTCAGACCGTTTCATGCTCATCTCATTTTTGACACCTTTTGAAGCTCTTCATATTTTTGACACCTTTTGAATCTCTTCATATTTTTCACACGTTTTCAGGCTCTTCATGGTTTTCAACACCACTTCATGCTCCTCGTATTTTTAAAACCGTTTCATGCTCCTCATATTTTTGACACCTTTAGAAGCTCTTCATATTTTTCACTCCTTTTGAGGCTCTTCATGTTTTTCAACACCACTTCATGGTCCTCCTCTTTTTCAGACCGTTTCATTCTCCTCATATTTTTGACATCTTTTGAAGCTCTTTATATTTTTCACACCTTTTCAGGTTCTTCATGTTTTTCCACACCGCTTCTTGCTCCTACACATTTTCAGACCGTTTCATGCTCATCTCATTTTTGACACCTTCTGAAGCTCTTTATATTTTTCACATCTTTTGAAGCTCTTCATATTTTCATACCTTTTCAGGCTGTTCATGTTTTTCAACACTGATTCATGCTCCTCCTATGTTTCAGACCGTTTCATTCTCCTAATATGTTTGACACCTTTTGAAGCTCTTCATATATTTCACAACTTTTCAGGCTCTTCATTTTTTTCAACACCACTTCATGGTCCTCCTATTTTTCAGACCGTTTCATGCTCCTCATATTTTTGATACGTTTTGAAGCTCTTCATATTTTTCACACCTTTTTAGGCTTTTCATTTTTTTCAACACCACTTCATGCTCCTCCTATTTTTCAGACCGTTTCATGCTCATCTCATTTTGACACCTTTTGAAGCTCTTCATATTTTTCACAACTTTTTAGGCTATTTATCATTTTCAACACCGCTTCATGCTCCTCCTAATTTTCAGACCTTTTCATGCTCATCTCATTTTGACACCTTTTGAAGCTCTTCATATTTTTCACACCTTTTGAAGCTCTTCATATTTTTCATATTTTTGAAGCTCTTCATATTTTTACACGTTTTCAGACTCTTCATGTTTTTCAACACCGCTTCATGCTCCTGCTATTTTTCAAACCGTTTCATGCTCCTCATATTTTTGACAGGTTTTGAAGCTTTTCATATTTTTCCCCCCTTTTCATGCTCTTCATGTTTTTGATAACTGTTTCATGCTCATCCTATTTTTCAGACCGTTCATGCTCCTCAAATTTTTAACACCCTTTGAATCTCTTAATATTTTTACCACCTTTTCAGGCTCTTCATGTTTTTGATAACTGTTTCATGCTCCTCCTATTTTTCAGACCTTTTCATCCTCCTCATATTTTTGACACCTTTTGAAGCTCTTCATATTATTCACATCTTTTCGGGCTCTTCCTGTTTTTGACGACCACTTCATGCTCCTCATATTTTTCAGATCGTTTCATGCTCATCTTATTTTTGACACCTTTTGAAGCTCTTCATGTTTTTCACAGCTTTTGAAGCTCTTCATATTTTTCACACGTTTTCAGGCTCTTCATGTTTTTCAACACCGCTTCATGCTCCTCCTATTTTTCTGACCATTTCATGCTCCTCATATTTTTGACACCTTTTGAAACTCTTCCTATTTTTCACATCTTTTCAGGCTCTTCATGTTTTTCCACACCGTTTCATTCTCCTAATATTTTTCAGACCGTTTCATGCTCCTCATATTTTTCAGACCGCTTCATGCTCCTCCTATTTTTCAGAGCGTTTCATGCTCCTCATATTTTTGAAACCTTTTGAAGCTCCTCCTATTTTTCACATCTTTTCAGGCTCTTCTCTTTTTTCAACACAGTTTCATGCTCCTCATATTTTTCAGACCGTTTCATGCTCCTCCCATTTTCAGACCGTTTCATGCTCCTCATATTTTGACACCGTTTGAAGCTCTTCATATTTTTCACACCTTTTCAGGCTATTTATCATTTTCAACACCGCTTCATGCTCCTCCTAATTTTCAGACCTTTTCATGCTCATCTCATTTTGACACCTTTTGAAGCTCTTCATATTTTTCACACCTTTTGAAGCTCTTCATATTTTTCATATTTTTGAAGCTCTTCATATTTTTACACGTTTTCAGACTCTTCATGTTTTTCAACACCGCTTCATGCTCCTGCTATTTTTCAAACCGTTTCATGCTCCTCATATTTTTGACAGGTTTTGAAGCTTTTCATATTTTTCCCCCCTTTTCATGCTCTTCATGTTTTTGATAACTGTTTCATGCTCATCCTATTTTTCAGACCGTTCATGCTCCTCAAATTTTTAACACCCTTTGAATCTCTTAATATTTTTACCACCTTTTCAGGCTCTTCATGTTTTTGATAACTGTTTCATGCTCCTCCTATTTTTCAGACCTTTTCATCCTCCTCATATTTTTGACACCTTTTGAAGCTCTTCATATTATTCACATCTTTTCGGGCTCTTCCTGTTTTTGACGACCACTTCATGCTCCTCATATTTTTCAGATCGTTTCATGCTCATCTTATTTTTGACACCTTTTGAAGCTCTTCATGTTTTTCACAGCTTTTGAAGCTCTTCATATTTTTCACACGTTTTCAGGCTCTTCATGTTTTTCAACACCGCTTCATGCTCCTCCTATTTTTCTGACCATTTCATGCTCCTCATATTTTTGACACCTTTTGAAACTCTTCCTATTTTTCACATCTTTTCAGGCTCTTCATGTTTTTCCACACCGTTTCATTCTCCTAATATTTTTCAGACCGTTTCATGCTCCTCATATTTTTCAGACCGCTTCATGCTCCTCCTATTTTTCAGAGCGTTTCATGCTCCTCATATTTTTGAAACCTTTTGAAGCTCCTCATATTTTTGAAACCTTTTGAAGCTCCTCCTATTTTTCACATCTTTTCAGGCTCTTCTCTTTTTTCAACACAGTTTCATGCTCCTCATATTTTTCAGACCGTTTCATGCTCCTCCCATTTTCAGACCGTTTCATGCTCCTCATATTTTGACACCGTTTGAAGCTCTTCATATTTTTCACACCTTTTCAGGCTCTTCATGTTTTTCAACACCACTTCATGCTCCTCCTATTTTTCAGACCGTTTCATGCTCCTCATTTTTTTGACAGCTTTTGAAGCTCTTCATATTTTTCACACATTTTAAGGCTTTTCATGTTTTTAAAAACCGCTTCACGCTTCTCCTATTTTTCAGACCGTTTCATTCTCCTCATATTTTTCTCACATTTTGAAGCTCTTCATATTTTTCACACCTTTTCAGGCTCTTCATGTTTTTGACCACAGCTTCATGCTCCTCCTATTTTTCAGACCGTTTCATGCTCCTCCTAATTTTCAGACCGTTTCATGCTCCTCATATATTTGACAGCTTTTGAAGCTCTTCATATTTTCCACAACTTTTCAGGCTCTTCATGTTTTTGAACACAGCTTCATGCTCCTCCTATTTTTCAGACAGTTTCTTGCTCCTCATATTTTTGACATTTTTTGAAGCTCTTCATGTATTTCACACCTTTTCAGGCTCTTCATGTATTTCAACACCAGTTCATGTTCCTCCTATTTTTCAGACCGTTTCATGCTCCTCATATTTTTGACAAGTTTTGAGGCTCTTCATGTTTTTGAACAACGCTTCATGCTCCTCATATTTTTCAGACCGTTTCATGCTCCTCAAGTATTTCACACCTTTTGAAGCTCTTCATATTTTTCACATCTTTTCAGGCTCTTCATGTTTTTCAACACCGCTTTGTGCTCCTCCTATTTTTCAGTCATTTCATGCTTCTCATATTTTGACACCTTTTGAAGCTCTTCATATTTTTCACACCTTTTCAGGCTCTTCATGTTTTTCAACACCGCTTCAGGCTCCACCTATTTTTCAGTCGTTTCATGCTTCTCATATTTTGGACACCTTTCGAAGCTCTTCATATTTTCACACCTTTTCATGCTCTTCATCTTTTCAAAACCGTTTCATGCTCATCCTATTTTTCAGGCTGTTTCGTGCTCCTCATATTTTTGACACATTTTGACGCTTTTCATATTTTACACACCTTTTCAGGATCTTCATTTTTTCAACACCGATTCATGCTCCTCCTATTTTTCAGACCATTTCATGCTCCTCATGTATTTCACAAATTTTGAAGCTCGTCATATTTTTTACACCTTTTCAGGCGCTTCATGTTTTTGAACACCGCTTCATGCTCCTCCTATTTTTCAGACGGTTTCATGTTGATCTCATTTTTGACACCTTTTGAAACTCTTCATATTTTCACACCTTTTCATGCTCTTCATCTTTTCAAAACCGTTTCATGCTCATCCTATTTTTCAGGCTGTTTCGTGCTCCTCATATTTTTGACACATTTTGACGCTTTTCATATTTTACACACCTTTTCAGGATCTTCACGTTTTTAAACACCCCTTCATGCTCCTCCTATTTTTCAGACCGTTACATTCTCCTCATATATGTGACACCTTTTGAAGCTCTTCATATTTTTTACACCTTTTCATGCTCTTCATGTTTTTCAACACCGCTTCATGCTCCTCCTTTTTTTCAGTCATTTCATGCTTCTCATATTTTTGACACCTTTTGAAGCTCTTCATATTTTTCACACCTTTTCATGCTCTTCATGTTTTTCAACACCGCTTCATGCTCCTCCTTTTTTTCAGTCATTTCATGCTTCTCATATTTTTGACACCTTTTGAAGCTCTTCATATTTTTCACACCTTTTCATGCTCTTCATCTTCTTCAAAACCATTTCATGCTCATACTATTTTTCAGACCGTTTCATGCTCCTCATATTTTTGACACCTTTTGAAGCTCTTCATATATTTCACACCTTTTCATGCTCTTAATCTTCTTCAAAACCATTTCATGCTCATCCTATTTTTCAGACCGTTTCATGCTCCTCATATTTTTGACACCTTTTGAAGCTCTTCTTATTTTTCACACCTTTTCATGCTCTTCATCTTTTTCAAAACCGTTTCACTCTCATCTTATTTTTCAGACTGTTTCATGCTTCTAATATCTTTGACACCTTTTGAAGCTCTACATATTTTTCACACCTTTTGAAGCTCTTAATATTTTTCACACGTTTTCAGGCTCTTCACGTTTTTCAACACTGCTTCATGCTCCTCCTATTTTTCAGACCGTTTCATGCTCCTCATATATTTGACACGTTTTGAAGCTCTTCATATTTTTCACACCTTTTCAGGATCTTCATGTTTTTCAACACCACTTCATGTTCCTCCTATTTTTCAGAACGTTTCATGCTCCTCATATTTTTGACACCTTTAGAAGCTCTTCATATTTTTCACACCTTTTCAGGCTCTTCATGTTTTTGAACACCGCTTCATGCTCCTCCTATTGTTCAGACCGTTTAATCCTCCTCATATTTTTGACACCTTTAGAAGCTCTTCATATTTTTCACACCTTTTCTGGCTCTTCAGGTTTTTCAACACCACTTCATGCTCCTCCTATTTTTCAGACCGTTTCATGCTCATCTAATTTTTGACACCTTTTGAAGCTCTTCATATATTTCACACCTTTTGAAGCTCTTCAAATTTTGCACATTTTTGAAGCTCTTCATATTTTTCACACGTTTTCAGGCTCTTCATGTTTTTCAACAACGCTTCATGCTCCTGCTAATTTTCAGACCATTTTATACTCCTCATATTTTTGAAACAATTCGAGGCTCTTCATATTTTTCACACCTTTTCAGGCTCTTCATGTTTTTGAACACCGTTTCATGATCCTCCTATTTTTCAGAACGTTTCATGCTTCTCATATTTTTGACACCTTTTGAAGCTCTTCATTTTTTTCACACCTTTTCAGGCTTCATGTTTTTGAACACCACTTCAGGCCTCTCCTATTTTTCAGAGAGTTTCACACTCCTCATGTATTTCACACCTTTTGAAGCTCTTCATATTTTTCACACCTTTTCAGGATGTTCATGTTTTTCCACACAACTTCATGCTTCTCCTATTTTTCAGACCGTGTCATGCTCCTCATGTATTTCACACCTTTTGAAGCTCTTCATATTTTTCACACCTTTTCAGGCTCTTCATGTTTTTGATCACCGTTTCATGCTCCTCCTATTTTCAGACCGTTTCATGCTCCTCATATTTTTCACAACTTTTAAAGCTCTTCATATCTTTCACAACTTTTCAGGGTCTTCATGTTTTTGAACACCACTTCATGATCCTCCTATTTTTCAGACCATTTCATGCTCTTCATATTTTTGACCCATTTTGAAGCTCTTCATATATTTCACACCTTTTCAGGCTCTTCATGTTTTTCAAAACCACTTCATGCTCCTCCTAATTTCAGACCGTTTCATGTTCTTCTCATTTATTACACATTTTGAAGCTCTTCATATTTTTCACACCTTTTCATGCTCTTCATGTTTTTGAACACAGCTTCATGCTCCTCCTATTTTTCAGACCGTTTCATGCTCGTCATATTTTTGACATCTTTTGAAGCTCTTCATATTTTTCACACCTCTTCAGGCTCTTCATGTTTTTGAACACCGTTTCATGATCCTCCTATTTTTCAGACCGTTTCATGGTCATCTCATTTTTGACACCTTTTGAAGCTTTTCATAATTTTCACTACTTTTTAGGCTCTTCATGTTTTTGAACACTGCTTCATGCTCCTCCTATTTTTCAGAGAGTTTCATGCTCCTCATGTATTTCACAACTTTTGAAGCTCTTCATATTTTTCACACCTTTTCAGGCTGTTCATCTTTTTTAACACCACTTCATGATTCTCCTATTTTCACACCGTTTCATGCTCCTCATATTTTTGATACCTTTTGAAGCTCTTCATATTTTTCACACCTTTTCAGGCTCTTCATGTTTTTGAACACCTCTTCATGCTCCTCATATTTTTGATACCTTTTGAAGCTCTTCATATTTTTCACACGTTTTCAGGCTCTTCATGTTTTTCAACACCGCTTCATGCTCCTCCTACATTTCAGACCGTTTCATGCTCCTCCTATTTTTCAGACCGTTTTATGCTCCTCATATTTTTGACACCTTTTGAAGCTCTTCATATTTTTCACACCTTTTCAGGCTATTCATGTTTTTCAACACCACTTCATGCTCCTCCTATTTTTCAGACCGTTTCATGCTCATCTCATTTTTTACACCTTTTGAACCTGTTCATATTTTTCACACATTTTGAAGCTCTTCATATTTTTCACACCTTTTCAGGCTCTTCATATTTTTGAACACCGCTTCATGCTCCTCCTATTTTTCCAACCGTTTCATGCTCCTCATACATTTCACACCTTTTGAAGCTCTTCATGTTTTTCACACCTTTTCAGGCTCTTCATGTTTTCAACACCGCCTCTTGCTCCTCGTATTTTTCAGACCATTTCATCCTCCGCATATTTTTGACATCTTTTGAAGCTGTTCATATTTTTCACTCCTTTTCAGGCACTTCATGTTTTTGAATACCGTTTCATGCTCCTCCTATTTTTCAGACCGTTTCATGCTCTTCATATTTTAGACACCTTTTGAGGCTCTTCATATTTTTCATACCTTTCAGGCTCTCCATATTTTTGAACACCGCTTCGTGCTCCTCCTAATTTTGAGACGGTTTCATGCTCCTCATATTTATGACACATTTTGAAGCTCTTCATATAATTCACACCTTTTCATGCTCTTCATGTTTCTAACACCGTTTCATGCTTCTCCTATTTTTCAGACCATTTAATGCTCCTCATATTTTTCACACCTTTTGAATCTCTATATTTGTCACACCTTTTCAGGCTCTTCATGTTTTTCACACCTTTTCAGGTTCTTCATGTTTTTGAACACCGCTTCATGCTCGTCCTGTTTTTCTGACCGTTTCATGCTCCTCATATTTTTGACACCTTTTGAAGTTCCTCCTATTTTTCACACGTTTTCAGGCTCTTCATGTTTTTCAACACCGTTTCATGCTCCTCCTATTTTTCCTACCGTTTCATGCTCCTCCTATATTTCAGACCGTTTCATGTTCCTCATATTTTTGACAATTTTGGAAGCTCTTCATATTTTTCACACGTTTTCAGGCTCTTCATGTTTTTAAATACCATTTCATGCTACTCCTATTTTTCCTACCATTTCATGCTCCTCCCATTTTTCAGACCGTTTCATGCTCCTCATATTTTTGACAATTTTGGAAGCTCTTCATATTTTTCACACCTTTTCAGGCTCTTCATGTTTTTCAACACTGCTTCATGCTCCTCCTATTTTTCAGACCGTTTCATGCTCCTCATATTTTTGACACCTTTTGAATCTCTTCATATTTTTCACACCTTTTCAGTCTATTCATGTTTTTCAACACCACTTCATGCTCCTCCTATTTTTCAGACCGTTTCATGCTCATCTCAGTTTTTACACCTTTTGAACCTGTTCATATTTTTCACACATTTTGAAGCTCTTCATATCTTTCACACCTTTTCAGGCTCTTCATATTTTTGAACACCACTTCATGCTCCTCCTATTTTTGGGACCGTTTCATGCTCCTCATACTTTTCACACCTTTTGAAGCCCTTCATATTTTTCACACCTTTTCAGGCTCTTCATGTTTTTCAACACCGCTTCATGCTCCTCCTATTTTTCAGACCGTTTCATGCTCCTCCTATTTTTGAGACCGTTTCAGGTTCCTCATATTTTTAACACCTTTTGAAGCTCTTCATATTTTCCATACCTTTTCAGGCTCTTCATGTTTTTGAACACCGTTTCATGCTCCTCCTATTTTTCAGACCGTTTCATGTTCCTCATATTTTTGACACCTTTTGAAGCTCTTCATATTTTTCACAGCTTTACAGGCTCTTCATGTTTTTGAACACCGCTTCATGCGCCTTCTATTTTTCAGACCGTTTCATATTCCTCATATTTTTGACACCTATTTAATCTCTTCATATTTTTCACACCTTTTCAGGCTCTTCATGTTTTTCAACACCGCTTCATGCTCCTCCTATTTTCAGAACGTTTCATGCTCCTCATATTTTTGACAACTTTTGAAGCTCTTCATATTTTTCACACCTTTTCAGTCTCTTCATGTTTTTCAACACCGCTTCATGCTCCTCCTATTTTCAGACCGTTTCATGTTCCTCATATTTTTGACATCTTTTGAAGCTGTTCATATTTTTCACTCCTTTTCAGGCACTTCATGTTTTTGAACACCGTTTCATGCTCCTCCTATTTTTCAGACCGTTTCATGCTTTTCATATTTTAGACACCTTTTGAGGCTCTTCATATTTCTCATACCTTTTCAGGCTCTCCATATTTTTGAACACCGCTTCGTTCTCCTACTAATTTTGAGACGGTTTCATGCTCCTCATATTTATGACACATTTTGAAGCTCTTCATATTATTCACACCTTTTCAGGCTCTTCATGGTTTTGAACAACGCTTTATGCTCCTCCTATTTTTCAGAACGTTTCATGCTCTTCATATTTTTCACACCTTTTGAAGCTCTTCATATTTTTCACACCTTTTCAGGCTCATCATGTTTTTCCACACCGCTTCATGCTCCTTCTATTTTTCATACCGTTTCATGCTCCTCATATTTGACACCTTTTGAAGCTGTTCATATTTTTCACACCTTTTGAAGCTCTTCATATTTTTCACACGTTTTCAGCCTCTTCATGTTTTTTTTTTATATTTTTTTTATTTTTTTTTCATGTTTTTGAACACCGTTTCATGCTTCTCCTATTTTTCAGACCGTTTCATGCTCCTCATATTTTCGACACCTTTTGAAGCTCTTCATATTTTTCACACCTTTTCAGGTTCTTCAAGTTTTTCAACACCGTTTCATGCTCCTCGTATTTTTCAGACCGTTTCATGCTCCTCATATTTTTGACACCTTTTGAAGCACTTCCTATTTTCCACACCTTCATTCTCTTCATGTTTTGGAACACCGCTTCATGCTCCTTCTATTTTTCATACCGTTTCATGCTCCTCTCATTTTTCACACCTTTTGAAGCTCTTCATATTTTTCACACCTTTTCAGGCTCTTCATGTTTTTGAACACCGCTTCATGCTCCTCCTGTTTTTCAGACCGTTTTATGCTCCTCATATTTTTGACACCTTCTGAAGCTGTTCATATTTTTCACACCTTTTCAGGCTCTTTATATTTTTGAACACCGTTTCTTGCTCCTCCTATTTTTCAGACTTTTTCATGCTCCTCATATTTTAACACCTTTTGAAGCTCTTCATATTTTTTACACCTTTTCAGGCTCTTCATGTTTTTGAGCACACCTTCATGCCCCTCCTATTTTTCAGACCGTTTCATGCTCCTTATATGTTTGTCTCCTTTTGAAGCTCTTCATATTTTTCACAGCTTTTGAAGCTCTTCATATTTTTCACACCTTTTGAGGCTCTTCATGGTTTTCAACAGCGTTTCATGCTCCTCCAATTTTTCAGACCGCTTCATTATCATCTCATTTTTGACACCTTTTGAAGCTCCTCCAATTTTCACACGTTTTCAGGCTCTTCATGTTTTTCAACACCGTTTCATGCTCCTCCTATTTTTCCTACCGTTTCATGCTCCTCCTATTTTTCAGACCGTTTCATGCTCCTCATATTTTTGACAATTTTGGAAGCTCTTCATATTTTTCACACCTTTTCAGGCTCTTCATGTTTTTCAACACCGCTTCATGCTCCTCCTATTTTTCAGACCTTTTCATGCTCCTCATATTTTTCAAATCTTTTGAAGCTCTTCATATTTTTCGCACCTGTCCAGGCTCTTCATGTTTTTGTACACCGCTTCATGCTCCTCCTATTTTTCAGACCTTTTCATGCTCCTCATATTTTTCAAATCTTTTGAAGCTCTTCATATTTTTCGCACCTGTCCAGGCTCTTCATGTTTTTGAACACCGCTTCATGCTCCTCCTGTTTTTCAGACCGTTTTATGCTCCTCATATTTTTGACACCTTCTGAAGCTGTTCATATTTTTCACACCTTTTCAGGCTCTTTATATTTTTGAACACCGTTTCTTGCTCCTCCTATTTTTCAGACTTTTTCATGCTCCTCATATTTTAACACCTTTTGAAGCTCTTCATATTTTTTACACCTTTTCAGGCTCTTCATGTTTTTGAGCACACCTTCATGCCCCTCCTATTTTTCAGACCGTTTCATGCTCCTTATATGTTTGTCTCCTTTTGAAGCTCTTCATATTTTTCACAGCTTTTGAAGCTCTTCATATTTTTCACACCTTTTGAGGCTCTTCATGGTTTTCAACAGCGTTTCATGCTCCTCCAATTTTTCAGACCGCTTCATTATCATCTCATTTTTGACACCTTTTGAAGCTCCTCCAATTTTCACACGTTTTCAGGCTCTTCATGTTTTTCAACACCGTTTCATGCTCCTCCTATTTTTCCTACCGTTTCATGCTCCTCCTATTTTTCAGACCGTTTCATGCTCCTCATATTTTTGACAATTTTGGAAGCTCTTCATATTTTTCACACCTTTTCAGGCTCTTCATGTTTTTCAACACCGCTTCATGCTCCTCCTATTTTTCAGACCTTTTCATGCTCCTCATATTTTTCAAATCTTTTGAAGCTCTTCATATTTTTCGCACCTGTCCAGGCTCTTCATGTTTTTGTACACCGCTTCATGCCTCTGCTATTTTACAGACCGTTTCATTCTCCTCATGTATTTCACACCTTATGAAGCTCTTCATATTTTTCACACCTTTTCAGGCTCTTCATGTTTTTGAACACCGCTTCATGAATCTCATATTTTTCAGACCCTTTCATGCTCTTCATATTTTTGACACATTTTGAAGCTCTTCATATTTTTCACACCTTTTCAGGCTCTTCATGTTTTTCCACACCACTTCATGCTTCGCCTAATTTTCAGACCGTTTCATGCTCCACTTGTATTTCACACCTTTTGAAGCTCTTCATATTTTTCACACCTTTTAGGCTCTTCATGTTTTTCAACACCGTTTCATGATCTTCCTATTTTTCAGACCGTTTCATTCTCATCTTATTTTTGACACCTCTTGTAGCTCTTCATATTTTTCACATCTTTTCAGGCTCTTCATGTTTTTGAACACCACTTCAGGCCTCTCCTATTTTTCAGAGAGTTTCATACTCCTCATGTATATCACACCTTTTGAAGCTCTTCATATTTTTCACACCTTTTCAGGATGTTCATGTTTTTCCACACAACTTCATGCTTCTCCTATTTTTCAGACCGTTTCATGCTCCTCATGTATTTCACACCTTTTGAAGCTCTTCATATTTTTCACACCTTTTCAGGCTCTTCATGTTTTTGATCACCGTTTCATGCTCCTCCTATTTTCAGACCGTTTCATGCTCCTCATATTTTTCACAACTTTTAAAGCTCTTCATATCTTTCACAACTTTTCAGGGTCTTCATGTTTTTGAACACCACTTCATGATCCTCCTATTTTTCAGACCATTTCATGCTCTTCATATTTTTGACCCATTTTGAAGCTCTTCATATATTTCACACCTTTTCAGGCTCTTCATGTTTTTCAATACCGTTTCATGCTACTCCTATTTTTCCTACCATTTCATGCTCCTCCCATTTTTCAGACCGTTTCATGCTCCTCATATTTTTGACAATTTTGGAAGCTCTTCATATTTTTCACACCTGTTCAGGCTCTTCATGTTTTTCAACACCGCTATATGCTCCTACTAAATTTCACACTGTTTCATGCTTCTCATGTATTTCACACCTTTTGAAGCTCTTCATATTTTTCACACCTTTTCAGGCTCTTCATGTTTTTCAACACCACTTCATGTTCCTCCTATTATTCAGACCGTTTCATGCTCATCTCATTTTTGACACCTTTTGAACCTCTTGATATTTTTCACACCTTTTGAAGCTCTTCATATTTTTCACACCTTTTCAGGCTCTTCATGTTTTTAAACACACTTCATGCTCCTCCTATTTTTCAGACCGTTCATGCCCCTCATATTTTTGAAATATTTTGAAGCCCTTCATATTTTTCACACCTTTTCAGGCTCTTCATGTTTTTCAACGCCGCTTCATGTTCCTAGTGTTTTTCAGACCGTTCATGCTCCTCATATTTTTGACACCTTTTGAAGCTCTTCATATTTTTCACACCTTTTCAGGCTCTTCATGTTTTTCAACACTGCTTCATGCTCCTCCTATTTTTCAGACCGTTTCATGCTCCTCATATTTTTGACACCTTTTGAATCTCTTCATATTTTTCACACCTTTTCAGTCTATTCATGTTTTTCAACACCACTTCATGCTCCTCCTATTTTTCAGACCGTTTCATGCTCATCTCAGTTTTTACACCTTTTGAACCTTTTCATATTTTTCACACATTTTGAAGCTCTTCATATTTTTCACACCTTTTCAGGCTCTTCATATTTTTGAACACCGCTTCATGCTCCTCCTATTTTTGGGACCGTTTCATGCTCCTCATACTTTTCACACCTTTTGAAGCTCTTCATGTTTTTCACACCTTTTCAGGCTCTTCATGTTTTTCAACACCGCTTCATGCTCCTCCTATTTTTCAGACCGTTTCATGCTCCTCCTATTTTTGAGACCGTTTCAGGTTCCTCATATTTTTAACACCTTTTGAAGCTCTTCATATTTTCCATACCTTTTCAGGCTCTTCATGTTTTTGAACACCGTTTCATGCTCCTCCTATTTTTCAGACCGTTTCATGTTCCTCATATTTTTGACACCTTTTGAAGCTCTTCATATTTTTCACGGCTTTACAGGCTCTTCATGTTTTTGAACACCGCTTCATGCGCCTTCTATTTTTCAGACCGTTTCATATTCCTCATATTTTTGACACCTATTTAATCTCTTCATATTTTTCACACCTTTTCAGGCTCTTCATGTTTTTCAACACCGCTTCATGCTCCTCCTATTTTCAGAACGTTTCATGCTCCTCATATTTTTGACAACTTTTGAAGCTCTTCATATTTTTCACACCTTTTCAGGCTCTTCATGTGTTTCAACACCGCTTCATGCTCCTCCTATTTTCAGACCGTTTCATGCTCCTCATATTTTTGACATCTTTTGAAGCTGTTCATATTTTTCACTCCTTTTCAGGCACTTCATGTTTTTGAACACCGTTTCATGCTCCTCCTATTTTTCAGACCGTTTCATGCTTTTCATATTTTAGACACCTTTTGAGGCTCTTCATATTTCTCATACCTTTTCAGGCTCTCCATATTTTTGAACACCGCTTCGTTCTCCTACTAATTTTGAGACGGTTTCATGCTCCTCATATTTATGACACATTTTGAAGCTCTTCATATTATTCACACCTTTTCAGGCTCTTCATGGTTTTGAACAACGCTTTATGCTCCTCCTATTTTTCAGAACGTTTCATGCTCTTCATATTTTTCACACCTTTTGAAGCTCTTCATATTTTTCACACCTTTTCAGGTTCTTCAAGTTTTTCAACACCGTTTCATGCTCCTCGTATTTTTCAGACCGTTTCATGCTCCTCATATTTTTGACACCTTTTGAAGCACTTCCTATTTTCCACACCTTCAGGCTCTTCATGTTTTGGAACACCGCTTCATGCTCCTTCTATTTTTCATACCGTTTCATGCTCCTCTCATTTTTCACACCTTTTGAAGCTCTTCATATTTTTCACACCTTTTCAGGCTCTTCATGTTTTTGAACACCGCTTCATGCTCCTCCTGTTTTTCAGACCGTTTTATGCTCCTCATATTTTTGACACCTTCTGAAGCTGTTCATATTTTTCACACCTTTTCAGGCTCTTTATATTTTTGAACACCGTTTCTTGCTCCTCCTATTTTTCAGACTTTTTCATGCTCCTCATATTTTAACACCTTTTGAAGCTCTTCATATTTTTTACACCTTTTCAGGCTCTTCATGTTTTTGAGCACACCTTCATGCCCCTCCTATTTTTCAGACCGTTTCATGCTCCTTATATGTTTGTCTCCTTTTGAAGCTCTTCATATTTTTCACAGCTTTTGAAGCTCTTCATATTTTTCACACCTTTTGAGGCTCTTCATGGTTTTCAACAGCGTTTCATGCTCCTCCAATTTTTCAGACCGCTTCATTATCATCTCATTTTTGACACCTTTTGAAGCTCCTCCAATTTTCACACGTTTTCAGGCTCTTCATGTTTTTCAACACCGCTTCATGCTCCTCCTATTTTTCAGACCTTTTCATGCTCCTCATATTTTTCAAATCTTTTGAAGCTCTTCATATTTTTCGCACCTGTCCAGGCTCTTCATGTTTTTGTACACCGCTTCATGCCTCTGCTATTTTACAGACCGTTTCATTCTCCTCATGTATTTCACACCTTATGAAGCTCTTCATATTTTTCACACCTTTTCAGGCTCTTCATGTTTTTGAACACCGCTTCATGAATCTCATATTTTTCAGACCCTTTCATGCTCTTCATATTTTTGACACATTTTGAAGCTCTTCATATTTTTCACACCTTTTCAGGCTCTTCATGTTTTTCCACACCACTTCATGCTTCGCCTAATTTTCAGACCGTTTCATGCTCCACTTGTATTTCACACCTTTTGAAGCTCTTCATATTTTTCACACCTTTTAGGCTCTTCATGTTTTTCAACACCGTTTCATGATCTTCCTATTTTTCAGACCGTTTCATTCTCATCTCATTTTTGACACCTCTTGTAGCTCTTCATATTTTTCACATCTTTTCAGGCTCTTCATGTTTTTGAACACCACTTCAGGCCTCTCCTATTTTTCAGAGAGTTTCATACTCCTCATGTATATCACACCTTTTGAAGCTCTTCATATGTTTCACACCTTTTCAGGATGTTCATGTTTTTCCACACAACTTCATGCTTCTCCTATTTTTCAGACCGTTTCATGCTCCTCATGTATTTCACACCTTTTGAAGCTCTTCATATTTTTCACACCTTTTCAGGCTCTTCATGTTTTTGATCACCGTTTCATGCTCCTCCTATTTTCAGACCGTTTCATGCTCCTCATATTTTTCACAACTTTTAAAGCTCTTCATATCTTTCACAACTTTTCAGGGTCTTCATGTTTTTGAACACCACTTCATGATCCTCCTATTTTTCAGACCATTTCATGCTCTTCATATTTTTGACCCATTTTGAAGCTCTTCATATATTTCACACCTTTTCAGGCTCTTCATGTTTTTCAATACCGTTTCATGCTACTCCTATTTTTCCTACCATTTCATGCTTCTCCCATTTTTCAGACCGTTTCATGCTCCTCATATTTTTGACAATTTTGGAAGCTCTTCATATTTTTCACACCTGTTCAGGCTCTTCATGTTTTTCAACACCGCTATATGCTCCTACTAAATTTCAGACTGTTTCATGCTTCTCATGTATTTCACACCTTTTGAAGCTCTTCATATTTTTCACACCTTTTCAGGCTCTTCATGTTTTTCAACACCACTTCATGTTCCTCCTATTATTCAGACCGTTTCATGCTCATCTCATTTTTGACACCTTTTGAACCTCTTGATATTTTTCACACCTTTTGAAGCTCTTCATATTTTTCACACCTTTTCAGGCTCTTCATGTTTTTAAACACAGCTTCATGCTCCTCCTATTTTTCAGACCGTTCATGCCCCTCATATTTTTGAAATATTTTGAAGCCCTTCATATTTTTCACACCTTTTCAGGCTCTTCATGTTTTTCAACGCCGCTTCATGTTCCTAGTGTTTTTCAGACCGTTCATGCTCCTCATATTTTTGACACCTTTTGAAGCTCTTCATATTTTTCACACCTTTTCAGGCTCTTCATGTTTTTCAACACTGCTTCATGCTCCTCCTATTTTTGGGACCGTTTCATGCTCCTCATACTTTTCACACCTTTTGAAGCTCTTCATATTTTTCACACCTTTTCAGGCTCCTCATGTTTTTCATCACCGTTTCTTGCTCCTCCTATTTTTCAGACCGTTTCATGCTCCTCATATTTTTGAAACCTTTTGAAGCTCTTCATATTTTTCACACCTTTTCAGGCTCTTCATGTTTTTGAACACCGTTTCATGTTCCTCCTATTTTTCAGACCGTTTCATGCTCCTCATATTTTTGACACCTTTTGAAGCTCTTCATATTTTTCACAACTTTTCCGGCTCTTCATGATTTTCAACACCGCTTCATGCTCCTCCTATTTTTCAGACCGTTTCATTCTTATCTCATTTTTGAGACCTTTTGATGCTCTTCATATTTTTCACACCTTTTGAAGCTCTTCATAATTTTCACACGTTTTCAGGCTCTTCATGTTTTTCAACATCGCTTCATGATCCTCCTATTTTTCAGACCGTTTCAAGCTCCTCATATTTTTGACAACTTTTGAAGCTCTTCATATTTTTCTCACCTTTTCAGGCTCTTCATGTTTTTGAACACCACTTCATGGTCCTCCTATTTTTAAACCGTTTCATACTCCTCATATTTTGGACACCTTTTGAAGCTCTTCATATTTTTCACACCTTTTCAGGCTCTTCATGTTTTTGAACACCGCTTCATGCTCCTCCTATTTTTCAGACCGTTTAATGCTCCTCATGTATTTCACACCTTTTGAAGCTCCTCATATTTTTCACGCCTTTTCAGGCTCTTCATGTTTTTGAACACAGCTTCATGCTCCTCCTATTTTTCATACCATTTCATGCTCCTCATATTTTTGACACCTTTTGAAGCTCTTCATATTTTTCACACATTTTCAAGCTCTTCTTGTTTTTGAACGCCACTTCATGCTCCTCCTATTTTTGAGACAGTTTCATGCTCCTCATATTTTTGACACCTTTTGAAGCTTTTCATATTTTTCACAACTTTTCAGGCTCTTCATTTTCTTCAACACCACTTCATGCCCCTCTTTATTTTCAGACCGTTTCATTCTCATCTAATTTTTGACACCTTTTGAAGCTCTTCTTATTTTTCACAACTTTTGAAGCTCTTCATATTTTTCACACATTTTCAGGCTCTTCATGCTTTTGAACACCATTTCATGCTCCTCCTATTTTGCAGACCGTTTCATTCTCCTCATATTTTTGACACCTTTTGAAGCTCTTCATGTATTTCACACCTTTTCAGGCTTTTCATTTTTTTCAACACCACTTCATTCTCCTCCTATTTTTCAGACCGTTTCATGCTTATCTCATTTTGACACATTTTGAAGCTCTTCATATTTTTCACATCTTTTGAAGCTTTTCATATTTTTCACACCTTTTCAGGCTCTTCATGATTTTCAACACCGCTTCATGCTCCTCCTAATTTTCAGACCGTTTCATGCTCATCTCTTTTTTGACACCCTTTGAAGCTCTTCGTATTTTTCACAATTTGAAGTTCTTCATATTTTTCATATTTTTGAAGCTCTTCATATTTTCACACGTTTTCAGACTCTTTATGTTTTTCAACACCGCTTCATGCTCCTGAAATTTTTCAAACCGTTTCGTGCTCCTCATATTTTTTACACCTTTTGAAGCTCTTCATATTTCTCACACCTTTTCAGGCTCTTCATGTTTTTCAACACTGCTTCATGCTCCTCCTATTTTTCAGACCATTTCATGCTCATCTCATTTTTGACACCTTTTGAAGGTTTTCATATTTTTCACACCTTTTCAGGCTCTTCATGTTTTAGAACACCGCTTCATGTTCCTCCTATTTTTCAGACCGTTTAATGCTCCTCATGTATTTCACACCTTTTGAAGCTCTTCATATTTTTCACACCTTTTCAGGCTCTTCATGTTTTGGAACACCGTTTCATGCTCCTCCGATTTTTCAGACCGTTTCATGCTCCTCATATATTTGACACCTTTTGAAGCTCTTCATATTTTTCACACCTTTTCAGGCTCTTCCATTTTTTCAACACAGCTTCATGCTCCTCCTATTTTTCAGACCGTTTCATGCTCCTCATATATTTGACACCTTTTGAAGCTCTTCATATTTTTCACACCTTTTCAGGCTCTTCCATTTTTTCAACACAGCTTCATGCTCCTCCTATTTTTCAGACCGTTTCATGCTCCTCATATTTTTGACACCTTGTGAAGGTCTTCATATTTTTCACACCTTTTCAGGCTCTTCATGTTTTTCAACACCGCTTCATGCTCCTCCTATTTTTCATACCGTTTCATGCTCTTCTTGAGAGGGTAACAGGCAGGAAGGCCAGGGTTCTCCAAATGGAGGAAAGAGGCTGTAAGTGCCAGACATTTTTATCTCTCTTAAGCGGCAGGAAGAAACAAACCAGCGATCTGTTTTTCCTTCTCTATACAAATTTAAAAGGAGGTTTCTCTTAACATTCTGTGTTGCCATGACACCTGGTCTCACCTAAAGCTAACTACTCTCAGACTTTGAGTTAACCAATACATTCCTTTTTCGTATGGAAATGTTGTCTTAAGCTATGTTAATGAACCCCAGACTCTACCTTCAAGTTGGTTCCGCCAAACGGCCTAACTTACTTACTCAGGTATTGTTCCCCTAATCTATGTAAATGGAACTATTTGTTGGTATTCTGCCCTTCTACAAGATTCCAGTCAATCGTTTTATGGCCTGGGATGGATTATCTGATGCCATTCTAAATTTTATGACATTCCTTTCATTTCATTAACAGACTGTGAGTGACTATAGAACATACAGCTAAACACTAGGAGGGGGGGTACTCTTTTGCCCCCTTCTGATGCCTATGTCAGAAGCTTTCTCTATACTTTAATAAAACTTTATTACACAAAAGCTCTGAGCGGTCCATCCTCGTCTCCGGCCCCGGATTGAATTCGTCTCCTCCGGAGGCCAAGAATCCCGCGTCTTATCGTTCAGCAGCAACCTTTCATCTTGGGGGCTCGTCCGGGATCCTTCAGGACAAGGTAAGGATGCTTGGAGCTCTAGTTCTTTGTTCTCCTAGCAAACACGTTTTCCGCTGTACTTTACTAACTCTATGGTGTGCTTGTGTGAATGAATGAAACGCCCTGAGCGAAGCAAGTGAGGAGCCCTGCTCTGCGGTCCCGCGGTGACCTCATAAGCTATGGCAGAAACCTGTCGGGGGTTTATACCAACCTGCCAATGCCAAGAGGCAACCAATGTTTCCTTCGGGAACTGACCAGAAACGGGCAAAGCGTGTGGACCGAACTCTCCTTTCTCGGTCAAACTTTTCAGTCTCTTTGACCATTTCATAACTCCTTGGGAATTAGAAGTACTAACCTAATCTATCGGATCATAGATTTTCCAGGGACTTGTAATCTATGTTGCTACTGTACTGTGGCCTAGGTCTCAAACTTGAATTGGTAGTCAGGAAGCGCCTAGCCTCGCTAGGCATGGAAAGTTCGGAAGCTAGATGGAGCTCCAACTCCCAGAGCATCTCTGAGGTTAAAGGTTACTCAGATTGGAACTGCAATGGTTTTTTCCTTTGGTAACGCTGGCTCTTAGTGGACCAGAGGAGGCTCTTATACCGGTGTGGTGACGCTTGGAAGGAACATCTCAGTTTCATGTTTGTATCGGTCTTATTGCGGTCAGGAATGTACTCAGGGTCGTGCACAGGCACTTAGGTGACGAATGTGTCCCCCAGAGGTCTTAGCTTGGGAGGTATTCCGAAAGGTTACTCTGATTGCGCCCCGGGTGGCATCAAAGGCAAGCGAGGTGAAGAGCTGGACGCCAGTCAGGGATGCCATCAGGTCTACCCCTGGTGCAGCCCCACCCTGTCTCGGTGGTAGAACCGGGAGGGACGAGTGTGACGCCTGCGTCGGTAAGGGACAGACTAAGTCCGACCGGGAAGGAAAAGCTTTTGGTGTAACGTCTGTCTACACCCCCATCTAGAGCAGGGAGGGACGCCTCCGGTAGAAAAAATGGCGCTGGTCGCTTTTTTTCTCTCTTACAGATGGGAGCTAACAATTCCAGCCTCACTCCTTTGAACTGTATCCTGAAAAACTGGGATAGATTTGATCCCCAGGGCTTAAAGAAGACACACCTGGTCTTCCTATGTGATACTGCATGGCCGCGGTACCCACTGGAAGACGGCGAACGGTGGCCAGTTGGAGGGTCTCTTAAGTATAACACTGTTTTACAATTAGACCGGTTCTGTAAAAAGCAAGGGAAATGGGTAGAAGTAGCGTATGTGTTGCCCTTTTTCTCTCTGCGAAATATGCCAGACTTATGTCCTAAGGGTATAGATTTGGGTGTGAAACCTTCCACTCCCCCCTGTCCTCCTACTTTGCCCCCGTATCTGGGTCTCCGAGATGAGGTTCAAACTGCTTTAGTCTCAGTGGAAACACAAACTGAGACTCAAACTGCCTCGGTCTCAGTGGGAACCCAAATTGAGATTCGAACTGCTCATGTAGAGGTCCAAACAACTCCTGTCTCAGTACGACTTCAGACTACTCTGGTTTCAGTAGAAACTCAGACCATCGAAGTAGGAGAAGAGATAGAGGACAGGAGGCAAAGAGATAAAGAAAAGCAGGTTTCTCCAATCTATCCCTGGGATGTGTGCAGAGCAGCCAGAGAGACTGAGGGACAGCCACTCATGCTGTTGCCCCTTCATGAAGTACCCACCGGGAGAAATTATCAGTCTATGAGAGTTAATAAGCCTTTTTCTTATCAAGAGATACAAAGAATTAAGGAGGATCTGGGAGACTATTTAGAAGACCCAGAAAAGTATATTAGAGCTTTTAAAGGTGTTACTCTGCATTATGACCTCACTTGGAAGGATGTGATTGATGTATATCTTGGGACAAACGTTGACTCCCGACTCAAAGGCTCGAGTTTTGGGAAAAGCGGTTGCTTATGGAGATGAATGGCTTGGTAATGAATCAGTGGGAAAGAGGGAAGACGAGATAACTGCCCTCCCCACTGGGAGTCAAGCGGTCCCAGCTACAGAACCAGACTGGGACTATAACACTGCTAAAGGAAGATGGGATCAGAGTCATTTTGTCAGATGTATTCTTGAAGGACTCAGACAGGCGCGTTCTAAGCCTTTAAACTATGGCAAACTGGCAGACATAGAACAGGAGGAGAAGGAAGCTCCTGGTAAATTCCTAGATAGACTGAGAGAAGCCCTTCGCAGATTCACTGAGATTGATCCCAAAAGTGAAGAGGGGAAAGTGATCTTAAAAGATAAATTTCTCACTCAGTCGGCTCCAGATATTCGCCGTAAGTTATCAAAACAGGCGTATGGACCAAATCAGTCTTTAGATAATCTGTTACAACTGGCTCAGACAGTCTATTACGGTAGGGAATATGAGGAAAAGAAAGAAAGGCAGAGAAAGACGAAGGAAAAGGCGGAAGCCCTCGCAATGGCTATGAAAACCATTCTTAAGCAGCCTGAGAAAAATGCCCAGAGGGACCCAGGTGAAAAGAGATGGGCTTGCTATTGCTGTGGAAAGGAGGGGCATCTCAAGCGGGATTGCCCTCAGGCATCTAAGCTGCCCCCGGCTCCATGTCCGGTCTGCAAGGGACCACACTGGAGGAGAGACTGCCCCCAGAGGCGTAGGTCTCAGGGGTCTGACTCTCAAGACAATCAGGACTGAAGGTGCCCGGGGGTCCCCACACAAGCTCCCGTCCTAATTACACCTGAGGAACCCCGGGTATTGATAACGGTGGGAGGCCAATCCGTCAATTTCCTTTTAGATACTGGGGCAACTTACTCCGTGCTTACTGAAGCCCCTGGCCCACTTTCTTCCCGATCCGCTTCCGTAATGGGACTGTCTGGACGAGCCAAAAGGTATTACTTCAGTTATTCTCTATCGTGCAACTGGGATTCTGTGCTATTTTCACACGAGTTTCTTATCGTGCCAGAATCACCCTCACTCCTTTTGGGGAGGGATATACTGAGCAAGGTCCATGCCTCTGTTTTCATGAATATGGAGCCTTCCCTTTCTCTACCTTTAGTTGAACAAAATGTGAATCCTAGAGTATGGGCTGATGGAAAATCTGTGGGTCGAGCACAGAATGCTATTCCTGTGGTTGTCAAGCTCAAAGACCCACACTTATTCCCACAGAAGAAGCAGTATCCACTGAAACCTGAGGTTAAAGAAGGGTTAAAACCCATCATTGAGAATTTAAAGGAGCAGGGACTATTAGTTCCCTGTAACAGTCCATGCAACACTCCTATTTTGGGTGTAAAAAAAATCAAATGATAAATGGAGATTAGTTCAAGGTTTACAAATAATAAATGAGGCTGTGGTTCCTTTACACCCCGTGGTGCCTAATCCTTATACTCTATTGTCTGAAATTCCTGAACGAGCCAAATATTTTTCAGTAATTGATTTAAAAGATGCCTTCTATTCAGTGCCTTTGGCGGAGGAAAGTCAATTTCTATTTGCCTTTGAAGACCCCACACAGCCAGCTTCCCAGTTAACCTGGACAGTTTTGCCCCAGGGATTTCGTGACAGTCCTCACTTATTTGGACAAAGTTTGTCACGGGATCTACAAAACTTTAATAGCTCTGAAGCGGTAGTGTTACAATATGTAGATGATATTTTGCTCTGTGCTGAGACAGAGGAAGCTTGTTCACGAGCCTCAGAAGATTTCTTAAACTTTCTGGCAGGCTGCGGTTACAAGGCATCAAGAGAAAAGGCTCAGCTTTGTCAACAATCTGTTAGATATCTGGGCCTAATCATCTCAAAAGGGACTAGGGCCATAGGCCCTGAAAGAATTAAACCTATACTAAACCATCCCCTACCTATGACTTTAAGACAATTGAGAGGATTTTTGGGAATCACAGGCTACTGTCGTATTTGGATTCCAGGCTATGGGGAACTTGCCCGGCCTTTATATAAACTTATAGCTGAAACTCAGCAGGCCCAAACCGACAAACTGGTTTGGTCTCCAGATACTCAAAAGGCTTTTAAGGTTCTTCAAACTGCTCTCCTGCAAGCTCCGGCTTTGAGTTTGCCCACAGGGTCAGAATTTAACCTGTTTGTCACTGAAAGAAAAGGTATGGCCTTGGGAGTTTTGACACAACCCCGGGGGCCTCACCAGCAACCTATTGCTTATCTAAGCAAAAAATTAGATGTAATTGCACGTGGGTGGCCCCACTGCCTAAGAGTAATTGGGGCAGCGGCTTTATTAGCACCTGAAGCTTTAAAAGTAATTAATGGACGAAACCTTACTGTACTGACTTCTCATGATGTGAGTGGAATCTTAAATTCTAAGGTTAATATTTGGATGACAGACAGTAGGCTTCTTAAATATCCATCACTGTTGTTAGAAGGACCAGTAACTAAGCTTAAAGTTTGTGGAAATTTAAATCCTGCCACCTTCCTTCCTGAGAAGGAAGATGAAACACCTGATCACGATTGTTCCCAATTCCTAACTTTAAACTATGCAGCTCGGGAGGATCTAATGGATACCCCATTAGACAATCCTGACATGGAAATATTTACAGACGGCAGTTCTTTTGTTCGGGATGGAAAGCGCAAAGCAGGTTACGCTGTGGTGACTGCTGAACAGGTTTTAGAAGCAAAATCTCTCCCCCAGGGAACCAGTGCCCAGTTAGCGGAGCTCGTGGCTCTTACCCGAGCTCTAGAGTTAAGCAAAGGGCAATGAGTGAATATCTACACTGATTCTAAGTATGCTTATTTGACTTTACATGCTCATGCTGCATTATGGAAAGAAAGACAGTTTAAAACAGCAACAGGAGAACCTATTAAGCATTTCAGAGAGATTGAGAGACTTTTAACTGCTATCTATTGTCCTAAAGAAGTAGCGGTTATGCATTGCAAAGGGCACAGCAGGGATGGGAGTAAAGTAGCTGCCGGTAACCTGTTAGCTGACTCTCAAGCCAAAAAAGCGGCACTTTACGAAACCCCCTCCTTACAGACGCCTTTGATCTGGACAGGTCCTGTGGAGCAAGAAAAGCCACAATATACTGAGGAAGAATTAGAAATATATGAGAAAAGAGGAGCAAAGATTACTGATAAAGGATGGTTACAGTCCGAGGATGGACGATTAATAATTCCTGAAAATGCTCAGTGGAAAATTCTTAAGGGTTTACATCAGAGTTTTCATTTGGGTGTAGAAAGTACTTACCAGATGGCTTCTCGTTTGTTTGAAGGTAAAAATATAATGAAAACTCTAAAAAACATTATCAAACGGTGTGAGGTATGTCAGAAAAATAACCCAAAGACTGAAAAGCTAGCAAAATCTGGATTACAACGAAAGGGAAAGTATCCTGGAGAAGACTGGGAAATTGATTTTACTCATATGCCAAAAGCTAATGGATATTCTTGCTTACAAGTTTGGGTGGATACTTTTACCGGATGGATTGAGGCGTTCCCCTGTCGTAGTGAACAAGCTAAGGAGGTTATAAAGATTTTAATCCATGAAATTATCCCCAGGTTTGGGCTGCCACGGAGCCTTCAGAATGACAATGGCTCCGCCTTTAAAGCTGCTGTAACTCAGGGGGTGTCTAAAGCTCTAAGAATAAAGTATCACTTACACTGTTCCTGGAGACCCCAATCCTCAGGAAAGGTTGAAAAAGCTAATGACATTATCAAAAGACATCTGCGCAAATTAACTCAAGAAACGCAGGACAACTGGATTAAAGTCCTACCCATAGCTTTAATGAGGGCTCGAACTGCCCCAAAAAAGGAGGGACTGTCCCCCTTTGAATGTATTTATGGAAGGCCTTTCTTACGCACAGACATTGTTATAGATCCTGAGGCCTTAGAGTTAACTAATTATGTAACTCAACTCTCAGCTTTTCAACAGGCATTAACAGAACTCCGGGAGACGACTCCTGACCCAGCCTCTGAATCCAGCAAGCCTCTATTTGAGCCAGGAACCGAGGTCCTCATAAAAACATTGGGATCTGGGGGCTCATCCCTCGAGCCCCTCTGGGAAGGCCCTTACCAGGTTATTCTTTCTTCTCCCACAGCTGTCAAAGTCCCAGGAATTGATTCGTGGGTACATCACACTCGAGTCAAGAGGTGGCACCCTGACCAGAACTAAGTGATGTCATTTTATGTTTTTACTTTCTATGCTCTGACTTTGTATGTTTCAGATGGGCCTGATAATCTATGTGAGCCTACTTCTGCTGACTCCAGACTCCTGAGTCTGCCCTTTGATCCTCAAGACAATGCCTTCCTGTCCTGGGCTCACTCCTATGCTGCATTCCACAATCGGTCTAACTGCTGGGTCTGCGGAGCACTCCCCTCTTCATCAGTGGAAGGCTTCCCGTGGTGGACATCTCCACTTCAAGGAAAAGACTTTCTCCAAGTCTGCGAATACATTCGACAACAATCACATGTGATGCCTCTTCTTTGTCTGATGACATCTAACAACCCTAGAATGGACTGGTGCCATACTTTGTAGCTTAACTATGGACATAACCTGACTTATAATTCTAATTGTTTTGTTTTTGCTCTTTGCTCCCTGCATTTGTAACAGTGTGACTGGATTTTTTTTCTAGTCTCATAAAAGCTTTTAAGTTACAAATGGTTGCTCAAACGCCTGCTATCACTGCAGCTTCTTCTAACTACTATTTGGGGCCCCTGGATCAGACATCCTCACTATGAGGATTAGGAGAATATGTTGCCTCACCAATTTAGGGACAACACCCCTTGTCAGCTCGGAAGCAGTTATGGAATGAAAACGACGCCCCTTTTCCCTAGGCAACATAATTCTCCTAAAAGAAAAGGGGGGAATGAGAGGGTAACAGGCAGGAAGGCCAGGGGTCTCCAAATGGAGGAAAGAGGCTGTAAGTGCCAGACATTTTTATCTCTCTTAAGCGGCAGGAAGAAACAAACCAGCGATCTGTTTTTCCTTCTCTATACAAATTTAAAAGGAGGTTTCTCTTAACATTCTGTGTTGCCATGACACCTGGTCTCACCTTAAGCTAACTACTCTCAGACTTTGAGTTAACCAATACATTCCTTTTTCGTATGGAAATGTTGTCTTAAGCTATGTTAATGAACCCCAGACTCTACCTTCAAGTTGGTTCCGCCAAACGGCCTAACTTACTTACTCAGGTATTGTTCCCCTAATCTATGTAAATGGAACTATTTGTTGGTATTCTGCCCTTCTACAAGATTCCAGTCAATCGTTTTATGGCCTGGGATGGATTATCTGATGCCATTCTAAATTTTATGACATTCCTTTCATTTCATTAACAGACTGTGAGTGACTATAGAACATACAGCTAAACACTAGGAGGGGGGTACTCTTTTGCTCCCTTCTGATGCCTATGTCAGAAGCTTTCTCTATACTTTAATAAAACTTTATTACACAAAAGCTCTGAGCGATCCAGCCTCGTCTCTGGCCCCGGATTGAATTCGTCTCCTCCGGAGGCCAAGAATCCCGCGTCTTATCGTTCAGCAGCAACCTTTCATTCTCATTTTAGACAACTTTTGAAGCTTTTCATATTTTTCACAACTTTTCAGGCTCTTCATGTTTTTTAACACCACTTCATGCTCCTTCTATTTTTCAGAGAGTTTCATGCTCCTCATGTATTTCACACCTTTTGAAGCTCTTCATATTTTTCACACCTTTTCAGGCTCCTCATGTTTTTCATCACCGTTTCATGCTGCTCCTATTTTTCAGACCGTTTCATGCTCCTCATATTTTTGAAACCTTTTGAAGCTCTTCATATTTTTCACACCTTTTCAGGCTCTTCATGTTTTTGAACTCCGTTTCATGTTCCTCCTATTTTTCAGACCGTTTCATGCTCCTCATATTTTTGACACCTTTTGCAGCTCTTCATATTTTTCACAACTTTTCCGGGTCTTCATGATTTTCAACACCGCTTAATGCTCCTCCTATTTTTCAGACCGTTTCATTCTCATCTCATTTTTGACAACTTTTGATGCTCTTCATATTTTTCACACCTTTTGAAGCTCTTCATAATTTTCACACGTTTTCAGGCTCTTCATGTTTTTCAACATCGCTTCATGATCCTCCAATTTTTCAGACCGTTTCATGCTCCTCATATTTTTGACACCTTTTGAAGCTCTTCATATTTTTCTCACCTTTTCAGGCTCTCCATGTTTTTGAACAGCGCTTCATGCTCCTCCTATTTTTAAACCGTTTCATACTCCTCATATTTTTGACACCTTTTGAAGCTTTTCATATTTTTCACACCTTTTCAGGCTCTTCATGTTTTTGAACACCGCTTCATGCTCCTCCTATTTTTCAGACCGTTTAATGCTCCTAATATATTTCACACCTTTTGAAGCTCCTCATATTTTTCACGCCTTTTCAGGCTCTTCATGTTTTTGAACACAGCTTCATGCTCCTCCTATTTTTCAGACCGTTTCATGCTCCTCATATTTTTGACACCTTTTGAAGCTCTTCATATTTTTCACAACTTTTCATGCTCTTCATCTTTTTTCAACAACGTTTCATGCTCCTCATATATTTGAGACCATTTCATGCTTCTCAAATTTTGACACGTTTTGAAGATCTTCATAGTTTTCACACCTTTTCATTCTTGTCATGTTTTTCAACACAGTTTCACACTCCTCATATTTTTGACACCTTTTGAACTCTTCATATTTTTCACACCTTTTCAGGCTCTTCATGTTTTTGATCACCGTTTCATGCTCCTCCTATTTTTCAGACCGTTTCATGCTCATCTCATTTTTGACACCTTTTGAAACTCTTCATATATTTCACACCTTTAAGGCTCTTCAGGTTTTTGGAGACCGCTTCATGCTCCTCCTAATTTTCAGACCGTTTCATGCTCCTCATATTTTTGACACCATTAGAAGCTCTTCATATTTTTTACAACTTTTCAGGCTCTTCATGTTTTTCAACACCGCTTCATGCTCCTCCTCATTTTCAGACCATTTTTGCTCCTCATAATTTTGACACCATATGAAGCTCTTCATATTTCTCACAACTTTTCTGGTTCTTCATGTATTTCAACACCACTTCATGCTCCTCCTATTTTTCAGACCGTATCATGCTCATCTAATTTTTGAGACCTTTTGAAGCTCTTCATATTTTTCCACATCTTTTGAAGCTCTTCATATTTTTCACGCGTTTTCAGGCTCTTCATGTATTTCAACACCACTTCATTCTCCTCCTATTTTTCAGACCATTTCATGCTTATCTCATTTTGCCACATTTTGAAGCTCTTCATAGTTTTCACATCTTTTGAAGCTTTTCATATTTTTCACACCTTTTCAGGCTCTTCATGATTTTCAACACCGCTTCATGCTCCTCCTAATTTTCAGACCATTTCATGCTCATCTCTTTTTTGACACCCTTTGAAGCTCTTCGTATTTTTCACAATTTGAAGTTCTTCATATTTTTCATATTTTTTAAGCTCTTCATATTTTCACACGTTTTCAGACGCTTCATGTTTTTCAACACCGCTTCATGCTCCTGAAATTTTTCAGACCGTTTAATGCTCCTCATGTTTTTGACACCTTTTGAAGCTCTTCATATTTCTCACACCTGTTCAGGCTCTTCATGTTTTTCAACACCGCTTCATGCTCCTCCTATTTTTCAGACCATTTCATGCTCATCTCATTTTTGACACCTTTTGAAGGTTTTCATATTTTTCACACGTTTTCAGGCTCTTCATGTTTTAGAACACTGCTTCATGCTCCTCCTATTTTTCAGACCGATTAATGCTCCTCATGTATTTCACACTTTTGAAGCTCTTCATATTTTTCACACCTTTTCAGGCTCTTCATGTTTTGGAACACCGTTTCATGCTCCTCCGATTTTTCAGACCGTTTCATGCTCCTCATATATTTGACACCTTTTGAAGCTCTTCATATTTTTCACACCTTTTCAGGCTCTTCCATTTTTTCAACACCGCTTTATGCTCCTCCTATTTTTCAGACCGTTTCATGCTCCTCATATTTTTGACACCTTGTGAAGGTCTTAATATTTTTCACACCTTTTCATGCTCTTCATGTTTTTTCAACACCGTTTCATGCTCCTCATATTTTTCAGACCATTTCAATCTTCTCAAATTTTGACACCGTTTGAAAATCTTCATATTTTTCACACCTTTTCATGCTCATCATGTTTTTCAACACAGTTTCACACTCCTTTTATTTTTTACACGTTTTGAAGCTCTGCATATTTTTCACACCTTTTCAGGCTCTTCATGTTTTTCAACACCGCTTCATGCTTCTCCTATTTTTCAGACCGTTTCATGCTCCTCATATTTTTCACACCTTTTGAAGCTCTTCATAATTTTCACACATTTTCAGGCTCTTCATGTTTTTCAACATCGCTTCATGATCCTCCAATTTTTCAGACCGTTTCATGCTCCTCATATATTTGACACCTTTTGAAGCTTTTCATATTTTTCACACCTTTTCAGGCTCTTCATGTTTTTGAACACCGCTTCATGCTCCTCCTATTTTTCAGACCGTTTAATGCTCCTCATGTATTTCAAACCTTTTGAGCTCCTCATATTTTTCACGCCTTTTCAGGCTCTTCATGTTTTTGAACACAGCTTCATGCTCCTCCTATTTTTGAGACAGTTTCATGCTCCTCATATTTTTGACACCTTTTGAAGCTCTTCATATTTTTCACACATTTTCAAGCTCTTCTTGTTTTTGAACGCCGCTTCATGCTCCTCTTATTTTTGAGACAGTTTCATGCTCCTCATATTTTTGACACCTTTTGAAGCTTTTCATATTTTTCACAACTTTTCAGGCTCTTCATTTTCTTGAACACCACTTCATGCACCTCTTTTTTTTCAGACCGTTTCATTCTCATCTAATTTTTGACACCTTTTGAAGCTCTTCATATTTTTCACACCTTTTGAAGCTCTTCATATTTTTCACACATTTTCAGGCTCTTCATGTTTTTGAACACCATTTCATGCTCCTCCTATTTTGCAGACCGTTTCATTCTCCTCATATTTTTCACACCTTTTGAAGCTCTTTATTTTCTCACACCTTTTCAGGCTCTTCATGTTTTTCAACACCGCTTCATGCTCCTCCTATTTTTCAGACCGTTTAATGCTCCTCATGTATTTCACACCATTTGAAGCTCTTCATATATTTCCTAACTTTTCAGGCTCTTCATATTTTTCAAAACTGCTTCATGATCCTCCTCTTTTTCAGACCGTTTCATGCTCTTCATATTTTTGCTACATTTTGAAGCTCTTCATATTTTTCACAACTTTTCATGCTCTTCATGTTTTTTCAACACCTTTTCATGCTCCTCATATATTTGAGACCATTTCATGCTTCTCAAATTTTGACACGTTTTGAAGATCTTCATATTTTTCACACCTTTTCATTCTTGTCATGTTTTTCAACACAGTTTCACACTCCTCATATTTTTGGCACCTTTTGAACTCTTCATATTTTTCACACCTTTTCAGGCTCTTCATGTTTTTGAACACCGCTTCATGCTCCTCCTATTTTTCAGACCGTTTCATGCTCATCTCATTTTTGACACCTTTTGAAGCTCCTCATATTTCTCACACCTTTTCAGGCTCTTCATGTTTTTCAACACCGCTTCATGCTCCTCCTATTTTTCATACCGTTTCATGCTCTTCTCATTTTAGACAACTTTTGAAGCTTTTCATATTTTTCACAACTTTTCAGGCTCTTCATGTTTTTGAACACCGCTTCATGCTCCTCCTATTTTTCAGACCGTATCATGCTCCTCTTAAATTTCACACCTTTTGAAGCTCTTCATATTTTTCACACCTTTTCAGGCTCTTCATGTTCTTTAACACCACTTCATGCTCCTTCTATTTTTCAGAGAGTTTCATGCTCCTCATGTATTTCACACCTTTTGAAGCTCTTCATATTTTTCACACCTTTTCAGGCTCCTCATGTTTTTCATCACCGTTTCATGCTCCTCCTATTTTTCAGACCGTTTCTTGCCCCTCATATTTTTGACACCTTTTGAAGGTCTTCATATTTTTCACACTTTTCAGCCTCTTCATGTTTTTTAACACCACTTCATGCTCCTCCTATTTTTCAGACTGTTTCATGCTCATCTCATATTTGACACCTTTAGAAGCTCTTCTTATTTTTCACACCTTTTCAGGCTCTTCATGTTTTTGAACTCCGCCTCATGCTCCTCCTATTTTGTCTACTGTATCATGCTCCTCATATTTTTCACACCTTTTGAAGTTCTTCATATTTTTCTCAGCTTTTCAGGCTCTTCATGTTTTTTCACACCACTTCATGCTTCTCCTATTTTTCAGACAGTTTCATGCTCCTCATGTAATTCACACCCTTTGAAGCTCTGCATGTTTTTTATACCTTTTAAGGCTCTTCATATTTTTGAACACAGCTTCATTCTCCTCCTATTTTTCAGACAGTTTCATACTCCTCATATTTTTGACACCTTTTGAAGCTCGTCATATTTTTCACACCTTTTCAGGCTCTTCATGTTTTTCACAACTTTTCAGTCTCTTCATGTTTTTGAACACCGTTTCATGCTCCTCCTATATTTCAGACCATTTCATGCTCCTCATATTTTTGACAGCGTTTGAAGCTCTTCAAATATTACACACATTTCAGGCTATTCATGTTTTTCAACACAAATTCATTCTCCCCCTATTTTTCAGACCGTTTCATGCTCATCTCATTTTTGACAACTCTTGAAACTCTTCATATTTTTCACAGCTTTTGAAGCTCTTCATATTTTTCACACGTTTTCAGGCTCTTTATGATTTTCAACACCGCTTCTTGCTCCTCCTAATTTTCAGACCGTTTCATGCTCCTCATATTTTTGACTCCTTTTGAAGCTCTTCATATTTTTCACTCCTTTTCAGTCTCTTCATGTTTTTGAACACCGCTTCACGCTCCTCCTATTTTTGACACCTTTTGAAGCTCTTCATATTTTTCACACATTTTCAAGCTTTTCTTGTTTTTGAACACCGCTTCATGCTCCTCCTATTTTTCAAACCGTTTCATGCTCCTCATGTATTTCAGACCTTTTGAAGCTCTTCATATGTTTCACACCTTTTCAGGCTCTTCATGTTTTTGAACACCGCTTCATGGTCCTCCTATTTTTCACACGTTGTGAATCTCTTCATATTTTTTCACACCTTTTCGGACTCTTCATGTTTTTGAACACCGTTTCATGCTCCTCCTATTTTTCAGACTGTTTCATGCTCCTCTTATTTTTCACACCTTTTGAAGCTCTTCATATTTTTGCCACCTTTTCAGGCTCTTCATGTTTTTCAACACAGTTTCATGCTCCTCCTATTGTTCAAACCGTTTCAAGCTTTTCATATTTTTGACGCCTTTTGAAGCTCATCATATTTTTCACACCTTTTCATGCTCTTCATGTTTTTCAACACCGTTTCATGATTCTCCTATTTTTCAGACTGTTTCATGCTCCTCATATTTTTGACACCTTTTGAAGCTCTTCATATTTTTCACAACTTTTCAGTCTCTTCATGTCTTTCAACACCGCTTCATGCTCCTCCTATTTTTCAGACCGTATCATGCTCCTCATATTTTGACACGTTTTGAAGCTCTTCATATAATTCACACTTTTTCAGGCTCTTCAAGTTTTTCAACACCGTTTCATGCTCTTCCTATTTTTCAGACTATTTCATGCTCCTCATATATTTGACACCTTTTGAAGCTCTTCATATTTTTCACACCTTTTCAGGCTCTTCATGTTTTTGTACACCGTTTCATGCTCCTCCTATTATTCAGAAGTTTCATTCTCCTCACATTTTTCACACATTTTGAAGCTCTTCATATTTTTGACACCTTTTGAAGCTCTTCATATATTTCACACCTTTTCAGACTCTTCATGTTTTTGATCACCGCTTCATGCTCCTCCTATTTTTCAGACCGTTTCATGCGCCTCATATTTTTGACACTTTTTGAAGCTCTTCATATTTTTCACACCTTTTCAGGCTCTTCATGTTTTTGAACACCGCTTCTTGCTCCTCCTATTTTTCACACCGCGTCATTCTCCTCATGTTTTTGACACCTTTTGAAGCCCTTCATATATTTCACAACTTTTCCGTCTCTTCTTTTTTTTCAACACCACTTCATGCTCCTTCTATTTTTCAGACCGTTTCATGCTCATCTCATTTTTGACACCTTTTGAAGCTCTTCATATTTTTCACACATTTTCAGGCTCTTCATGTTTTTGAACACCGCTTCACGCTCCTGTTTATCAGACCTTTTCATGCTCCTCATAAATTTGAAATCTTTTGAAGCTCTTAATATTTTTCACATCTTTTCAGGCTCTTTATGTTTTTCAACACCGCTTCATGCTCCTCCTATTTTTCAGACCGTTTCATGCTCCTCCTATTTTTGAGACCGTTTCAGCCTCCGCATATTTTTGATACGTATTGAAGCTCTTCATATTTTTCACAACTTTTCAGGCTCTTCATGTTTTTCAACACCGCTTCATGCTCCTATTTTTCAGAAAGTTTCATGCTCCTCATATTTTTGACACGTATTGAACCTCTTCATATTTTTCACACCTTTTCAGGCTCTTCATGTTTTTCAACACCGCTTCATGCTCCTCCTATTTTCAGACCGTTTCATACTCCTCATATTTTTCACACATTTTGAAGCTCCTCCTATTTTTCAGAACCTTTCACGCTCTTAATGTTTTTCAACACGGCTTCATGATCCTCCTATTTTTCTGACAGTTTCATGCTCCTCCTATTTTTCAGCACGTTTCATACTCCTCCAAATTTTCAGACCGTTTCATGCTCCTCATATTTGTCACACCTTTCGAAGCTCTTCATCTCTTTCACACCTTTTCTGGATCTTCATGTTTTTGAGCACAGCTTCATGCCCCTCCGATTTTTCAGACTGTTTCATGCTCCTCATATATTTCACACCTTTTGAAGCTCTTCATATTTTTCACACCTTTTCAGGATCTTCATGTTTTTCAACACCATTTCATGCTGCTCCTATTTTTCAGACCGTTTCATGCTCCTCATAATTTTGACACGTTTTGACGCTCTTCATATTTTTCATACCATTCCAGGCTCTACATGTTATTCAACATCGCTTCATGCTCCTCGTATTTTTCAGACCGTTTCATGCTTCTCAAATTTTTGACACCTTTTGAAGTTCTTCAGATTTTTCACACCTTTTCATGTTCTTCATTTTTGTCAACAAAGCTTCATGCTCCTCCTATTTTTCAGCCGTTTCATGCTCCTCATGTTTTACACACCTGTTGAAGCTCTTCATATTTTTCACACCATTTCAGGCTCTTCTTGTTTTTCAACACCATTTCAAGGTCCTCCCATTTTTCAGACTGTTTCATGCTCCTCATATTTCTGACACCTTTTGAAGCTCTTCATATATTTCACACCTTTTCAGGCTCTTCATGTTTTTGAACACCGCTTCATGCTCCTCATATTTTTCACACCTTCTGAAGCTTTTAATATTTTTCACACATTTTCAGGCTCTTCATGTTTTTGAACACCGTTTAATGCTCCTCCTATTTTTCAGACTGTTTCATGCACCTCTTATTATTGACACCTTTTAAGCTCTTCATATTTTTCACACCTTTTCATGCTCTTCATGTTTTTCAAAAATATTTCATGCTCCTCCTATTTTTCAGACCTTTTCATGCTCCTCATATTTTTCACACCTTTTCATGCTCTTCTTGTTTTTCAACACAGTTTCATGCTCCTCATATGTTTGACACCTTTTGAAGCTCTTCATATTTTGCACACCTTTTCAGGCTCTTCATTTTTTTGTCATCGCTTCATGCTACTACTATTTTTCAGACCGTTTCATGCTCCTCATATATTTGACACCTTTTGAAGCTCTTCCTTTTTTCACACCTTTTCATGCTCTTCATGTTTTTCAACACCGTTTCATGCTGCTCGTATTTTTCAGACCGTTTCATGCTCCTCATATCATTGACACCTTTAGAAACTCTTTATATATGTCACACCTTTTCAGGCTCTTCATATTTTTCAACACCGCTTCATGCTCCTCCTATTTTTCAGATCGTTTCATGCTCCTCCTATTTTTCAGCCCGTTTCATGCTCCTCATGTATTTCACACCTTTTGAAGCTCTTCATATATTTCACACATTTTAAGGCTCTTCTTTTTTTTCAACACCACATCATGCTCCTCCTATTTTTCAGACCGTATCACGCTCATCTCATTTTTGACACCTTTTGAAGCCCTTCATATATTTCACACCTTTTCAAGTTCTTCATATTTTTCACACCTTTTCAGGCTCTTCATGTTTTTCAACACCGCTTCATGCTACTCCTATTTTTCAGACCGTTACATGCTCCTCATATTTTTGACACCTTTTGAAGCTCTTCATATTTTTCACACCTTTTCAGGCTCTTCATGTTTTTCAACACCCCTTCATGCTCCTCCTATTTTTCAGACCGTTTCTGCTCCTCATATATTTGACACCTTTTAAAGCTTTCATATTTTTCACACCTTTTCAAGCTCTTCATTTTTTTCAACACTACTTCTTGTTTCTCCTATATTTCAGACTGTTTCATGCTCATCTAATTTTTGACACCTTTTGAAGCTCTTCATATTTTTCACACCTTTTGAATCTCTTCATATTTTCCACACGTTTTCAGGCTCTTCATCTATATCAACACCGCTTCATGCTGCTTCTATTTTTCAGACCGTTTCATGCTCCTCATATTTTTGACACCTTTTGAAGCTCTTCATATTTTTCACACCTTTTAGGATCTTCATGTTTTTCAACACCACTTCATGCTACTCCTATTTTTCAGCCCGTTTCATGCTCCTCATATTTTTGACACCTTTTGAAGCTTTTCATATTATTCACACCTTTTCAGGCTCTTCATGTTTTTGAATATCGTTTGATGCTCCTTCTATTTTTCAGACCGTTTCATGCTCCACATATTTTTGACACCTTTTGAACCTCTTCATATATTTCACACTTTTCAGACTCTTCATGATTTCCAACACTGCTTCATGCTCCTCATATTTTTCAGACCGTTTCATGCTCATCACATTTTTGTCACCTTTTGAAGCTCTTCATATTTTTCACACCTTTTCAGGCTCTTCATGTTTTTAACAACCACTTCTTGCTCCTCCTATTTTTCAGATCGTTTCTTGCATATCTCATTTTTGACACCTTTTAAACCTCTTCATATTTTTCACACCTTTCAAGCTCTTCGTGTTTTTGAACACCGCTTCATGCTCCTCCTATTTTTCAGACCGTTTCATGCTCCTCATATTTTTGACACCTTTTGAAGCTCTCATATTTTTCACACTTTTTCAGGCTCGTCATGTTTTTGAACACCGCTTCATGCTCCTCCTATTTTTCAGACCGTTTCATGCTCCTCCTATTTTCACACCTTTTGAAGCTCTTCATATTTTTCACACCTTTTCAGGCTCTTCATGTTTTTGAACACCGCTTCATGCGCCTCCTATTTTTCAGACCGTTTCATGCTCCTCATGTGTTTCACACCTTTTGAAGCTCTTCATATTTTTCACACCTTTTCAGGCTCTTCATGGTTTTGAACACCGCTTCATGCTCCTCCTATTTTTCAGACCGTCATGCTCCTCATATTTTTGACACCTTTTGAAGCTCTTCATATTTTTCACACCTTTTCAGGCTCCTCATGTTTTTGAACACCGCTTCATGCTCCTCCTATTTTTCAGACCTTTTCATGCTCCTCATATTTTTCACAACTTTTGAAGCTCTTTATATTTTTGACACCTTTTGTAGCTCTTCATATTTTTCACACCTTTTGAAACTCTTCATATTTTTCACACCTTTTCAGGCTCTTCTTGTTTTTGAACACCGCTTCATGCTCCTCCTATTTTTCAGACCGTTTCATGCTCCTCATATTTTTGACACCTTTTGAAGCTCTCATATTTTTCACACTTTTTCAGGCTCGTCATGTTTTTGAACACCGCTTCATGCTCCTCCTATTTTTCAGACCGTTTCATGCTCCTCCTATTTTCACACCTTTTGAAGCTCTTCATATTTTTCACACCTTTTCAGGCTCTTCATGTTTTTGAACACCGCTTCATGCTCCTCCTATTTTTCAGACCGTTTCATGCTCCTCATGTGTTTCACACCTTTTGAAGCTCTTCATATTTTTCACACCTTTTCAGGCTCTTCATGGTTTTGAACACCGCTTCATGCTCCTCCTATTTTTCAGACCGTCATGCTCCTCATATTTTTGACACCTTTTGAAGCTCTTCATATTTTTCACACATTTTCAGGCTCTTCATGTTTTTGAACAACGCTTCATGCTCCTCCTATTTTTCAGACCGTCATGCTCCTCATATTTTTGACACCTTTTCAAGCTCTTCATATTTTTCACACCTTTTCAGGCTCCTCATGTTTTTGAACACGCCTTCATGCTCCTCCTATTTTTCAGACCTTTTCATGCTCCTCATATTTTTCACAACTTTTGAAGCTTTTTATATTTTTGACACCTTTTGTAGCTCTTCATATTTTTCACACCTTTTGAAACTCTTCATATTTTTCACACCTTTTCAGGCTCTTCTTTTTTTGAACACCGCTTCATGCTCCTCCTATTTTTCAGACCGTTTCATGCTCCTCACATATTTGACACCTTTTGAAGCTCTTCATATTTGTCACACCTTTTCAGGCTCTTCATGTTTTTAAACACCGCTTCACTGTCCCCCTATTTTTCAGACCTTTTCATTCTCCTCTTGTATTTCACACCTTTTGAAGCTCTTCATATTTTTCACACCTTTTCAGGCTCTTCATGTTTTTGAACACCGCTTCATGCTCCTGTTAATTTCCAGACCATTTCATCCTCTTCATATATTTGACACCTTTTGAAGGTCTTCATATATTTCACACCTTTTCAGGCTCTTCTTTTTTTTCAACTCCACTTCATGCTCCTCCTATTTTTCAGACCGTTTCATACTCCTCATATTTTTCACACCTTTTGTAGGTCTTCATATATTTCACACCTTTTCAGGCTCTTCATGTTTTTCAACAACGCTTCATGCTCCTCCTATTTTTCAGACCGTTTCATGCTCCTCATATTTTTGACACTTTTTGAAGCTCTTCATATTTTTCACACCTTTTCAGGCTCTTCATGTTTTTGAACACCGCTTCATGCTCCTCCTATTTTCAGACCGTTTCATGCTCCGCATATTTTTACCACCTTTTGAAGCTTTTCATATTTTTCACACATTTTCTGGCTGTTCAAGTTTTTCAACACCACTTCATGTTCCTCCTTTTTTGCAGACCGTTTCATGCTCCCCATATTTTTTACACCTTTTGAAGCTCTTCATATTTTTCACACGTTTTCAGGCTCTTCATGTTTTTCAAGACCGCTTCATGCTCCTCCTATTTTTCAGACCATTTCATGCTCCTCATATTTTTGACACTTTTTGAAGCTCTTCATATTTTTCACACCTTTTCAGACTCTTCATGTTTTTGAACACCACTACATACTCCTCCTATTTTTCAGAGAGTTTCATGCTCTTCATGTATTTCACACCTTTTGAAGCTCTTCATATTTTCCACACCTTTTCAGGCTCTTCATGTTTTTGAACACCGTTTCATGCTCCTTCTATTTTTCAGATCGTTTCATGCTCCTCATATATTTGACACCTTTTGAAGCTCTTCATATTATTCACAACTTTCCAGGCTCTTCATGTTTTTCATCACTGTTTCATGCTGCTTATATTTTTCAGACCGTTTCATGCTCCTCATATTTTTCACATCTTTTGAAGCTCATCATATTTTTCACACCTTTTCAGGCTCTTCATGTTTTTGACGACAGCTTCATGCTCCTCCTATTTTTCAGACCGTTTCATGCTCCTCATATTTTTGACACCTTTTGAAGCTCTTAATATTTTTCACACCTTTTCATGCTTTTCATCTTTTTCAAAACCGTTTCATGCTCCTCCTATTTTTCAGACTGTTTCATGCTCCTCATATGTTTGACACCTGTTGAATCTCTTCATATTTTTCACACCTTTTCAGGCTCTTCATATCTGTCAACACCGTTTCATGCTCCTATTATTTTTCAGAACGTTTCATGCTCCTCATATATTTGACACCTTTTGAAACTCTTCCTGTTTTTCACACCTTTTCAGGCTCTTCAACTTTTTCAACACCGTTTCATGCTCCTCCTATTTTTCAGACCGTTTCATGCTCCTCATATTTTTGACACCTTTTGAAGCTCTTAATATTTTTCACACCTTTTCATGCTTTTCATCTTTTTCAAAACCGTTTCATGCTCCTCCTATTTTTCAGACTGTTTCATGCTCCTCATATGTTTGACACCTGTTTAAGCTCTTCATATTTTTCACACCTTTTCAGGCTCTTCATATCTGTCAACACCGTTTCATGCTCCTATTATTTTTCAGAACGTTTCATGCTCCTCATATTTTTGACACCTTTTGAAACTCTTCCTGTTTTTCACACCTTTTCAGGCTCTTCATGTTTTCAAAACCGTTTCATGCTCCTCCTATTTTTCAGACCATTTCATGCTCCCCCTATTTTTGAGACCGTTTCATACTCCTTATACGTTGACACGTTTTGAAGCTCTTCATATTTTTCACTCCTTTTCAGGCTCTTCATGTTTTTCAACACCGCTTCATGCTCCTCCTATTTTTCAGACCGTTTCATGCTCCTCATATTTCTGAAACCTTTTGAAGCTCTTCATATTTTTCACACGTTTTTAGGCTCTTCTTGGTTTTCAATTCCACTTCATGCTTCTCCTATTTTTCAGCCCGTTTCAGGCTCCTCATGTATTTCACACGTTTTGAAGCTCTTCATATTTTTCACACCTTTTCAGGATCTTCATGTTTTTCAATTCCACTTCATGCTTCTCCTATTTTTCAGCCGGTTTCATGCTCCTCATGTATTTCACACCTTTTGAAGCTCTTCATATTTTTCACACCTTTTCAGGCTCTTCATGTTATTGATCACCGTTTCATGCTCCTCCTATTTTTCAGACCGTTTCATTCTCCTCATATTTTTGACACCTTTTGAAGCTCTTCATATATTTCACACCTTTTCAGGCTCTTCATGTTTTTGAACACCGCTTCATGCTCCTCTTATTTTTCAGACCGTTTCATGCTCCTCATATTTTTGACACCTTTTGAAGCCTTCATATTTTTCAGACCTTTTCAGGCTCTTCATGTTTTTCAACACCGCTTCATGATCCTCCTATTTTTCGGACCGTTTCATGCTCCTCATAATTTTGACACCTTTTGAAGCTCTTCGTATTTTTCAGACCTTTTCAGGCTCTTCATGTTTTTCAACACCACTTCATGCTCCTCCTATTTTTCAGACCGTTTCATGCTCATCTCATTTTTGACATCTTTTGAAGCTCTTCATATTTTTCACACCTTTTGAATCTCTTCATATTTTTCATATTTTTGAAGCTCTTCATATTTTTCACACCTTTTCAGGCTCTTCATGTTTTTAACAACCACTTCATTCTCCTCCTATTTTTCAGACCGTTTCATGCATATCTCATTTTTGACACCTTTCGAAGCTCTTCATATTTTTCACACTTTTTGAAGCTCTTCATATATTTCACACTTTTTCAGGCTCTTCATGTTTTTCAACACCGTTTCATGCTCCACCTATTTTTCAGACCGTTTCATGCTCATCTCAATTTTTCCACCTTTTGTAGCTCTTCATATTTTTTACACCTTTTGAAACTCTTCATATTTTTCACACCTTTTCAGGCTCTTCTTGTTTTTGAACACCGCTTCATGCTCCTCCTATTTTTCAGACCGTTTCATGCTCCTCATATTTTTGACACCTTTTGAAGCTCTTCATATTTTTCACACCTTTTCAGGCTCTTCATGTTTTTGAACACCGCTTCATGCTCCTGTTAATTTCCAGACCATTTCATACTCCTCATATTTTTGACACGTTTTGAGGCTCTTCATATTTTTCACACCTTTTCAAGCTCTTCATGTTTTTGAACAACGTTTCATGATCTTAATATATTTCAGAACGTTTCATGCTCCTCATATATTTGACAATTTTTAAAGCTCTTCATATTTTTCACACCTTTTCAGGCTCTTCTTGTTTTTGAACACCTCTTCATGCTCCTCCTATTTTTCAGACCGTTTCATGCTCCTCATATTTTTGACACCTTTTGAAGCTCTCATATTTTTCACACATTTTCAGGCTCTCCATGTTTTTAAGCACAGCTTCATTCTTCTCCTATTTTTCAGACCGTTTCCTGCTCCTCATATATTTGATACGTTTTGAAGCTCTTCATAGTTTTCACACATTTTCAGGCTCTTCATGTTTTGGAACACCGCTTCATGCTCCTCCTCTTTTTCAGACGGTTTCATGCTCCTCCTATTTTTCACACCTTTGAAGCTTTTCATATATTTCACACCTCTTCAGACTCTTCATGTTTTTGAATATCGTTTGATGCTCCTTCTATTTTTCAGACCGTTTCATGCTCCACATATTTTTGACACCTTTTGAAGCTCTTCATATATTTCACACTTTTCAGACTCTTCATGATTTCCAACACTGCTTCATGCTCCTCATATTTTTCAGACCGTTTCATGCTCATCACATTTTTGTCACCTTTTGAAGCTCTTCATATTTTTCACACCTTTTCAGGCTCTTCATGTTTTTAACAACCACTTCTTGCTCCTCCTATTTTTCAGATCGTTTCTTGCAAATCTCATTTTTGACACCTTTTAAACCTCTTCATATTTTTCACACCTTTCAAGCTCTTCGTGTTTTTGAACACCGCTTCATGCTCCTCCTATTTTTCAGACCGTTTCATGCTCCTCATATTTTTGACACCTTTTGAAGCTCTCATATTTTTCACACCTTTTCAGGCTCGTCATGTTTTTGAACACCGCTTCATGCTCCTCCTATTTTTCAGACCGTTTCATGCTTCTCCTATTTTTCACACCTTTTGAAGCTTTTCATATATTTCACACCTCTTCAGGCTCTTCATGTTTTTGAATATCGTTTGATGCTCCTTCTATTTTTCAGACCGTTTCATGCTCCACATATTTTTGACACCTTTTGAACCTCTTCATATATTTCACACTTTTCAGACTCTTCATGATTTCCAACACTGCTTCATGCTCCTCATATTTTTCAGACCGTTTCATGCTCATCACATTTTTGTCACCATTTGAAGCTCTTCATATTTTTCACACCTTTTCAGGCTCTTCATGTTTTTAACAACCACTTCTTGCTCCTCCTATTTTTCAGACCGTTTCTTGCATATCTCATTTTTGACACCTTTTAAAGCTCTTCATATTTTTCACACCTTTCAAGCTCTTCGTGTTTTTGAACACCGCTTCATGCTCCTCCTATTTTTCAGACCGTTTCATGCTCCTCATATTTTTGACACCTTTTGAAGCTCTCATATTTTTCACACTTTTTCAGGCTCATCATGTTTTTGAACACCGCTTCATGCTCCTCCTATTTTTCAGACCGTTTCATGCTCCTCCTATTTTCACACCTTTTGAAGCTCTTCATATTTTTCACAGCTTTTCAGGCTCTTCATGTTTTTGAACACCGCTTCATCCTCCTCCTATTTTTCAGACCGTTTCATGCTCCTCATGTGTTTCACACCTTTTGAAGCTCTTCATATTTTTCACACCTTTTCAGGCTCTTCATGGTTTTGAACACCGCTTCATGCTCCTCCTATTTTTCAGACCGTCATGCTCCTCATATTTTTGACACCTTTTGAAGCTCTTCATATTTTTCACACCTTTTCAGGCTCCTCATGTTTTTGAACACCGCTTCATGCTCCTCCTATTTTTCAGACCTTTTCATGCTCCTCATATTTTTCACAACTTTTGAAGCTCTTTATATTTTTGACACCTTTTGTAGCTCTTCATATTTTTCACACCTTTTGAAACTCTTCATATTTTTCACACCTTTTCAGGCTCTTCTTGTTTTTGAACACCGCTTCATGCTCCTCCTATTTTTCAGACCGTTTCATGCTCCTCACATATTTGACACCTTTTGAAGCTCTTCATATTTTTCACACCTTTTCAGGCTCTTCATGTTTTTAAACACCGCTTCATTGTCCCCCTATTTTTCAGACCTTTTCATTCTCCTCTTGTATTTCACACCTTTTGAAGCTCTTCATATTTTTCACACCTTTTCAGGCTCTTCATGTTTTTGAACACCGCTTCATGCTCCTGTTAATTTCCAGACCATTTCATCCTCTTCATATATTAGACACCTTTTGAAGGTCTTCATATATTTCACACCTTTTCAGGCTCTTCTTTTTTTTCAACTCCACTTCATGCTCCTCCTATTTTTCAGACCGTTTCATACTCCTCATATTTTTCACACCTTTTGTAGGTCTTCATATATTTCACACCTTTTCAGGCTCTTCATGTTTTTCAACAACGCTTCATGCTCCTCCTATTTTTCAGACCGTTTCATGCTCCTCATATTTTTGACACTTTTTGAAGCTCTTCATATTTTTCACACCTTTTCAGGCTCTTCATGTTTTTGAACACCGCTTCATGCTCCTCCTATTTTCAGACCGTTTCATGCTCCGCATATTTTTACCACCTTTTGAAGCTTTTCATATTTTTCACACATTTTCTGGCTGTTCAAGTTTTTCAACACCACTTCATGTTCCTCCTTTTTTGCAGACCGTTTCATGCTCCCCATATTTTTTACACCTTTTGAAGCTCTTCATATTTTTCACACGTTTTCAGGCTCTTCATGCTTTTCAAGACCGCTTCATGCTCCTCCTATTTTTCAGACCATTTCATGCTCCTCATATTTTTGACACTTTTTGAAGCTCTTCATATTTTTCACACCTTTTCAGACTCTTCATGTTTTTGAACACCACTACATACTCCTCCTATTTTTCAGAGAGTTTCATGCTCTTCATGTATTTCACACCTTTTGAAGCTCTTCATATTTTCCACACCTTTTCAGGCTCTTCATGTTTTTGAACACCGTTTCATGCTCCTCCTATTTTTCAGACCGTTTCATGCTCCTCATATATTTGACACCTTTTGAAGTGCTTCATATTTTCCCAACATTTCAATCTCTTCATGTTTTCAACAACACTTCATGCTCATATTATTTTTCAGACTGTTTCATGCTCCTCATATTTTTGACACCTTTTGAAGCTCTTCATATTTTTCACACCTTTTCCGGCGCTTCATGTTTTTCAACACCGCTTCATGCTCCTCCTATTTTTTAGACCGTTTCATGCTCCTCATATTTTTGACACTTTTTGAAGCTCTTCATATTTTTCACACCTTTTCAGACTCTTCATGTTTTTGAACACCACTACACGCTCCTCCTATTTTTCAGAGAGTTTCATGCTCTTCATTTATTTCACACCTTTTGAAGCTCTTCATATGTTTCACACCTTTTCAGGCTCTTCATGTTTTTCCACACCACTTCATTCTTCTCCTATTTTTCAGACCGGTTCATGCTCCTCATGTGTTTCACACCTTTTGAAGCTCTTCATATTTTTCACACCTTTTCAGGCTCTTCATGGTTTTGAACACCGCTTCATGCTCCTCCTATTTTTCAGACCGTCATGCTCCTCATATTTTTGACACCTTTTGAAGCTCTTCATATATTTCACACCTTTTCAGGCTCTTCATGTTTTAGAACACCACTTCATGCTCCTCCTATTTTTCAGACCGTTTAATGCTCCTCATGTATTTCACACCTTTTGAAGCTCTTCATATTTTTCACACCTTTTCAGGCTCTTCATGTTTTTGAACACCATTTCATGCTCCTCCTATTTTTCAGACCGTTTCATGCTCCTCATATTTTTGACACCTTTTGAAGCTCTTCATATATTTCACACCTTTTCAGGCTCTTCATATTTTTGAACACCGCTTCATGCTCCTCCTAATTTTCAGATTGTTTGATGCTCCTCATATTATAGACACATTTTGAAGCTCTTCATATTTTTCACACCTTTTCAGGCTCTTCATGTTTTTGAACACCGTTTCATGCTCCTCCTATTTTTCAGACCGTTTCATGCTCCTCATATTTTTGACACCTTTTGAAGCTCTTCATATATTTCACACCTTTTCAGGCTCTTCATATTTTTGAACACCGCTTCATGCTCCTCCTAATTTTCAGATTGTTTGATGCTCCTCATATTATAGACACATTTGGAAGCTCTTCATATTTTTCACACCTTTTCAGGCTCTTGATGATTTTCAACACCGCTTCATTCTCCTCCTGTTTTTCAGACCGTTTCATGCTCATCTCATTTTGACACCTTTTGAAGCTCTTCATATTTTTCACACTTTTTGAAGCTCTTCATATTTTTCACACCTTTTGAAGCTCTTCATATTTTTCACACCTTTTCAGGCTCTTCATGATTTTCAACACCGCTTCATGCCCCTCCTATTTTTCAGACCGTTTCATGCTCATCTCATTTTTGATACCTTTTGAAGCTCTTCATATTTGTCACACCTTTTGAAGCTCTTCATATTTTTCATATTTTTGAATCTCTTCATATTGTCACACCTTTTCAGGCTCTTCATGTTTTTCAACACCGCTTCATGCTCCTCCTATTTTTCAGACCCTTTCATGCTCATCTCATTTTTGATGCCTTTTGAAGCTCTTCATATTTGTCACATCTTTTGAAGCTCTTCATAATTTTCATATTTTTGAATCTCTTCATATTTTCACACCTTTTCAGGCTCTTCATGTTTTTCAACACCGCTTCATGCTCCTCCTATTTTTCAGACCGTTTAATGCTCCTCATGTATTTCACACTTTTTAAGCTCCTCATATTTTTCACACCTTTTCAGGCTCTTCATGTTTTTGAACACCGCTTCATGCTCCTCCTATTTTTGAGACCGTTTCATGCTCCTCATATTTTTGACAACTTTTGAAGCTTTTCATATATTTCACACCTTTTTGGGCTCTTCTTGTTTTTCAACACCACTTCATGCTCCTCCTATTTTTCAGTCCTTTTCATGCTCATCTCATTTTTCAAACCTTTTGAAGCTCTTTATATTTGTCACACCTTTTGAAGCTTTTCATATTTTTCATATTTTTGAAGGTCTTCATATTTTCACACATTTTCAGGCTCTTCATATTTTTCAACACCGCTTCATAATCTTCCTATTTTTCAGACGGTTTAATCCTCCTCATGTATTTCACACCTTTTGAATCTCTTCATATTTTTCACACCTTTTCAGGCTCTTCATGTTTTTGAACACCGCTTCATGCTGCTTCTATTTTTGAGACCGTTTCATGCTCCTCATATTTTTGACACGTTTTGAAGCTCTTCATATTTTTCACACCTTTTCAGGCTCTTCATGTTTTTGAACACCGTTTCATGCTCCTCCTATTTTTCAGACCGTTTCATGCTCCTCATATATTTGACACCTTTTTAAGCTCTTCATATTTTTCACACCTTTTAAGGTTCTTCATGTTTTTGAACACCACTTCATGCTCCTCCTAATTTTCAGACCGTTTCATGCTCCTCATATTTTTCACACCTTTTGAAGCTCTTCATATTTTTCACACCTTTCACGCTCTTCATGTTTTTGAAAATAGCTTCATGCTCCTCCTATTTTTCAGACCGTTTCATGCTCCTCATATTTTTGAAACCTTTTGTAGCCCTTCATATTTTTCACACCTTTTCAGGCTATTCATGTTTTTCAACACCATTTCATGATCCTCCTATTTTACAGAACATTTCATGCTCTTCATATTTTTGACACCTTTTGAAGCTCTTCATATTTTTCACACCTTTTCAGGCTCTTCATGTTTTTGAACACTGGTTCATGCTCCTCCTATTTTTCAGACCGTTTCATGCTCCTCATGTATTTCACACCTTTTGAAGCTCTTCATATTTTTCACACCTTTTCAGGCTCGTCATGTTTTTATCACCGTTTCATGCTCCTCCTATTTTTCAGACCGTTTCATGCTCCTCATATTTTTGACACCTTTTGAAGCACTTCATATTTTTCACACGTTATCAGGCTCTTCATGTTTTTCAACACGGCTTCATGCTCTTCATATTTGTCAGAACTTTTCATGATCCTCATATTTTTGACACATTTTGAAGCTCTTCATATTTTTCACACCTTTTCAGGCTCTTCATGTTTTTCAACACCGATTCATGCTCCTAATATTTTTCAGACCGTTTCATGCACCTCATATATTTCACACCTTTTGAAACTCTTCATATTTTTCACACCTTTTCAGGCTCTTCATGTTTGTGAACACCGATTCATGCTCCTCCTATTTTTCAGACCGTTTCAAGCTCCTCATGTTTTTGACACCTTTTGAAGTTCTTAATATTTTTCACAACTTTTCAGGCTCTTCATGTTTTTCAACACCGCTTCATGCTCCTAATATTTTTCAGACCGTTTTTTGCACCTCATATATTTCACACCTTTTGAAACTCTTCATATTTTTCACACCTTTTGAGGCTCTTCTTGTTTTTCAACACCGCTTCATGCTCCTAATATTTTTCAGACCGTTTCTTGCACCTCATATATTTCACACCTTTTGAAACTCTTCATATTTTTCACACCATTTCAGGCTCTTCATGTTTTTCAACACTGCTTCATGCTCCTCCTCTTTTTCAGACCGTTTCATACTCCTCATATTTTTGACAATTTTGAGGCTTTTCATATTTTTCACACCTTTTCAGGCTCTTCATGTTTTTGAACACTGGTTCATGCTCCTCCTATTTTTCAGACCGTTTCATGCTCCTCATGTATTTCACACCTTTTGAAGCTCTTCATATTTTTCACACCTTTTCAGGCTCGTCATGTTTTGATCACCGTTTCATGCTCCTCCTATTTTTCAGACCGTTTCATGCTCCTCATATTTTTGACACCTTTTGAAGCTCTTCATATTTTTCACATGTTTTGAAGCGCTTCATATTTTTCATATTTTTGAAGCTCTTCATATTTTCACAGTTTTCAGACACTTCATATTTTTCAACACCGCTTCATGCTCCTGCTATTTTTCAGATCGTTTCATGCTCCTCATGTATCTCACACCTTTTGAAGCTCTTCATATATTTCACACCTTTTCAGGGTTTTCATTTTTTTCAACACCACTTCATGCTCCTCCTATTTTTCAGACCTTTTCATGCTCATCTCTATTTGACACCTTTTGAAGCTCTTCATATTTCTCACACCTTTTCAGGCTCTTGATGATTTTCAACACCTCTTCATTCTCGTCCTATTTTTCAGACCGTTTCATGCTCATCTCATTTTGACACCTTTAGAAACTCTTCCTATTTTTCACACCTTTTCAGGCTCTTCATGTTTTTCAACACTGCTTCATGCTCCTCCTATGTTTCAGACCGTTTAATCCTCCTCATGTATTTCACACCTTTTGAAGCTCTTCATATATTTCACACCTTTTCAGGCTCTTCATTTTATTCAACACCACTTCATGCTCCTCCTGTTTTTCAGATCGTTTCATTCTCATCTCATTTTGACACCTTTTGAAGCTCTTCATATTTTTCACACATTTTGAAGCTCTTTATATTTTTCACAGGTTTTCAGGCTCTTCATGTTTTTCAACACCGCTTCATACTCCTCCTATTTTTCAGACCGTTTAATGCTCCTCATGTATTTCACACCGTTTGAAGTTCCTCATATTTTTCACACCTTTTCAGGCTCTTCATGTTTTTGAACACGGCGTCATGCTCCTCCTATTTTTCAGACCGTTTCATGCTCCTCATATTTTTGACACCTTTTGAAGCTCTTCATATTTCTCACAGCTTTTCAGGGTCTTCATGTTTTTAAACACCGCTTCATGCTCCTCCTATTTTTCAGACCGGTTCATGCTCCTCATATTTTGGACACCTTTTGAAGCTCTTCATATTTTTCACACCTTTTCAGGCTCTTCATGTTTTTCAACACCGCTTCATGCTCCTCCTATTTTTCAGACCGTTTCATGCTCCTCATATTTTGGACACCTTTTGAAGCTCTTCATATTTTTCACACCTTTTCAGGCTCTTCATGTTTTTGAACACCACTTCATGCTCTTCCTATTTTTCAGACCGTTACATACTCCTCAGATTTTTGACACATTTTGAAGCTCTTCATATTTTTCACACCTTTTCAGGCTCTTCATGTTTTTCCAAACCGCTTCATGCTCCTCCTATTTTTCAGACCTTTTCATGCTCCTCATATTTTTGACACCTTTTGAAACTCTTCATATATTTCAAACCTTTTCAGGTTCTTCATGTTTTTGAACACCGCTTCAGGCTCCTATTATTTTTCAGACCGTTTCATGCTCCTCATATTTTTGACACCATTTGAAGCTCTTCATATTTCTCACAGCTTTTCAGATACTTCATGTTTTTCAACACCACTTCATGCTCCTCCTATTTTTCAGACCGTTTCATTCTCCTCATTTTTTGACACCATTTGAAGCTCTTCATATTTCTCACAGCTTTTCAAGCTCTTCATGTTTTTCAACACCACTTCATGCTCCTCCTATTTTTCAGACCGTTTCATGCTCATCTCACTTTTGACACATTTTGAAGCTCTTCATATTTTCCACACCTTTTGAAGCTCTTCTTATTTCTCAAACGTTTTCAGGCTCTTCATGTTTTTCAACACCCCTTCTTGCTCATCCTATTTTTCAGATCGTTTCATGTTTCTATCATTTCTGACAACTTTTGAAGCTCTTCATATATTTCATACATTTTCAGGCTCTTCATGTTTTTCAACACCACTTCATGCTCCTCCTATTTTTCAGACCGTTTCATGCTCATCTCACTTTTGACACATTTTGAAGCTCTTCATATTTTCCACACCTTTTGAAGCTCTTCATATTTTTCATATTTTTGAAGCTCTTCATATTTTCACACGTTTTCAGACTCTTCATGTTTTTCAAAACCGCTTCATGCTCCTCCTATTTTTCAGAGAGTTTCATGCTCCTCATGTATTTCACACGTTTTGAAGCTCTTCATATTTTTCACAACTTTTCAGGCTCTTCATGTTTTTGAACACCGTTTCATGCTGCTCCTATTTTTCAGACCTATTCATGCTCCTCATATTTTTGACACCTTTTGAAGCTCTTCATATATTTCACACCTTTTCAGGCTCCTCATGTTTTTCAACACCACTTCATGCTCCTCCTATTTTTCAGACCGTTTAATCCTCCTCATCTTTATGACAACTTTTGAAGCTCTTCATATTTTTCACACCTTTTCATTCTCTTCAGGTTTTTGAACACTGTTTCATGCTCCTCCTATTTTTCAGACCGTTTCATGCTCATCTCACTTTTGACACATTTTGAAGCTCTTCATATTTTCCACACCTTTTGAAGCTCTTCATATTTTTCATATTTTTGAAGCTCTTCATATTTTCACACGTTTTCAGACTCTTCATGTTTTTCAAAACCGCTTCATGCTCCTCCTATTTTTCAGAGAGTTTCATGCTCCTCATGTTTTTCACACGTTTTGAAGCTCTTCATATTTTTCACACCTTTTCAGGCTCTTCATGTTTTTGAACACCGTTTCATGCTGCTCCTATTTTTCAGACCTATTCATGCTCCTCATATTTTTGACACCTTTTGAAGCTCTTCATATATTTCACACCTTTTCAGGCTCCTCATGTTTTTCAACACCACTTCATGCTCCTCCTATTTTTCAGACCGTTTCATGCCCATGTCATTTTGACACCTTTTGAAGCTCTTCATATTTTTCACATCTTTTGAAGCTCTTCATATTTTTCACACCTTTTCAGGCTCTTCATGTTTATCAACACCGCTTCATGCTCCTCCTATTTTTCAGACCGTTTAATCCTCCTCATCTTTATGACAATTTTTGAAGCTCTTCATATTTTTCACACCTTTTCATTCTCTTCAGGTTTTTGAACACTGTTTCATGCTCCTCCTATTTTTTAGACTGTTTCAAGCTCCTCTTATGTTTGACACCTTTTGAAGCTCTTCATATTTTTCACATCTTTTCAGGCTCTTCATGTTTTTGAACACCGCTTCATGCTCCTCCTATTTTTCAGTCCGTTACATGCTCCTCATATTTTTAACACCTTTTGAAGCTCTTCATATATTTCACACCTTTTCAGGCTCTTCATGTTTTTGAACACTGCTTCATACTCCTCCTACTTTTCAGGTCGTTTCATGCTCCTCTTTTTATGACCCCTTTTGAAGCTCTTCATATTTTTCATTCCTTTTCAGCCTCCACATGTTTTTGAACAGCGCAACATGGTCCTCCTAATTTCAGACCGTTTCATGCTCCTCATGTATTTCACACCGTTTGAAGCTCTTCATATTTTTCAACTCCTTTTCAGGCTCTTCAGGTTTTTGAACATCATTTCATGCTGCTCCTACTTTTCAAATCCTTTCATGCTCCTCATATTTTTGACACCTTTAGAAGCTCTTCATATTTTTCACACCTTTTCAATGTCTTCATGTTTTTGAACACCGTTTCATGCTGCTCCTATTTTTCACACCGTTTCATGCTCCTCATATATTTGACAGCTTTTGAAGCTCTTCATATTTTTCACGCCTTTTCAGGCTCTTCATGATTTTGAACACCGCTTCATGCTCCTCGTATTTTTCAGACCGTTTCATGCTCATCTCATTTTTGACACCTTTTGAAGCTCTTCATATTTTTCACACCTTTTGAAACTCTTCATATTTTTCATATTTTTGAAGCTCTTTATATTTTCACACGTTTTCATACTCTTCATGTTTTTCAACACCGCTTCATGATCCTGCTATTTTTCAGACCGTTTCATGCTCCTCACATTTTTGACAGGTTTTGAGGCTTTTCATATTTTTCACACCTTTTCAGGCTCTTCATGTTTTTGAACACCGCTTCATGCTCCTCCTATTTTTCAGACCGTTTCATGCTCCTCATATTTTTGACACGTTTTGAAGCTCTTCATACTTTTGAAACCTTTTCAGGCTCTTCATGTTTTTGAACACCGCTTCATGCTCTTCCTATTTTTCAGACCGTTTCATGCTCCTCATATTTTTGACACCTTTTGGAGCTCTTCATATTTTTCACACCTTTTCAGGCTCTTCATGTTTTTCAACACCACTTCATGCTCCTCCTATTTTTCAGACCGTTTCATGCTCCTCATATTTTTGACACCTTTTGCAGCTCTTCATATTTATCAAACATTTTCAGGCTCTTCATGTTTTTCAACACCGCTTCATGCTCCTCCTATTTCTCAGACAGTTTCATGTTCCTCATATTTTTTACACCTTTTGAAGCTCTTCATATTTTTCACACCTTTTCAGGCTCTTCAGGTGTTTGAACAACGTTTCATGCTCCTCCTATTTTTCAGACCGTTTCTTGCTCCTCATATTTTTTACACCTTTTGAAGCTCTTCATATTTTTCACACCTTTTCAGGCTCTTCATGTTTTTGAACACCGCTTCATGCTCCTCCTATTTTTCAGACCGTTTCATGCTCCTCATATTTTTGACACGTTTTGAAGCTCTTCATACTTTTGAAACCTTTTCAGGCTCTTCATGTTTTTGAACCCCGCTTCATGCTCGTCCTATTTTTCAGACTGTTTCATGCTCTTCATATATGTGACACCTTTTGAAGCTCTTCATATTTTTCTCTCCTTTTCATGCTCTTCATGTTTTTGAACACCGCTTCATGCTCCTCCTATTTTTCAGACCGTTTCATGCTCCTCATGTATTTCACACCTTTTGAAGCTCTTCATATTTTTTACACATTTTCAGGCTCTTCATGTTTTTGAACACCGTTTCATGTCGCTCCTAATTTTTAGACCGTTTCATGCTCCTCATATTTTTGACAGCTTTTGAAGCTATTCATATTTTTCACACCTTTTCAGGCTCTTCAAGTTTTTCAACACCACTTCATGCTCCTCCTATTTTTCAGACTGTTTCATGCTCCTCATATTTTTGACACCTTTTGAAGCTCTTCATATTTTTCACATGTTTTCACGCTCTTCATGTTTTTCAACACAACTTCTAGCTCCTCCTATTTTTCAGACCGATTCATGTTCTTCATATTTTTGACACGTTTTGAGGCTCTTCATATTTTTCACACCTTTTCAGGCTCTTCATGTTTTTGAACACCGTTTCATGCGCCTCTTTTTTTTCAAACCTTATCATGCTCCTCATATTTTTGACACCTTTTGAAGCTCTTCATATTTTTCACAGCTTTTCAGGCTCTTCATGTTTTTCAACACCGCTTCATGCTCCTCGTATTTTTCACACCGTTTCATGCTTCTCAAATTTTTGACACCTTTTGAAGCTCTTAATATTTTTCACACCTTTTCAGGTTCTTCATTTTGGTCAACAAAGCTTCATGCTCCTCCTATTTTTCAGACCGTTTCATGCTCCTCACATTTTACACACCTGTTGAAGCTCTTCATATTTTTCACACCATTTCAGGCTCTTCTTGTTTTTCAACACCATTTCAAGGTCCTCCCATTTTTCAGACTGTTTCATGCTCCTCATATTTCTGACACCTTTTGATGCTCTTCATATATTTCACACCTTTTCAGGCTCTTCATGTTTTTGAACACCGATTCATGCTCCTCCTATTTTTCAGACCGTTTCATGCTCCTCATATATTTGACACCTTTTGAAGCTCTTCATATATTTCACACCTTTTCAGGCTCTTCATGTTTTTCAACACTACTTCATGCTCTTCGTATTTTTCAGACCGTTTCATGCTCATTCCTTTTTTGACACCTTTTGAAGCTCTTCATATTTTTCACACTTTTGAAGCTCTTCATATTTTTCACACATTTTCAGGCTCTTCATGTTTTTGAACACAGCTTCATGCTCCTCCTATTTTTCTGACCGTATCATGCTCCTCATATTTTTGACACCTTTTGAAGCTCTTCATATTTTTCACACCTTTTCATGCTCTTCATGTTTATCAACACCGTTTCATGATCCTCCTATTTTTCAGACCGTTTCATGCTCCTCATATATTCGACACCTTTAGAAGTGCTTCATATAGTTCACACCTTTTCAGGCTCTTCATGTTTTTCAACACCACTTCATTCTCCTCGTATTTTTAAGACCGTTTCATGCTCCTCATATTTTTGACACCTTTAGAACCTCTTCATATTTTACACACCTTTTCAAGCTCTTCATGTTTTTCAACACGCTTCATGCTCCTCATCATTTTCAGACCGTTTCATGCTCCTCATATTTTTGACTCCTTTTGAAGCTCTTCATATTTCTCACACCTTTTCAGGCTCTTCATGTTTTTCAACACCGCTTCATGCTCCTCCTATTTTTCAGACTGTTTCATGCTCCTAATAATTTTGACACGTTTTGAAGCTCTTCATATTTTTCACACCTTTTCAGCCTCTTCATATTTTTGAACACCGCTTCATGCTCCTCCTATTTTCAGACTGTTTCATGCTCCTCTTATTTTTGACACCTTTATAAGCTATTCATATTTTTCACATCTTTTCATGTTCTTCATGTTTTTCAACACCATTTCATGCTCCTCCTATTTTTCAGACTATTTCATGCTTCTCATATTTTTGACACCTTTTGAAGCTCTTCATATATTTCACCACTTTTAAGGCTCTTCATGTTTTTGAACACCGCTTCATGCTCCTCCTATATTTCACAACTTTTGAAGCTCTTCATATATTTCACACCTTTTCAAGCTCTTCATGTTTTTGAACACCACTTCATGCTTCTCCTATATTTTTCAGACCGTTTCATGCTTCTCAAATTTTTGACACCTTTTGAAGCTCTTCATATTTTTCACACCATTTCAGGCTTTTCATTTTTGTCAACAAATCTTCACGCTCCTCCTATTTTTCAGACCGTTTCATGCTCCTCATATTTTACACACCTGTTGAAGCTCTTCATATATTTCACACCAATTTCAGGCTCTTCTTGTTTTTCAACACCATTTCAAGCTCCTCCTATTTTTCAGACTGTTTCATGCTCCTCATATTTCTGACACCTTTTGAAGCTCTTCATATATTTCACACCTTTTCAGGCTCTTCATGTTTTTGAACACCGCTTCATGCTCCTCCTATTTTTCACACCTTTTGAAGATCTTCATATATTTCACACCTTTTCAAGCTCTTCATGTTTTTGAACACCACTTCATGCTCCTATATTTTTCACACCTTTTGAAGCTCTTCATATATTTCTCACCTTTTCCTGTTCTTCAGATTTTTCAACACCGTTTCATGCTCCTCCTATTTTTCAGACCGTTTCATGCTTCTCATATTTCTCACACCTTTTGAAGCTCTTCATATATTTCACACCTTTTCAGACTCTTCATGTTTTTCAACATCGCTTCATCCTCCTCCTATTTTTCAGACTGTTTCATGCTCCTCATGTTTTGACACCATTTGAACTCTTCATATTTTTCACACCTTTTGAAGCTCTTCATATTTTTCACAAGTTTTTAGGCTCCTCATGTTTTTCAACACCGTTTCATGCTCCTCCTATTTTCAAACTGTTTCATGCTCCTCTTATTTTTGACACCTTTAGAAGCTCTTCATATATTTCACACATATTAAGGCTCTTCATGTTCTGAACACACTTCATGCTCCTCCTATATTTCACACCTTTTGAAGCTCTTCATATATTTCACACCTTTTCAGACTCTTCATGTTTTTCAACATCGCTTCATACTCCTCCTATTTTTCAGACCGGTTCATGCTCCTCATATATTTGACACCTTTTGAAGCTCTTCATATTATTCACAAATTTTCAGGCTCTTCATGTTTTTCAACAGCACTTCATGCTCCTCCTATTTTTCAGACCGTTTCATGCCTCTCATATTTTTGACACATTTTGAAGCTCTTCATATTTTTCACACCTTTTCAGGCTCTTCATGTTTTTCAACACCGCTTCATGCTCCTCCTAATTTTCAGACCGTTTCATGCTCCTCCTATTTTTCAGACCGTTTCCTGCTCCTCCTATTTTTCAGACCGTTTCATGCTCCTTATGTTTTTGACACCTTTTGAAAATCTTAATATTTTTCACACCTTTTCATGCTCTTCATGTTTTTCAACACCATTTCATGCTCCTTCTATATTTCAGATTGTTTCATGCTTCTCATATTTTTGACACCTTTTGTAGCTCTTCATATTTTTCACACCTTGTCAGGCTCTTGATGTTTTTCAACACCGTTTCATGTTCCTCATATTTTTCAGGCCGTTTCTTGCTCGTCATAATTTTGAAACCTTTTGAAGCCCTTCATATTTTTCACACCTTTTCAGGCTCTTCATGTGTTTCAACAACGTTTTATGCTCCTCCTATTTTTCAGACCGTTCCATGCTCCTCATATTTTTGACACATTTTGAAGCTCTTCATATATTTCACACCTTTTCAGGCTCTTCATGTTTTTCCACACCGCTTCATGCTCCTCCTGTTTTTCATACCGTTTCATGCTCCTCATAATTTTGACACTTTTTGAAGCTCTTTATATTTTTCACACCTTTTCATACTCTTCATGTTTTTCACCACCGTTTCATGCTCCTCATATTTTTCAGACCGTTTCGTTCGCGTCATATTTTTGACACGTTTTGAAGCTCTTCATATTTTTCTCACATTTTCAGGCTCTTCATGCTTTTCAAGAACACTTCATGCTCCTCTTTTTTTTGAGACCGTTTCATGCTCCTCGTGTTTTTGACACCATTTGCAGCTCTTCATATTTTTCACAACTTTTCAGGCTCTTCATGTTTTTTAAGTCCGTTTCATGATCCTCCTATATTTCACACCATTTCATGCTCCTCCTATTTTTGACACCTTTTGAAGTTCTTCATATTTTTCACACCTTTTCAGGCTCTTCATGTTTTTCAACACCGCTTCATGCTCCTCATATTTTTCAGACTGTTTCATGCTCCGCATATATTTGAGACCTTTTGAAGCTCTTCGTATATTTCACACCTTTTCAGTCTCTTCATGTTTTTCAACACCACTTCATGCTCTTCGTTTTTTTCAGACCGTTTCATGCCCCTCATATTTTTGACACCTTTTGAAACTCTTCATATTTTTCACACCTTTTTAGGCTCTTCATGTTTTTGAACACCGCTTCATGCTCCTCCTATTTTTCAGAGAGTTTCATGCTCCTAATATATTTCACTCCTTTTGAAACTCTTCATATTTTTCACACCTTTTCAGGCTCTTCATGTTTTTCCACACGACTTCATGCTTCTATTTTTCAGCCCATTTCATACTCCTCATGTATTTCACACCTTTTGAATCTCTTCATATTTTTCACACCTTTTCAGGCTCTTCATGTTTGTCAACACCATTTCATGCCGCATCTATTTTTCAGACCGTTTCAAGCTCCTCATATTTTTCACTCCTTTTGAAGCTCTTCATATTTTTCACAGCTTTTCAGGCTCTTCATGTTTTGAACACCACTTCATGCTCCTCCTTTTTTTCAGAGAGTTTCATGCTCCTCATGTATTTCCCACCTTTTGAAGCTCTTCATATTTTTCACAACTTTTCAGGCTCTTCATGTTTCTGATCACCGTTTCATGCTCCTCCTATCTTTCAGACCTTTTCATGCTTCTCATATTTTTGACACCATTTGAAGCTCTTCATATTTTTCACACCTTTTCAGGCTCTTCATACTTTTGAACACCGCTAATGATCTTCCAAATTTTCAGACCGTTTCATGCTCTTCATATTTTTGACACCTTTTGAAGCTCTTCATATTTTTCACACCTTTTCAGGCTCTTCATATTTTTGAACACAGCTTCATGCTCCTCCTATTTTTCAGACTTTTTCATGCTCCTCATATTTTTAACACCTCTTGAAACTCTTCATATTTTTCACACCTTTTCAGGGTCTTCATGTTTTTCAACACCGTTTCATGTTCCTCCTATTTTTCAGACCTTTTCATGCTCATCTCATTTTTGACACCTTTTGAAGCTTTTCATATTTTTCACAACTTTTTAGGCTCTTCATGTTTTGGAACACCGCTTCATGCTCCTCCTATTTTTCAGAGAGTTTCATGCTCCTAATGTATTTCACTCCTTTTGAAGCTCTTCATATTTTTCACACCTTTTCAGGCTCTTCATGTTTTTCAACACCGTTTCATGACACTCCTATTTTTCAGACCGTTTCATGCTCCTCATATTTTTGACACCTTTTGAAACTCTTCATATATTTCAAACCTTTTCAGGCTCTTCATGTTTTTGAACACCGCTTCAGGCTCATATTATTTTTCAGACCGTTTCATGCTCCTCATATTTTTGACACCATTTGAAGCTCTTCATATTTCTCACAGCTTTTCAGGTACTTCATGTTTTTCAACACCGCTTCATGCTCATCCTATTTTTCAGACCGTTTCGTTCTCCTCATTTTTTGACACCATTTGAAGCTCTTCATATTTCTCACAGCTTTTCAGGTTCTTCATGTTTTTCAACACCACTTCATGCTCCTCCTATTTATCAGACCGTTTCATGCTCTTCTCATTTTTGACACCTTTTGAAGCTCGTCATATTTTACCACATCTTTTGAAGCTCTTCGTATTTTTCACACGTTTTCAGGCTCTTCATGTTTTTCAACACCACTTCATGCTCCTCCTATTTTTCAGACCGTTTCATGCTCATCGCAGTTTTGACACATTTTGAAGCTCTTCATATTTTCCACACCTTTTGAAGCTCTTCTTATTTCTCAAACGTTTTCAGGCTCTTCATGTTTTTCAACACCCCTTCTTGCTCATCCTATTTTTCAGATCGTTTCATGTTTCTATCATTTCTGACAACTTTTGAAGCTCTTCATATATTTCATACATTTTCAGGCTCTTCATATTTTTCAACACCACTTCATGCTCCTCCTATTTTTCAGACCGTTTCATGCTCCTAATAATTTTGACACGTTTTGAAGCTCTTCATATTTTTCACACCTTTTCAGGCTCTTCATATTTTTGAACACCGCTTCATGCTCCTCCTATTTTTCAGACCGTTTCATGCTCCTCATATTTTTCACACCTTTTGAAGCTCTTCATATTTTTCACACGATTTCAGGCTCTTCATGTTTTTGAACACCATTTCATGCTGCTCCTATTTTGCAGACCGTTTCATTCTCCTCATATTTTTGACACCTTTTGAAGCTCTTCATATTTTTCACATCTTTTGAAGCTCTTCATATTTTTCACATTTTTTAAGCTCTTCATATTTTTCACACCTTTTCAGGCTCTTCATGTTTTTCAACACCGCTTCATGTTCCTCCTATTTTTCAGACCATTTCATGCTCCTCATATTTCTGACACCTTTTGAAGCTATTCATATTTTTCACACCTTTTCAGGCTCTTCAAGTTTATCAACACCACTTCATGCTCCTCCTTTTTTGCAGACCGTTTCATGCTCCTCATCTTTTTGACACCTATTGATGCTCTTAATATTTTTCACACCTTTCAGGCTCTTCATTTTTTCAACACCGTTTCATGCTCATCCTATTTTTCAGCCCGTTTCATGCTCCTCATATTTTTGACACCATTGAAGCTCTTCATATTTTTCACACCTTCTCAGGCTCTTCACGTTTTTGAACACCGCTTCATGCTACTCATATTTTTCAAAACGTTTCATGCTCTTCATATATTTGACACCTTTTGAAGCTCTTCATATTATTCACAAAATTTCAGGCTCTTCATGTTTTTCAACACCATTTCATGCTCCTCCTGTTGTTCAGACCGTTTCATGCTCCTCATATTTTTTCCCCTTTGAAGCTCTTCATTTTTTTCACACCTATTCAGGCTCTTCATGCTTTTCAACACCGTTTCATGCTCCTCGTATTTTCAGACTGTTTCATGCTGCTATATTTTTGACACCTTTTGAAGCTCTCCATATTTTTCACACATTTTCAGGCTCTTCATGTTTTTCAACACCGTTTCATGCTCCTCCTATTTTCAGACTGTTTCATGCTCCTCTTATTTTTGACACCTTTTGAAGCTATTCATATTTTTCACATCTTTTCATGCTCTTCATGTTTTTCAACACCATTTCATGCTCCTCCTATTTTTCAGACTATTTCATGCTCCTCATATTTTTGACACCTTTTGAAGCTCTTCATATATTTCACCACTTTTAAGGCTCTTCATGTTTTTGAACACCGCTTCATGCTCCCCCTATATTTCACAACTTTTGAAGCTCTTCATATATTTCACACCTTTTCAAGCTCTTCATGTTTTTGAACACCACTTCATGCTCCTCCTATATTTTTCAGACCGTTTCATGCTTCTCAAATTTTTGACACCTTTTGAAGCTCTTCATATTTTTCACACCATTTCAGGCTTTTCATTTTTGTCAACAAAGCTTCACGCTCCTCCTATTTTTCAGACCGTTTAATGCTCCTCATATTTTACACACCTGTTGAAGCTCGTCATATTTTTCACACCAATTTCAGGCTCTTCTTGTTTTTCAACACCATTTCAAGCTCCTCCTATTTTTCCGACTGTTTCATGCTCCTCATATTTCTGACACCTTTTGAAGCTCTTCATATATTTCACACCTTTTCAGGCTCTTCATGTTTTTGAACACCGCTTCATGCTCCTCCTATTTTTCACACCTTTTGAAGATCTTCATATATTTCACACCTTTTCAGGCTCTTCATGTTTTTCAACAAAGCTTCATGCTCCTCCCATTTTTCAGACCGTTTCATGCTCCTCATATTTTTCACACCTTTTGAAGCTCTTCATATATTTCACACTTTTTCAGGGTCTTCATATTTTCCAACACCGCTTCATGATCCATCTATATTTCAGACCGTTTCATGCTCTGCATATTTTTCACACCTTTTGAAGCTCTTCATATTTTTCACACCTTTTCAGGCTCTTCATGTTTTTCAACACAGCTTCATGCTCCTCCAATTTTTCAGAAGGTTTCATGCTCTTCATATATTTGACACCTTTTGAAGCTTTTCATATTTTTCACACATTTTCAGGCGCTTCATGTTTTTCAACACCGCTTTATACTCCTCCTATTTTTCAGACCGTTTCCTGCTCCACATATTTTTAACACATTTTGAAGCTCTCCATATTTTGCACACCTTTTCATGCTCTTCATGTTTTTCAACACCGCTTCATGCTCCTCCTATTTTTGAGACCATTTCATTCTCCTCACATTTTTGACACCTTTTGAAACTCTTCATGATTTTCACACCTTTTCATGCTCTTCATCTTTGCAACACCGCTTAATGCTCCTCCTATTTTTCAGACCGTTTCATGCTCCTCATATTTTTGAAACCTTTTGAAGCTCTTCATATATTTCACACTTTTTCAGCTGCTTCATGTTTTTCAACACCACTTCATGCTCCACCTATTTTTCAGCCCGTTTCCTGCTCCACATATTTTTCACACCTTTTGAAGCTCTTCATTTTTTTCACAACTTGTCAGGCTCTTCATGTTTTTCAACACCACTTCATGCTCCTACAATTTTTCAGATCGTTTCATGCTCCTCATATTTTTGACACGTTTTGAAGCTCTACATATATTTCACACCTTTTCAGGCTCTTCATGTATTTCAACACCGCTTCATTCTCCTCGTATTTTTCAGAACGTTTCATGCTCCTCATATTTTTGACACATTTTGAAGCTCTTTATATATTTCACAACTTTTCAGGCTTTTCATGTTTTTCAACACCGCTTCATATTCCTCCTATTTTTCAGACCGTTTCATGCTCCTCAAATTTTTGACACCTTTTGAAGCTCTTCATATTTTTCACACATTTTCTGGCTCTTCATGTTTTTCAACAAAGCTTCATGCTCCTCCTATTTTTCAGATCGTTTCATACTCCTCATATTTTTCACACCTTTTGAAGCTCTTCATATTTTTTCACACCTTTTCACGCTCTTCATGTTTTTGAACACCGTTTAATGCTCCTCCTGTTTTTCAGACTGTTTCATGCTCCTCAAATATTTGACAGCTTTTGTATTTCTTCATATTTTTCACACCTTTTCAGGCTCTTCATGTTATTGAACACCGCTTCATGCTCCTCCTATTTTTCAGACCGTTTCATGCTCCTCATATTTTTGACACCTTTTGAAGCTCTTCATATATTTCACACAGTTTCAGGCTCTTCATGTTTTTCAACACCACTTGATGCTCCTCCTATTTTTCAGACCGTTTCATGCTCCTCATATTTTTGACACCTTTTGAAGCTCTTCATATATTTCACACCATTTCAGGCTCTTCAGGTTTTTCAACAACACTTGATGCTCCTCCTATTTTTCAGGCCATTTCATGCTCCTCATATTTTTCACACCTTTTGAAGCTCTTCATATACTTCACACATTTTCAGGCGCTTCATGATTTTCATCACCACTTCATGCTCCTCCTATCTTTCAGACCGTTTCCTGCTCCTCATATTTTTCACACCTTTTCAGGTTGTTCATGTTTTTCATCACCGCTTCATGCTGCTCCTATTTTTCAGATCGTTTCATGCTCCTCATATTTTTAACACCTTTTGAAGCTCTTCATATATTTCACAACTTTTCAGTCTCTTCATGTTTTTCAACACCGCTTCATGCTACTTCTATTTTTCAGACCGTTTCATTCTCCTCATATTTTTCACACCTTTTGAAACTCTTCATATTTTTCACTCCTTTTCCGGCTCTTCATCTTTTTCAACACCGCTTCATGCTCCTCCAATTTTTCAGACCGTTTCATGCTCCTAAAATTTTTGACACCTTTTGAAGCTCTTCATATATTTCACACATTTTCAGGTCTCATGTATTTCAACACTGCTTCATGCTCCTCCTTGTTTTCAGACTGTTTCATGCTCCTCATATTTTTGACACATTTTGAAGCTATTCATATTTTTCCCACCTTTTCAGGGTCTTCATGTCTTTCAAGACCGCTTCATGCTCCTCCAATTTTTCAGACCGTTTCATGCTCCTCATATTTTTGACACATTTTGAAGCTATTCATATTTTTCACACCTTTTCAGGGTCTTCATTTCTTTCAAGACCGCTTCATGCTCCTCCAATTTTTCAGACCGTTTCATGCTCCACATATTTTTCACCCCTTTTGAAGCTCTTCATATATTTCACACCGTTTCAGTCTCTTCAGATTTTTCAACACCGATTCTTGCTCCTCCTATTTTTCAGACCGTTTCATGCTCCTCATAATTTTGACACCTTTTGAAGCTCTTCATATTTTTCACAACTTTTCAGGCAATTCTTGTTTTTCAACACCGCTTCATGCGCCTCCTATTTTTCAGACAGTTTCAGGCTCCTAATATTGTTAACACCTTTTCAGGCTCTTCAAGTTTTTCAACTCCACTTCATGCTCCACCTATTTTTCAGACCGTTTCATGCTCCTAATATTTTTAACACCTTTTCAGGCTCTTCAAGTTTTTCAACACCGCTTCATGACCCACCTATTTTTCAGATCGTTTCATGCTCCTCATATTTTTGACACCTTTTGAAGCTCTTCATATATTTCACTCTTTTCAGGCTCTTCATATTTTTCACACCTTTTCAGGCTCTTCAAGTATTTCAACACCGCTTCATGTTCCCTCTATTTTTCATACCGTTTCATGCTCCTCATATTTTTGACAAATTTTGAAACTCTTCATATGTTTCACACCTTTTCAGGCTCTTCACGCTTTTGAACACCTCTTCATGCTCCTCCTATTTTTCAGACCGTTTCATGCTCCTCATATTTTTGACACTTTTTGAAGCTCTTCATATTTTTCACACCTTTTCAGACTCTTCATGTTTTTTAACACCGCTTCATGCTCCTCCTATTTTTCAGACCGTATCATGCTCCTCAAATTTTAACACCTTTGAAGCTCTTCATGTATTTCACACTTTTTCAGGCTCTTCATGTTTTTCATCACGCTTCATGCTCCACCTATTTCTCAGACCGTTTCATGCTCCTCATATTTTTGACACCTTTTGAAGCTCTTCATTTATTTCACTCTTTTCAGGCTCTTCATGTTTTTCAACACCTTTTCATGCTCCTCCTATTTTTCAGACCGTTTCATGCTCCTCATATTTTTGACACTTCTTGAAGCTCTTCATGTTTTTCATACCTTTTCAGGCTTTTCAAGTTTTTCAACAACGCTTTATGCGCCTCCTATTTTTCAGACCGTTTCACGCTCCTAATATTGTTAACACCTTTTCAGGCTCTTCAAGTTTTTCAACACCACTTCATGCTCCAACTATTTTTCAAACCGTTTCATGCTCCTCATATTTTTCCCACCTTTTCAGGCGCTTCATATTTCTTAACACCGCTTCATGCTCGTCCTATTTTTCTGGCTGTTTCATGCTCCTCATATTTTTGAAACCTTTTGAAGCTCTTCATGTTTTTCACACCTTTTCAGGCTGTTCATGTTTTTCAACACCGCTTCATGCTCCTCCTTCTTTTCAGCCCATATCATTCTCCTCATATTTTTCACATCTTTTGAAGCTCTTCATATATTACACAACTTTTCAGGCTCTTCATGTTTTTCAACCTCGCTTCATGCTCCTCCTATTTTTCAGACCGTTTCATGTTCCTCATATTTTTGACACCTTTTGAAGCTCTTCATATATTTCACTCTTTTCAAGCTCTTCATGTTTTTCAACACCGTTTCATGCTCCTCCTATTTTTCAGACCGTTTCATGCTCCCCATATTTTTGACACTTTTTGAAGCTTTTCATGTTTTTCACACCTTTTCAGGCTTTTCAATTTTTCAACACCGCTTTATGCGCCTCCTATTTTTCATACCGTTTCATGCTCCTAATATTGTTAACACCTTTTCAGTCTCTTCAAGTTTTTCAACACCACTTCATGCTCCACCTATTTTTCAAACCGTTTCATGCTCCTAATATTTTTAACACCTTTTCAGGCTCTTCATGTTTTTCAACACCGCTTCATGCTCCTCCTATCTTTCAGACCGTATCATGCTCCTCAAATTTTAACACCTTTTGAAGCTCTTCATATATTTCACACTTTTTCAGTCTCGTCATGGTTTTCAGCACCGCTTCATGCTCCACCTATTTTTCAGACCGTTTCATGCTCCTAATATTTTTAACACCTTTTCAGGCTCTTCAAGTTTTTCAACACCGCTTCATGACCCACCTTTTTTTCAGATCGTTTCATGCTCGTCATATTTTTGACACCTTTTGAAGCTCTTCATATATTTCACTCTTTTCAGGCTCTTCATATTTTTCACACCTTTTCAGGCTCTTCAAGTATTTCACCACCGCTTCATGTTCCCTCTATTTTTCATACCGTTTCATGCTCCTCATATTTTTGACAAATTTTGAAACTCTTCATATGTTTCACACCTTTTCAGGCTCTTTATGTTTTTGAACACCGCTTCATGCTCCTCCTATTTTTCAGACCGTATCATGCTCCTCAAATTTTAACACCTTTGAAGCTCTTCATATATTTCACATTTTTTCAGGCTCTTCATGTTTTTCATCACCCTTCATGCTCCACCTATTTCTCAGACCGTTTCATGCTCCTCATATTTTTGACACCTTTTGAAGCTCTTCATTTATTTCACTCTTTTCAGGCTCTTCATGTTTTTCAACACCGTTTCATGCTCATCATATTTTTGACAATTTTTTAAGCTCTTCATATTATTCACACCTTTTCAGGCTCTTCATGTGAACACCGCTTCATGCTCCACCTATATTTCAGACCGTATCATGCTCCTCATATTTTTCCCACCTTTTCAGGCTCTTCATATTTCTGAACACCGCTTCTTGCTCGTCCTATTTTTCTGGCCGTTTCATGCTCCTCATATTTTTGACACCTTTTGAAGCTCTTCATGTTTTTCACACCTTTTCAGGCTGTTCATGTTTTTCAACACCGCTTCATGCTCCTCCTTCTTTTCAGCCCGTATCATTCTCCTCATATTTTTCACATCTTTTGAAGCTCTTCATATATATCACAACTTTTCAGGCTCTTCATGTTTTTCAACTCCGCTTCATGCTCCTCCTATTTTTCAAACCGTTTCAGGTTCCTCATATTTTTGACACCTTTTGAAGCTCTTCATATATTTCACTCTTTTCAGGCTCTTCATGTTTTTCAACACCGTTTCATGCTCCTCCTATTTTTCAGACCGTTTCATGCTCCTCATATTTTTGACACTTCTTGAAGCTCTTCATGTTTTTCACACCTTTTCAGGCTTTTCAAGTTTTTCAACACCGCTTTATGTGTCTCCTATTTTTCAGACCGTTTCAGGTTCCTAATATTGTTAACACCTTTTCAGGCTCTTCAAGTTTTTCAACACCACTTCATGCTCCACCTATTTTTCAAACCGTTTCATGCTCCTCATATTTTTCCCACCTTTTCATGCGCTTCATATTTCTGAACACCGCTTCATGCTCCTCCTATTTTTCTGGCCGTTTCATGCTCCTCATATTTTTGACACCTTTTGAAGCTCTTCATGTTTTTCACACCTTTTCAGGCTGTTCATGTTTTTCAACACCGCTTCATGCTCCTCCTTCTTTTCAGCCCGTATCATTCTCCTCATATTTTTCACATCTTTTGAAGCTCTTCATATATTACACAACTTTTCAGGCTCTTCATGTTTTTCAACACCGTTTCATGCTCCTCCTATTTTTCAGACCTTTTCATGCTCCTCATATTTTTGACACTTCTTGAAGCTCTTCATGATATTCACACCTTTTCAGGCTTTTCAAGTTTTTCAACACCGCTTTATGCGCCTCCTATTTTTCAAACTGTTTCAGGCTCCTAATATTTTTAACACCTTTTCAGGCTCTTCATGTTTTTCAACACCGCTTCATGCTCCTCCTATCTTTCAGACCGTATCATGCTCCTCAAATTTTAACAATTTTTGAAGCTCTTCATATATTTCACACTTTTTCAGTCTCGTCATGTTTTTCAGCACCGCTTCATGCTCCACCTATTTTTCAGACCATTTCATGCTCTTAATATTTTTAACACCTTTTCAGGCTCTTCAAGTTTTTCAACACCGCTTCATGCCCCACCTATTTTTCAGATCGTTTCATGCTCCTAATATTTTTGACACCTTTTGAAGCTCTTCATATATTTCACTCTTTTCAGGCTCTTCATATTTTTCACACCTTTTCAGGCTCTTGAAGTATTTCAACACCGCTTCATGTTCCCTCTATTTTTCAGACCGTTTCATGCTCCTCATATTTTTGACAAATTTTGAAACTCTTCATATGTTTCACACCTTTTCAGGCTCTTCATGTTTTTGAACACTTCTTCATGCTCCTCCTATTGTTCAGACCGTTTCATGCTCCTCATATTTTTGACACTTTTTGAAGCTCTTCATATTATTCACACCTTTTCAGACTCTTCATGTTTTTCAACACCGCTTCATGCTCCTCCTATTTTTCAGACCGTATCATGCTCCTCAAATTTTAACACCTTTGAAGCTCTTCATATATTTCACATTTTTTCAGGCTCTTCATGTTTTTCATCACCTTTCATGCTCCACCTATTTTTCAGACCGTTTCATGCTCCTCATATTTTTGACACCTTTTGAAGCTCTTCATATATTTCACTCTTTTCAGGCTCTTCATGTTTTTCAACACCGTTTCATGCTCCTCCTATTTTTCAGACCGTTTCATGCTCCTCATATTTTTGACACTTCTTGAAGCTCTTCATGATATTCACACCTTTTCAGGCTTTTCAAGTTTTTCAACACCTCTTTATGCGCCTCCTATTTTTCATACCGTTTCAGGCTCCTAATATTGTTAACACCTTTTCAGGCTCTTCATGTTTTTCAACCCCGCTTCATGCTCCTCCTATTTTTCAGACCGTTTCATGTTCCTCATATTTTTGACACCTTTTGAAGCTCTTCATATATTTCACTCTTTTCAGGCTCTTCATGTTTTTCAACACCGTTTCATGCTCCTCCTATTTTTCAGACCGTTTCATGCTCCTCATATTTTTGACACTTCTTGAAGCTCTTCATGATATTCACACCTTTTCAGGCTTTTCAAGTTTTTCAACACCGCTTTATGCTCCTCCTATTTTTCAGACCGTTTCCTGCTCCACATATTTTTAACACATTTTGAAGGTCTCCATATTTTGCACACCTTTTCATGCTCTTCATGTTTTTCAACACCGCTTCATGCTCCTCCTATTTTTGAGACCTTTTCATTCTCCTCACATTTTTGACACCTTTTGAAACTCTTCATGATTTTCACACCTTTTCATGCTCTTCATCTTTGCAACACCGCTTAATACTCCTCCTATTTTTCAGACCGTTTCATGCTCCTCATATTTTTGAAACCTTTTGAAGCTCTTCATATATTTCACACATTTTCAGCTGCTTCATGTTTTTCAACACCACTTCATGCTCCACCTATTTTTCAGCCCGTTTCCTGCTCCACATATTTTTCACACCTTTTCAGGCTCTTCAAGTATTTCACCACCGCTTCATGTTCCCTCTATTTTTCATACCGTTTCATGCTCCTCATATTTTTGACAAATTTTGAAACTCTTCATATGTTTCACACCTTTTCAGGCTCTTTATGTTTTTGAACACCTCTTCATGCTCCTCCTATTTTTCAGACCGTATCATGCTCCTCAAATTTTAACACCTTTGAAGCTCTTCATGTATTTCACACTTTTTCAGGCTCTTCATGTTTTACATCACCCTTCATGCTCCACTTATTTTTCAGACCGTTTCATGCTCCTCATATTTTTGACACCTTTTGAAGCTCTTCATTTATTTCACTCTTTTCAGGCTCTTCATGTTTTTCAACACCGTTTCATGCTCATCATATTTTTGACACTTTTTTAAGCTCTTCATATTTTTCACACCTTTTCAGGCTCTTCATGTGAACACCGCTTCATGCTCCACCTATATTTCAGACCGTATCATGCTCCTCATATTTTTCCCACCTTTTCAGGCTCTTCATATTTCTGAACACCGCTTCTTGCTCGTCCTATTTTTCTGGCCGTTTCATGCTCCTCATATTTTTGACACCTTTTGAAGCTCTTCATGTTTTTCACACCTTTTCAGGCTGTTCATGTTTTTCAACAGCGCTTCATGCTCCTCCTTCTTTTCAGCCCGTATCATTCTCCTCATATTTTTCACATCTTTTGAAGCTCTTCATATATATCACAACTTTTCAGGCTCTTCATGTTTTTCAACCCCGCTTCATGCTCCTCCTATTTTTCAAACCGTTTCAGGTTCCTCATATTTTTGACACCTTTTGAAGCTCTTCATATATTTCACTCTTTTCAGGCTCTTCATGTTTTTCAACACCGTTTCATGCTCCTCCTATTTTTCAGACCGTTTCATGCTCCTCATATTTTTGACACTTCTTGAAGCTCTTCATGTTTTTCACACCTTTTCAGGCTTTTCAAGTTTTTCAACACCGCTTTATGTGTCTCCTATTTTTCAGACCGTTTCAGGTTCCTAATATTGTTAACACCTTTTCAGGCTCTTCAAGTTTTTCAACACCACTTCATGCTCCACCTATTTTTCAAACCGTTTCATGCTCCTCATATTTTTCCCACCTTTTCATGCGCTTCATATTTCTGAACACCGCTTCATGCTCCTCCTATTTTTCTGGCCGTTTCATGCTCCTCATATTTTTGACACCTTTTGAAGCTCTTCATGTTTTTCACACCTTTTCAGGCTGTTCTTGTTTTTCAACACCGCTTCATGCTCCTCCTTCTTTTCAGCCCGTATCATTCTCCTCATACTTTTCACATCTTTTGAAGCTCTTCATATATTACACAACTTTTCAGGCTCTTCATGTTTTTCAACACCGTTTCATGCTCCTCCTATTTTTCAGACCTTTTCATGCTCCTCATATTTTTGACACTTCTTGAAGCTCTTCATGATATTCACACCTTTTCAGGCTTTTCAAGTTTTTCAACACCGCTTTATGCGCCTCCTATTTTTCAAAATGTTTCAGGCTCCTAATATTTTTAACACCTTTTCAGGCTCTTCATGTTTTTCAACACCGCTTCATGCTCCTCCTATCTTTCAGACCGTATCATGCTCCTCAAATTTTAACAATTTTTGAAGCTCTTCATATATTTCACACTTTTTCAGTCTCGTCATGTTTTTCAGCACCGCTTCATGCTCCACCTATTTTTCAGACCGTTTCATGCTCTTAATATTTTTAACACCTTTTCAGGCTCTTCAAGTTTTTCAACACCGCTTCATGCCCCACCTATTTTTCAGATCGTTTCATGCTCCTAATATTTTTGACACCTTTTGAAGCTCTTCATATATTTCACTCTTTTCAGGCTCTTCATATTTTTCACACCTTTTCAGGCTCTTCAAGTATTTCAACACCGCTTCATGTTCCCTCTATTTTTCAGACCGTTTCATGCTCCTCATATTTTTGACAAATTTTGAAACTCTTCATATGTTTCACACCTTTTCAGGCTCTTCATGTTTTTGAACACTTCTTCATGCTCCTCCTATTGTTCAGACCGTTTCATGCTCCTCATATTTTTGACACTTTTTGAAGCTCTTCATATTATTCACACCTTTTCAGACTCTTCATGTTTTTCAACACCGCTTCATGCTCCTCCTATTTTTCAGACCGTATCATGCTCCTCAAATTTTAACACCTTTGAAGCTCTTCATATATTTCACATTTTTTCAGGCTCTTCATGTTTTTCATCACCCTTCATGCTCCACCTATTTTTCAGACCGTTTCATGCTCCTCATATTTTTGACACCTTTTGAAGCTCTTCATTTATTTCACTCTTTTCAGGCTCTTCATGTTTTTCAACACCGTTTCATGCTCCTCATATTTTTGACACTTTTTTAAGCTCTTCATATTTTTCACACCTTTTCAGGCTCTTCATGTGAACACCGCTTCATGCTCCACCTATTTTTCAGACCGTATCATGCTCCTCATATTTTTCCCACCGTTTCAGGCGCTTCATATTTCTGAACACCGCTTCATGCTCCTCCTATTTTTCTGGCCGTTTCATGCTCCTCATATTTTTGTCACCTTTTGAAGCTCTTCATGTTTTTCACACCTTTTCAGGCTGTTCATGTTTTTCAACACCGCTTCATGCTCCTCCTTCTTTTCAGCCCGTATCATGTTCCTCATATTTTTGACACCTTTTGAAGCTCTTCATATATTTCACTCTTTTCAGGCTCTTCATGTTTTTCATCACCCTTCATGCTCCACCTATTTTTCAGACCGTTTCATGCTCCTCATATTTTTGACACTTCTTGAAGCTCTTCATGATATTCACACCTTTTCAGGCTTTTCAAGTTTTTCAACACCTCTTTATGCGCCTCCTATTTTTCAGACCCTTTCAGGCTCCTAATATTGTTAACACCTTTTCAGGCTCTTCATGTTTTTCACCCCCGCTTCATGCTCCTCCTATTTTTCAGACCGTTTCATGTTCCTCATATTTTTGACACCTTTTGAAGCTCTTCATATATTTCACTCTTTTCAGGCTCTTCATGATTTTCAACACCGTTTCATGCTCCTCCTATTTTTCAGACCGTTTCATGCTCCTCATATTTTTGACACTTCTTGAAGCTCTTCATGATATTCACACCTTTTCAGGCTTTTCAAGTTTTTCAACACCGCTTTATGCTCCTCCTATTTTTCAGACCGTTTCCTGCTCCACATATTTTTAACACATTTTGAAGCTCTCCATATTTTGCACACCTTTTCATGCTCTTCATGTTTTTCAACACCGCTTCATGTTCCTCCTATTTTTGAGACCTTTTCATTCTCCTCACATTTTTGACACCTTTTGAAACTCTTCATGATTTTCACACCTTTTCATGCTCTTCATCTTTGCAACACCGCTTAATACTCCTCCTATTTTTCAGACCGTTTCATGCTCCTCATATTTTTGAAACCTTTTGAAGCTCTTCATATATTTCACACATTTTCAGGTCTCATGTATTTCAACACTGCTTCATGCTCCTCCTTGTTTTCAGACTGTTTCATGCTCCTCATATTTTTGACACATTTTGAAGCTATTCATATTTTTCACACCTTTTCAGGGTCTTCATGTCTTTCAAGACCGCTTCATGCTCCTCCAATTTTTCAGACCGTTTCATGCTCCTCATATTTTTGACAGCTTTTGCAGCTCTTCATATATTTCACACCGTTTAAGGCTCTTCATTCTTTTCAACACCGCTTCATGCTCCTCCTATGTTTCAGAGCGTTTCATGCTCCTAAATTTTTTGACACCTTTTGAAGCTCTTCATATATTTCACACTTTTTCAGGCTCTTCATGTTTTTCAACAGTGCTTCATGCTCCACCTCTTTTTCAGACCGTTTCATGCTCCTAATATTTTTCACACTTTTTCAGGCTTTTCATGTTTTTCAATACCGCTTCATATTCCTCCGAATTTTCAGACCGTTTCATGCTCCTCATATTTTTAACACCTTTTGAAGCTCTTCATATATTTCACACATTTACTGGCTCTTCATGCTTTTCAACACCGCTTCATGCTCCTCCTGTTTTTCAGACCATTTCATGCTCCTCAAATATTGATACCTTTTGAATCTCTTCATAATTTTCACACATTTTCAGGCTCTTCATGATTTGAACACCACTGCATGCCCTTCTTATTATTCAGACCGTTTCATGCTCCTCATATTTTAGACACCTTTTGAAGCTCGTCATATTTTTCACACCTTTTCAGCATCTTCATATTTTTCAACACCGCTTCATGCTCCTCCTATTTTTCAGAACGTTACATGCTCCACATATTTTTCACCCCTTTTGAAGCTCTTCATATATTTCACACCTTTTCAGGCTCTTCATGTTTTTCAACACAGCTTCATGCTCCTCCTATGTTTCAGACCATTTCATGCTCCTCATATTTTTGACACCTTTTGAAGCTCTTCATATATTTCTCACCTTTTCAGGCTCTTCATGTTTTTCAACACCGCTTCATGCTGCTTCTATTTATCAGACTGTTTCATTCTCTTCAAATTTTTGACACCTTTGGAAGCTCTTCATAATTTTCACACCTTTTCAGGCTCTTCATGTTTTTGCACACCGTTTCATGCTCCTCCTTTTTTTCAGACCGTTTCATGCTCCTCATATTTTTGACACCTTTTGAAGCTCTTCATATTTTTCACACATTTTCAGGGAATTAATGTCTTTCAAGACCGATTCATTGTCCTCCAGTTTTTCAGACTGTTTCATGCTCCTCATATTTTTGACATCTTTTGAAGCTCTTCATATTTTTGACACCATTTCAGGGTATTCATGTCTTTCAAGACCGATTCATGCTCCTCCAAATTTTCAGACCGTTTCATGCTCCTCATATTTTTGACACCATTTGAAGCTCTTCATATATTTCACAACTTTTCAGGCTCTTCATGCTTTTCAACAGCGCTTCATGCTCCTCCTATTTTTTAGAACGTTCCATACTCCTAACTTTTTTCACACCTTTTGAAGCTCTTCATATATTTCACACTTTTTCAATCTCGTCATGTTTTTCAGCACCGCTTCATGCTCCACCTATTTTTCAGACCGTTTCATGCTCCTAATATTTTTAACACCTTTTCAGGCTCTTCAAGTTTTTCAACACCGCTTCATGACCCACCTTTTTTTCAGATCGTTTCATGCTCGTCATATTTTTGACACCTTTTGAAGCTCTTCATATATTTCACTCTTTTCAGGCTCTTCATATTTTTCACACCTTTTCAGGCTCTTCAAGTATTTCAACACCGCTTCATGTTCCCTCTATTTTTCATACCGTTTCATGCTCCTCATATTTTTGACAAATTTTGAAACTCTTCATATGTTTCACACCTTTTCAGGCTCTTTATGTTTTTGAACACCTCTTCATGCTCCTCCTATTTTTCAGACCGTATCATGCTCCTCAAATTTTAACACCTTTGAAGCTCTTCATGTATTTCACACTTTTTCAGGCTCTTCATGTTTTTCATCACCCTTCATGCTCCACTTATTTTTCAGACCGTTTCATGCTCCTCATATTTTTGACACCTTTTGAAGCTCTTCATTTATTTCACTCTTTTCAGGCTCTTCATGTTTTCCAACACCGTTTCATGCTCATCATATTTTTGACACTTTTTTAAGCTCTTCATATTTTTCACACCTTTTCAGGCTCTTCATGTGAACACCGCTTCATGCTCCACCTATATTTCAGACCGTATCATGCTCCTCATATTTTTCCCACCTTTTCAGGCTCTTCATATTTCTGAACACCGCTTCTTGCTCGTCCTATTTTTCTGGCCGTTTCATGCTCCTCATATTTTTGACACCTTTTGAAGCTCTTCATGTTTTTCACACCTTTTCAGGCTGTTCATGTTTTTCAACACCGCTTCATGCTCCTCCTTCTTTTCAGCCCGTATCATTCTCCTCATATTTTTCACATCTTTTGAAGCTCTTCATATATATCACAACTTTTCAGGCTCTTCATGTTTTTCAACCCCGCTTCATGCTCCTCCTATTTTTCAAACCGTTTCAGGTTCCTCATATTTTTGACACTTCTTGAAGCTCTTCATGATATTCACACCTTTTCAGGCTTTTCAAGTTTTTCAACACCGCTTTATGCGCCTCCTATTTTTCAAACCGTTTCAGGCTCCTAATATTGTTAACACCTTTTCAGGCTCTTCAAGTTTTACAACACCACTTCATGCTCCACGTATTTTTCAAACCGTTTCATGCTCCTAATATTTTTAACACCTTTTCAGGCTCTTCATGTTTTTCAACACCGCTTCATGCTCCTCCTATCTTTCAGACCGTATCATGCTCCTCAAATTTTAACAATTTTTGAAGCTCTTCATATATTTCACACTTTTTCAGTCTCGTCATGTTTTTCAGCACCGCTTCATGCTCCACCTATTTTTCAGACCGTTTCATGCTCTTAATATTTTTAACACCTTTTCAGACTCTTCAAGTTTTTTCAACACCGCTTCATGCCCCACCTATTTTTCAGATCGTTTCATGCTCCTAATATTTTTGACACCTTTTGAAGCTCTTCATATATTTCACTCTTTTCAGGCTCTTCATATTTTTCACACCTTTTCAGGCTCTTCAAGTATTTCAACACCGCTTCATGTTCCCTCTATTTTTCAGACCGTTTCATGCTCCTCATATTTTTGACAAATTTTGAAACTCTTCATATGTTTCACACCTTTTCAGGCTCTTCATGTTTTTGAACACTTCTTCATGCTCCTCCTATTGTTCAGACCGTTTCATGCTCCTCATATTTTTAACACTTTTTGAAGCTCTTCATATTATTCACACCTTTTCAGACTCTTCATGTTTTTCAACACCGCTTCATGCTCCTCCTATTTTTCAGACCGTATCATGCTCCTCAAATTTTAACACCTTTGAAGCTCTTCATATATTTCACATTTTTTCAGGCTCTTCATGTTTTTCATCACCCTTCATGCTCCACCTATTTTTCAGACCGTTTCATGCTCCTCATATTTTTGACACCTTTTGAAGCTCTTCATTTATTTCACTCTTTTCAGGCTCTTCATGTTTTTCAACACCGTTTCATGCTCCTCATATTTTTGACACTTTTTTAAGCTCTTCATATTTTTCACACCTTTTCAGGCTCTTCATGTGAACACCGCTTCATGCTCCACCTATTTTTCAGACCGTATCATGCTCCTCATATTTTTCCCACCGTTTCAGGCGCTTCATATTTCTGAACACCGCTTCATGCTCCTCCTATTTTTCTGGCCGTTTCATGCTCCTCATATTTTTGTCACCTTTTGAAGCTCTTCATGTTCTTCACACCTTTTCAGGCTGTTCATGTTTTTCAACACCGCTTCATGCTCCTCCTTCTTTTCAGCCCGTATCATTCTCCTCATATTTTTGACACCTTTTGAAGCTCTTCATATATTTCACTCTTTTCAGGCTCTTCATGTTTTTCAACACCGTTTCATGCTCCTCCTATTTTTCAGACGGTTTCATGCTCCTCATATTTTTGACACTTCTTGAAGCTCTTCATGATATTCACACCTTTTCAGGCTTTTCAAGTTTTTCAACACCTCTTTATGCGCCTCCTATTTTTCAGACCCTTTCAGGCTCCTAATATTGTTAACACCTTTTCAGGCTCTTCATGTTTTTCAACCCCGCTTCATGCTCCTCCTATTTTTCAGACCGTTTCATGTTCCTCATATTTTTGACACCTTTTGAAGCTCTTCATATATTTCACTCTTTCAGGCTCTTCATGATTTTCAACACCGTTTCATGCTCCTCCTATTTTTCAGACCGTTTCATGCTCCTCATATTTTTGACACTTCTTGAAGCTCTTCATGATATTCACACCTTTTCAGGCTTTTCAAGTTTTTCAACACCGCTTTATGCTCCTCCTATTTTTCAGACCGTTTCCTGCTCCACATATTTTTAACACATTTTGAAGCTCTCCATATTTTGCACACCTTTTCATGCTCTTCATGTTTTTCAACACCGCTTCATGCTCCTCCTATTTTTGAGACCTTTTCATTCTCCTCACATTTTTGACACCTTTTGAAACTCTTCATGATTTTCACACCTATTCATGCTCTTCATCTTTGCAACACCGCTTAATACTCCTCCTATTTTTCAGACCGTTTCATGCTCCTCATATTTTTGAAACCTTTTGAAGCTCTTCATATATTTCACACATTTTCAGCTGCTTCATGTTTTTCAACACCACTTCATGCTCCACCTATTTTTCAGCCCGTTTCCTGCTCCACATATTTTTCACACCTTTTGAAGCTCTTCATTTTTTTCACAACTTGTCAGGCTCTTCATGTTTTTCAACACCACTTCATGCTCCTACAATTTTTCAGATCGTTTCATGCTCCTCATATTTTTGACACGTTTTGAAGCTCTACATATATTTCACACCTTTTCAGGCTCTTCATGTATTTCAACACCGCTTCATTCTCCTCGTATTTTTCAGAACGTTTCATGCTCCTCATATTTTTGACACCTTTTGAAGCTCTTTATATATTTCACAACTTTTCAGGCTTTTCATGTTTTTCAACACCGCTTCATATTCCTCCTATTTTTCAGACCGTTTCATGCTCCTCAAATTTTTGACACCTTTTGAAGCTCTTCATATTTTTCACACATTTTCTGGCTCTTCATGTTTTTCAACAAAGGTTCATGCTCCTCCTATTTTTCAGACCGTTTCATACTCCTCATATTTTTCACACCTTTTGAAGCTCTTCATCTTTTTCACACCTTTTCAGGCTCTTCATGTTTTTGAACACCGTTTCATGCTCCTCCTGTATTTCAGATTGTTTCATGCTCCTCAAATATTTGACAGCTTTTGTATTTCTTCATATTTTTCACACCTTTTCAGGCTCTTCATGTTATTGAACACCGCTTCATGCTCCTCCTATTTTTCAGACCGTTTCATGCTCCTCATATTTTTGACACCTTTTGAAGCTCTTCATATATTTCACACAGTTTCAGGCTCTTCAAGTTTTTCAACACCACTTGATGCTCCTCCTATTTTTCAGACCGTTTCATGCTCCTCATATTTTTGACACCTTTTGAAGCTCTTCATATATTTCACACCGTTTCAGGCTCTTCAGGTTTTTCAACACCACTTGATGCTCCTCCTATTTTTCAGACTGTTTCATGCTCTGCATATTTTTCACACCTTTTGAAGATCTTCATATTTTTCACATCTTTTCAGGCTCTTCATGTTTTTCAACAAAGCTTCATGCTCCTCCCATTTTTTGACCGTTTCATGCTCCTCATATTTTCACACCTTTTGAAGCTCTTCATATTTTTCACACCTTTTCAGGCTCTTCTTGTTTTTGGACACCGTTTCATGCTCCTCCTGTTTTTCAGACCGTTTCATACTCCTCATATTTTTCACACCTTTTCAGGCTCTTCATGTTTTTCAACACCGCTTCATGCTCCACCTATTTTTCAGACCGTATCATGCTCCTCATATTTTTCACACCTTTTCAGGCTCTTCATGTTTTTCAACACCGCTTCATGCTCCACCTATTTTTCAGATCGTTTCTTGCTCCTAATATTTTTCACACCTTTTCAGGCTTCATGTTTTTCAACACCGTTTCATTCTCCTCCTATTTTTCAGACCGTTTCATGCACCTCATATATTGGACACCTTTTGAAGCTCTTCATGTTTTTCACACCTTTTCAGGCTCTTCATGTTTTTCAACACCGCTTCATGTTCCTCCTATTTTTCAGACCGTATCATGCTCCTCAAATTTTAACACCTTTGAAGCTCTTCATGTGTTTCACACTTTTTCAGGCTCTTCATGTTTTTCATCACCGCTTCATGCTCCACCTATTTTTCAGACCGTTTCATGCTCCTCGTATTTTTGACACCTTTTTAAGCTCTTCATTTATTTCACTCTTTTCAGGCTCTTCATGTTTTTCAACACCGTTTCATGCTCCTCATATTTTTGACAATTTTTGAGTCTCTTCAAATTTTTCACACCTTTTCAGGCCCCTCATGTTTTTCAACTCAGCTTCATGCTCCTCCTATTTTTCAGGCCATTTCATGCTCCTCATATTTTTCACACCTTTTGAAGCTCTTCATATACTTCACACATTTTCAGGCGCTTCATGATTTTCATCACCACTTCATGCTCCTCCTATCTTTCAGACCGTTTCCTGCTCCTCATATTTTTCACACCTTTTCAGGTTGTTCATGTTTTTCATCACCGCTTCATGCTGCTCCTATTTTTCAGATCGTTTCATGCTCCTCATATTTTTAACACCTTTTGAAGCTCTTCATATATTTCACAACTTTTCAGTCTCTTCATGTTTTTCAACACCGCTTCATGCTACTTCTATTTTTCAGACCGTTTCATTCTCCTCATATTTTTCACACCTTTTGAAACTCTTCATATTTTTCACTCCTTTTCAGGCTCTTCATCTTTTTCAACACCGCTTCATGCTCCTTCAATTTTTCAGACCGTTTCATGCTCCTAAAGTTTTTTGACACCTTTTGAAGCTCTTCATATATTTCACACATTTTCAGGTCTCATGTATTTCAACACTGCTTCATGCTCCTCCTTGTTTTCAGACTGTTTCATGCTCCTCATATTTTTGACACATTTTGAAGCTATTCATATTTTTCACACCTTTTCAGGGTCTTCATGTCTTTCAGAAACGCTTCATGCTCCTCCAATTTTTCAGACCGTTTCATGCTCCTCATATTTTTGACAGCTTTTGAAGCTCTTCATATATTTCACACCGTTTAAGGCTCTTCATTCTTTTCAACACCGCTTCATGCTCCTCCTATGTTTCAGAGCGTTTCATGCTCCTAAATTTTTTGACACCTTTTGAAGCTCTTCATATATTTCACACTTTTTCAGGCTCTTCATGTTTTTCAATAGTGCTTCATGCTCCACCTCTTTTTCAGACCGTTTCATGCTCCTAATATTTTTCACACTTTTTCAGGCTTTTCATGTTTTTCAATACGGCTTCATATTCCTCCGAATTTTCAGACAGTTTCATGCTCCTCATATTTTTAACACCTTTTGAAGCTCTTCATATATTTCACACATTTACTGGCTCTTCATGCCTTTCAACACCGCTTCATGCTCCTCCTGTTTTTCAGACCGTTTCATGCTCCTCAAATATTGATACCTTTTGAATCTCTTCATAATTTTCACACATTTTCAGGCTCTTCATGATTTGAACACCACTGCATGCCCTTCTTATTGTTCAGACCGTTTCATGCTCCTCATATTTTAGACACCTTTTGAAGCTCGTCATATTTTTCACACCTTTTCAGCATCTTCATATTTTTCAACACCGCTTCATGCTCCTCCTATTTTTCAGAACGTTACATGCTCCACATATTTTTCACCCCTTTTGAAGCTCTTCATATATTTCACACCTTTTCAGGCTCTTCATGTTTTTCAACACAGCTTCATGCTCCTCCTATGTTTCAGACCGTTTCATGCTCCTCATAATTTTGACACCTTTTGAAGCTCTTCATATTTTTCACAACTTTTCAGGATCTTCATGTTCTTCAACACCAATTGATGCTCCTCCTATTTTTCAGACCGTTTCATGCTCCTCATATTTTTCACACCTTTTGAAGCTCTTAATATATTTCACAGCTTTTCAGCCTATTCATGTTTTTGAACACCGTTTCATGCTAGTCCTATTTTTCAGACCATTTCATGCTCCTCATTTTTTGACACCTTTTGAAGCTCTTCATATTTTTCACGTCTTTTCAGGCTCTTCATGTTTTTGAATACTGTTTCATGCTCCTCATATTTTTGACACGTTTTGAAGCTCTTCATATATTTCTCACCTTTTCAGGCTCTTCATGTTTTTCAACACCGCTTCATGCTGCTTCTATTTATCAGACTGTTTCATTCTCTTCAAATTTTTGACACCTTTGGAAGCTCTTCATAATTTTCACACCTTTTCAGGCTCTTCATGTTTTTGCACACCGTTTCATGCTCCTCCTTTTTTTCAGACCGTTTCATGCTCCTCATATTTTTGACACCTTTTGAAGCTCTTCATATTTTTCACACATTTTCAGGGAATTAATGTCTTTCAAGACCGATTCATTGTCCTCCAGTTTTTCAGACTGTTTCATGCTCCTCATATTTTTGACATCTTTTGAAGCTCTTCATATTTTTGACACCATTTCAGGGTATTCATGTCTTTCAAGACCGATTCATGCTCCTCCAAATTTTCAGACCGTTTCATGCTCCTCATATTTTTGACACCATTTGAAGCTCTTCATATATTTCACAACTTTTCAGGCTCTTCATGCTTTTCAACAGCGCTTCATGCTCCTCCTATTTTTTAGAACGTTCCATACTCCTAACTTTTTTCACACCTTTTGAAGCTCTTCATATATTTCACACTTTTTCAATCTCGTCATGTTTTTCAGCACCGCTTCATGCTCCACCTATTTTTCAGACCGTTTCATGCTCCTAATATTTTTAACACCTTTTCAGGCTCTTCAAGTTTTTCAACACCGCTTCATGACCCACCTTTTTTTCAGATCGTTTCATGCTCGTCATATTTTTGACACTTTTTGAAGCTCTTCATATATTTCACTCTTTTCAGGCTCTTCATATTTTTCACACCTTTTCAGGCTCTTCAAGTATTTCAACACCGCTTCATGTTCCCTCTATTTTTCATACCGTTTCCTGCTCCTCATATTTTTGACAAATTTTGAAACTCTTCATATGTTTCACACCTTTTCAGGCTCTTTATGTTTTTGAACACCTCTTCATGCTCCTCGTATTTTTCAGACCGTATCATGCTCCTCAAATTTTAACACCTTTTAAGCTCTTCATGTATTTCACACTTTTTCAGGCTCTTCATGTTTTTCATCACCCTTCATGCTCCACTTATTTTTCAGACCGTTTCATGCTCCTCATATTTTTGACACCTTTTGAAGCTCTTCATTTATTTCACTCTTTTCAGGCTCTTCATGTTTTCCAACACCGTTTCATGCTCATCATATTTTTGACACTTTTTTAAGCTCTTCATATTTTTCACACCTTTTCAGGCTCTTCATGTGAACACCGCTTCATGCTCCACCTATATTTCAGACCGTATCATGCTCCTCATATTTTCCCCACCTTTTCAGGCTCTTCATATTTCTGAACACCGCTTCTTGCTCGTCCTATTTTTCTGGCCGTTTCATGCTCCTCATATTTTTGACACCTTTTGAAGCTCTTCATGTTTTTCACACCTTTTCAGGCTGTTCATGTTTTTCAACACCGCTTCATGCTCCTCCTTCTTTTCAGCCCGTATCATTCTCCTCATATTTTTCACATCTTTTGAAGCTCTTCATATATATCACAACTTTTCAGGCTCTTCATGTTTTTCAACCCCGCTTCATGCTCCTCCTATTTTTCAAACCGTTTCAGGTTCCTCATATTTTTGACACTTCTTGAAGCTCTTCATGATATTCACACCTTTTCAGGCTTTTCAAGTTTTTCAACACCGCTTTATGCGCCTCCTATTTTTCAAAATGTTTCAGGCTCCTAATATTGTTAACACCTTTTCAGGCTCTTCAAGTTTTTCAACACCACTTCATGCTCCACGTATTTTTCAAACCGTTTCATGCTCCTAATATTTTTAACACCTTTTCAGGCTCTTCATGTTTTTCAACACCGCTTCATGCTCCTCCTATCTTTCAGACCGTATCATGCTCCTCAAATTTTAACAATTTTTGAAGCTCTTCATATATTTCACACTTTTTCAGTCTCGTCATGTTTTTCAGCACCGCTTCATGCTCCACCTATTTTTCAGACCGTTTCATGCTCTTAATATTTTTAACACCTTTTCAGTCTCTTCAAGTTTTTCAACACCGCTTCATGCCCCACCTATTTTTCAGATCGTTTCATGCTCCTAATATTTTTGACACCTTTTGAAGCTCTTCATATATTTCACTCTTTTCAGGCTCTTCATATTTTTCACACCTTTTCAGGCTCTTCAAGTATTTCAACACCGCTTCATGTGCCCTCTATTTTTCAGACCGTTTCATGCTCCTCATATTTTTGACAAATTTTGAAACTCTTCATATGTTTCACACCTTTTCAGGCTCTTCATGTTTTTGAACACCTCTTCATGCTCCTCCTATTTTTCAGACCGTTTCATGCTCCTCATATTTTTGACACTTTTTGAAGCTCTTCATATTTTTAACACCTTTTCAGGCTCTTCATGTTTTTCAACACCGCTTCATGCTGCTTCTATTTATCAGACTGTTTCATTCTCTTCAAATTTTTGACACCTTTGGAAGCTCTTCATAATTTTCACACCTTTTCAGGCTCTTCATGTTTTTGCACACCGTTTCATGCTCCTCCTTTTTTTCAGACCGTTTCATGCTCCTCATATTTTTGACACCTTTTGAAGCTCTTCATATTTTTCACACATTTTCAGGGAATTAATGTCTTTCAAGACCGATTCATTGTCCTCCAGTTTTTCAGACTGTTTCATGCTCCTCATATTTTTGACATCTTTTGAAGCTCTTCATATTTTTGACACCATTTCAGGGTATTCATGTCTTTCAAGACCGATTCATGCTCCTCCAAATTTTCAGACCGTTTCATGCTCCTCATATTTTTGACACCATTTGAAGCTCTTCATATATTTCACAACTTTTCAGGCTCTTCATGCTTTTCAACAGCGCTTCATGCTCCTCCTATTTTTTAGAACGTTCCATACTCCTAACTTTTTTCACACCTTTTGAAGCTCTTCATATATTTCACACTTTTTCAATCTCGTCATGTTTTTCAGCACCGCTTCATGCTCCACCTATTTTTCAGACCGTTTCATGCTCCTAATATTTTTAACACCTTTTCAGGCTCTTCAAGTTTTTCAACACCGCTTCATGACCCACCTTTTTTTCAGATCGTTTCATGCTCGTCATATTTTTGACACTTTTTGAAGCTCTTCATATATTTCACTCTTTTCAGGCTCTTCATATTTTTCACACCTTTTCAGGCTCTTCAAGTATTTCAACACCGCTTCATGTTCCCTCTATTTTTCATACCGTTTCCTGCTCCTCATATTTTTGACAAATTTTGAAACTCTTCATATGTTTCACACCTTTTCAGGCTCTTTATGTTTTTGAACACCTCTTCATGCTCCTCGTATTTTTCAGACCGTATCATGCTCCTCAAATTTTAACACCTTTTAAGCTCTTCATGTATTTCACACTTTTTCAGGCTCTTCATGTTTTTCATCACCCTTCATGCTCCACTTATTTTTCAGACCGTTTCATGCTCCTCATATTTTTGACACCTTTTGAAGCTCTTCATTTATTTCACTCTTTTCAGGCTCTTCATGTTTTCCAACACCGTTTCATGCTCATCATATTTTTGACACTTTTTTAAGCTCTTCATATTTTTCACACCTTTTCAGGCTCTTCATGTGAACACCGCTTCATGCTCCACCTATATTTCAGACCGTATCATGCTCCTCATATTTTCCCCACCTTTTCAGGCTCTTCATATTTCTGAACACCGCTTCTTGCTCGTCCTATTTTTCTGGCCGTTTCATGCTCCTCATATTTTTGACACCTTTTGAAGCTCTTCATGTTTTTCACACCTTTTCAGGCTGTTCATGTTTTTCAACACCGCTTCATGCTCCTCCTTCTTTTCAGCCCGTATCATTCTCCTCATATTTTTCACATCTTTTGAAGCTCTTCATATATATCACAACTTTTCAGGCTCTTCATGTTTTTCAACCCCGCTTCATGCTCCTCCTATTTTTCAAACCGTTTCAGGTTCCTCATATTTTTGACACTTCTTGAAGCTCTTCATGATATTCACACCTTTTCAGGCTTTTCAAGTTTTTCAACACCGCTTTATGCGCCTCCTATTTTTCAAAATGTTTCAGGCTCCTAATATTGTTAACACCTTTTCAGGCTCTTCAAGTTTTTCAACACCACTTCATGCTCCACGTATTTTTCAAACCGTTTCATGCTCCTAATATTTTTAACACCTTTTCAGGCTCTTCATGTTTTTCAACACCGCTTCATGCTCCTCCTATCTTTCAGACCGTATCATGCTCCTCAAATTTTAACAATTTTTGAAGCTCTTCATATATTTCACACTTTTTCAGTCTCGTCATGTTTTTCAGCACCGCTTCATGCTCCACCTATTTTTCAGACCGTTTCATGCTCTTAATATTTTTAACACCTTTTCAGTCTCTTCAAGTTTTTCAACACCGCTTCATGCCCCACCTATTTTTCAGATCGTTTCATGCTCCTAATATTTTTGACACCTTTTGAAGCTCTTCATATATTTCACTCTTTTCAGGCTCTTCATATTTTTCACACCTTTTCAGGCTCTTCAAGTATTTCAACACCGCTTCATGTGCCCTCTATTTTTCAGACCGTTTCATGCTCCTCATATTTTTGACAAATTTTGAAACTCTTCATATGTTTCACACCTTTTCAGGCTCTTCATGTTTTTGAACACCTCTTCATGCTCCTCCTATTTTTCAGACCGTTTCATGCTCTTCATATTTTTGACACTTTTTGAAGCTCTTCATATTATTCACACCTTTTCAGACTCTTCATGTTTTTCAACACCGCTTCATGCTCCTCCTATTTTTCAGACCGTATCATGCTCCTCAAATTTTAACACCTTTGAAGCTCTTCATGTATTTCACATTTTTTCAGGCTCTTCATGTTTTTCATCACCCTTCATGCTCCACCTATTTTTCAGACCGGTTCATGCTCCTCATATTTTTGACACCTTTTGAAGCTCTTCATTTATTGCACTCTTTTCAGGCTCTTCATGTTTTTCAACACCGTTTCATGCTCCTCATATTTTTGACACATTTTGAAGCTCTTCATATTATTCACACCTTTTCAGACTCTTCATTTTTTTCAACACCGCTTCATGTTCCTCCTATTTTTGAGACCGTTACTGCTCCTCATATATTTGATACATTTTGAAGCTCTTAATATATTTAACACCTTTTCAGGCTCTTCATGTTTCTCAACACCGCTTCATGCACTTCCTATTTTTCAGACTGTTTCATGCTCCTCATATTTTTGACACATTTTGAAACTCTTTATATTTTTCACACCTTTTCGGACTCTTCATGTTTTTCAACACCGCTTGTTGCTCCTCATATTTTTCAGACCGTTTCATGCTCCAAATATTTTTGACACCTTTTGAAGCTCTTCATGTTTTTCACACCTTTTCAGGCTGTTCATGTTTTTCAACACCGCTTCATGCTCCTCCTTTTTTTCAGCCCGTATCATTCTCCTCATATTTTTCACATCTTTTGAAACTCTTCATATATTTCACTCTTTTCAGGCTCTTCATGTTTTTCAACACCGTTTCATTCTCCTCCTATTTTTAAGACCATTTCATGCTCCTCATATTTTTGACACTTCTTGAAGCTCTTCATGTTTTTCACACCTTTTCAGGCTTTTCAAGTTTTTCAACACCGCTTCATGTGCCTCCTATTTTTCAGACTGTTTCAGGCTCCTAATATTTTTAACACCTTTTCAGGCTCTTCATATTTTTCAACACCGCTTCATTCTCCCCCTGTTTCTCAGAGCGTTTCAGGTTCCTCATATATTTCACGCCTTTTTAAGCTCTTCATATATTTCACACCTTTTCAGGCTCTTCATATTTTTCAACATCGCTTCATGCTCCTCCAATTTTTCAGACCGTTTCATGCTCCTAAAATTTTTGACACCTTTTGAAGCTCTTCATATATTTCACAACTTTTCAGGCTCTTCATATTTTTCAACACCGCTTCATTCTCCTCCTGTTTTTCAGAGCGTTTCATGTTTTTCATATATTTCACGCCTTTTTAAGCTCTTCATATATTTCACACCTTTTCAGGCTCTTCATGTTTTTGAATACCGTTTCATGCTCCTCATATTTTTGCACCTTTTGAAGCTCTTCATATTTTTCACACCTTTTCAGGCTCTTCATATTTTTCAACACAGCTTCATAATCCTATTATTTTTCAGACCGTTTCAGGCTCCTCATATTTTTGACACCTTTTGAAGCTCTTCATATTTTTCACACATTTTCAGGCTCTTCATGTTTTTGAACACCGTTTCATGCTCCTCATATTTTTGACACCATTTGAAGGTCTTCTTATTTTTCACACCTTTTCAGGCTATTCATGTTTTTCAACACCGTTTCATGCTCCTCCTATTTTTCAGACCGTTTCATGCTGCTCCTTTTTTTCAGACCGTTTCATGCTCTTCATAGTTTCTACAACTTTTGAAGCTATTCATATTTTTCACACATTTTCAGGCTCTTCATGTTTTTAAGACCGCTTCATGCTCCTCCTATTTTTCAGACGGTTCCATGCTCCTCATATTTTTGACACGTTTTGAAGCTCTTCATATTTTTCACATCTTTTCAGGCTCTTCATGTTTTTGAACACCACTTCATGCTCATCCTATTTTTCAGGCCGTTTCATGCTCCTCATATTTTTCACACATTTTCAGGCTCTTCATGTTTTTCAACATTTCTTCATGCTCCTCCTATTGTTCAGACCGTTTCATGCTCCTCATATTTTGGACACCTTTTGAAGCTCTTCATATTTTTCACACCTTTTCAGGCTCTTCTTGTTTTTGAACACCGCTTCTTGCTCCTCCTATTTTTCAGACCGTTTAATGATCCACATGTATTTTACACCTTTTGAAGCTCCTCATATTTTTCACACCTTTTCAGGCTGTTCTTGTTTTTGCACACCGCTTCATGCTCCTCCATTTTTTCAGAACGTTTCATGCTCCTCATATTTTTGACACGTTTTGAAGCTCTTCATATTTTTCACACCTTTTGAAGCTTTCATATTTTTCACATCTTTTCAGGCTCTTCATGTTTTTCAACACCGCTTCATGCTCCTCCTATTTTTCAGACCGTTTAATCCTCCTCATGTATTTCACACCTTTTGAAGCTCTTCATATTTTTCACACCTTTTGAAGCTCTTCATATTTTTCACACCTATTCAGGCCCTTCATGTTTTGTAACACCGTTTCATAATCCTCCTGTTGTTCAGACAGTTTCAAGATCCTCATATTTTTGACACCTTTTGAAGGTCTTCATATTTTTCACACCTTTTCACCATCTTAATGTTTTTGAACACCGCTTCATGCTCCTTCTATTTTTCAGACTGTTTCAGCCTTCTCATATTTTTGACACCTTTTGAAGCGCTTCATATTTTTCACACCTTTTCAGGTTCTTCATGTTTTTCAACACTGCTTCATGCTCCTCCTATTTATCAGACCGTTTAATGCACCTCATATTTTTCACTCCTTTTGAAGGTCTTCATATTTTTCACAACTTTTCAGGCTCTTCATTTTTTTGAACACGGCTTCATGCTTCTGCTATTTTTCAGACCGTTTCATGCTCCTCATATTTTTGACACCTTTTGAAGCTCTTCATATTTTTCACACCTTTTCAGGCTCTTCTTGTTTTTGAACACTGCTTCATGCTCCTCCTATTTTTGAGACAGTTTCATGCTCCTCATATTTTTGACACCTTTTGAAGCTTTTCATATTTTTCACACTTTTTCAGGCTCTTCTTGTTTTTGAACACCACTTCATGCTCCTTCTATTTTTCAGAGAGTTTCATGCTCCTCATGTATTTCACACCTTTTGAAGCTCTTCATATTTTTCACACCTTTTCAGGCTCTTCATGTTTTTCCACACGACTTCATGCTTCTCCTATTTTTCAGCCCGTTTCATGCTCCTCATGTATTTCACACCTTTTGAAGCTCTTCATATTTTTCACACCTTTTCAGGTTCTTCATGTTTTTCAACACCGCTTCATGCTCCTCCTACTTTTCAGACCGTTTCATGCTCCTCATATTTTTGTCACCTTTTGAAGCTCTTCATATTTTTCACACCTTTTGAAGCTCTTCATATTTTTCATATTTTTGAAGCTCTTCATATTTTCAACCGTTTTCACAATCTTCATATTTTTCAACACAGCTTCATGCTCCTACTATTTTTCAGATTGTTTCATACTCGTCATATTTTTGACACGTTTTGCGGGTTTTCATATTTTTCACACCTTTTCAGGCTCTTCATTTTTTGAAACACCACTTCATGCTCCTCCTATTTTTCAGACCGTCTCATGCTCATCTAATTTTTGACACCTTTTGAAGCTCTTCATATTTTTCACACCTTTTGAAGCTCTTCATATTTTTCACACGTTTTCAGGCTCTTCATGATTTTCAACAACGCTTCATGCTCTTCCTATTTTTCAGACCGTTTAATGCTCCTCATATATTTCACACTTTTTGAAGCTCTTCATATTTTTCACACGTTTTCAGTCTCTTCATGTTTTTCAACACCGCTTCATGCTCCTGCTATTTTTCAGATCGTTTCATACTCGTCATATTTTTGACACGTTTTGAGGGTTTTCATATTTTTCACACCTTTGCAGGCTCTTCATTTTTTTCAACACCACTTCATGCTCCTCCTATTTTTCAGACCGTTTCATGCTCATATAATTTTTGACACCTTTGGAAGCTCTTCATATTTTTCACACCTTTTGAAGCTCTTCATGTTTTTCACACGTTTTCAGGCCTTCATGTTTTTCAACACCGCTTCATGCTCCTCCTATTTTTCAGACTGTTTAATCCTCCTCATGTATTTCACACTTTTTGAAAGTCTTCATATTTTTCACACCTTTTCAGGCTCTTCATGTTTTTGAACACCATTTCATGCTCCTCCTATTTTGCAGACCGTTTCATTCTCCTCATATTTTGACACCATTTAAAGCTCTTCATATATTTCACACCTTTTCAAGCTCTTCATGTTTTTGAACATGGCTTCATGCTCCTCCTATTTCCAGACCGTTTCATACTCCTCATAATTTTGACACCTTTTGAAGTTCTTCATATTTTTCAAACGTTTTCAGGCTCTTCATGTTTTTCAACACCGCTTCATGCTCCTCCTATTTTTCAGAACGTTTCATGCTCCTCATATTTTTGACACGTTTTGAAGCTCTTCATATTTTTCACACCTTTTCAGTCTCTTTATGTTTTTGAACACCGCTTCGTGTTCCTCCTATTTTTCAGACCGTTTCATGCTCATCTAATTTTTGACACCTTTTGAAGCTCTTCATATTTTTCACACCTTTTGAAGCTCTTCATATTTTTCACACCTTTTCACGCTCTTCATTTTTTTCAACACTGCTTCATGCTCCTCCTATTTTTCAAACCGTTTAATCCTCCTCATGTATTTCACACTTTTTGAAGCTCTTCATATTTTTCACACCTTTTGAAGCTCTTCATATTTTTCACACCTTCTCAGCCTCTTCATGTTTTGTAACACCGTTTCATAATCCTCCTATTGTTCAGACAGTTTCAAGATCCTCATATTTTTGACGCCTTTTGAAGGTCTTCATATTTTTCACACCTTTTCAGGCTCTTCATGTTTTTGAACACCGCTTCATGCTCCTTCTATTTTTCAGACTGTTTCATGCTTCTCATATTTTTGACACCTTTTGAAGCTCTTCATATTTTTCACACCTTTTCAGGCTCTTCATTTTTTGGACCACCCTTCATGCTCCTGCTATATTTCATACCGCTTCCTGATCCTCATATATTTCACACCTGTTGAAGCTCTTCATATTTTTCACACCTTTTCAGGCTCTTCATGTTTTTGAACACCCCTTCATGCTTCTCCTATTTTTCATAACGTTTCCTGCTCCTCATATTTTCCACACCTTTTGAAGCTCGTCATATATTTCACACTTTTTCATGCTCTTCATCATTTTCAAAACCGTTTCATGATCATCCTATTTTACAGAAAGTTTCATCCTGCACATATTTTTGACTCCTTTAGAAGCTCTTCATTTTTTTTCACACCTTTTCAGGCTCTTCGTGTTTTTCAACACGACTTCATGCTCCTCGTATTTTTCAGACCGTTCCATGCTCCTCATATTTATGACACAATTTGAAGCTCTTCATATTTTTCACAACTTTTCAGGCTCTTCCTGTTTTTCATCACCGTTTCCTGCTCCTATTATTTTTCAGACCTTTTCAGGCTCCTCATATTTTTGACACATTTTGAAGCTCTTCACATTTTCACACCATTTCAGGCTCTTCATGTTTTTCAACACCGTTTCTTGCTCCTCATATTTTTCAGACCGTTTCCTGCTCCTCATATTTTTCAGACCTTTTGAAGCTCTTCATATATATCACACTTTTTCAGGCTCTTCATGTTTTTCAACAACACTTCATGTTCCTCCTATCTTTCAGACCGTTTCATGCTTCTCATATTTTTGACACCTTTTGAAGCTCTACATATTTTTCACTTCTTTTCATGCTCTTCATCTTTGTAAAAACCGTTTCATGCTCCTCCTATTTTTCAGACAGTTTCATGCTCCTCATATTTTTGACACCTTTTGAAGCTCTTCATGTTTTTCACACCTTTTCAGGTTCTTCATGTTTTTCAACACCGCTTCATGCTCCTCCTACTTTTCAGACCGTTTCATGCTCCTCATATTTTTGTCACCTTTTGAAGCTCTTCATATTTTTCACACCTTTTCAGGCTCTTCATTTTTTTGACCACCCTTCATGCTCCTCCTATTTTTCAGACCGTTACATGCTCCTCATATTTTTGACACCTGTTGAAGCTCTTCATATTTTTGACACCTTTTCAGGTTCTTCATGTTTTTCAACACCGCTTCATGCTCCTCCTACTTTTCAGACCGTTTCATGCTCCTCATATTTTTGTCACCTTTTGAAGCTCTTCATATTTTTCACACCTTTTGAAGCTCTTCATATTTTTCACACCTTTTCAGGCTCTTCATGTTTTTCAACACTGCTTCATGCTCCTCCTATTTTTCAGATCGTTTCATGCTCCTCATATTTTTGACACGTTTTGAAGCTCTTCACAGTTTTCACACTTTTTGAAGCTCTATATATTTTTCACACCTTTTCAGGCTCTTCATGTTTTTGAACACCGCTTCATGCTCCTCCTATTTTTCAGACCGTTTCATGCTCCTCATGTATTTCACACCTTGAAGCTCTTCATATTTTTCACACCTTTTCAGGCTCTCATGTTTTTGAACACAGCTTTTGCTCCTCCTCTTTTCAGACTGTTTCATGCTCCTCATATTTTTGTCACCTTTTGAGGCTCTTCATATTTTTCTCACCTTTTCATGCTCCTCAGGTTTTTGAACACCACTTCATGCTCCTCCTATTTTTCAGATCGTTTCATGCTCCTCATATTTTTGTCACCTTTTGAGGCTCTTCATATTTTTCACACCTTTTCAGGCTCCTCATGTTTTTGAATACCGCATCATGCTCCTCCTATTTTCAGACCGTTTCTTGCTCCTGATGTATTTCACATCTTTTGAAGCTCTTCACATTTTTCACACCTTTTCAGGCTCTTCAGGTTTTTGAACACCGTTTCAACCTGTTCCTACTTTTCAGACCGTTTCATGTTCCTCATATTTTTGACACGTTTTGAAGCTCCTCATATTTTTTACACCTTTTGAAACTCTTCATATATTTCACACTTTTTCAGGCTCTTCATGTTTTTCAACACCACTTCATGCTCCTCCTATTTTTCAGACCGTTTAATGCTCATCTCATTTTTGACCTTTTGAAGTTCTTCATATATTTCACACCTTTTGAAGCTCTTCATATTTTTCACAACTTTTCAGGCTCTTCATGTTTTTGAACACGGTTTCATGCTCCTCCTATATTTCGGACCGATTCTTGCTGCTCATATTTTTGACACCTTTTGAAGCTCTTCATATTTTTCACACCTTTTCAGGCTCTTCATAATTTTCAACACCACTTCATGCTCCTCCTGTTTTTCAGAACGTTTCATGCTCATCTCATTTTTGATACCTTTTGAAGCTCTTCATATTTTTCACATCTTTTGAAGCTCTTCATGTTTTTCACACGTTTTCAGGCTCTTCATGTTTTTGAACACTGCTTCATGCTCCTCCTATTTTTCAGACCGTTTAATGCTCCTCATGTATTTGACACCTTTTGAAGCTCTTCGTAATTTTCACTCCTTTTCAGGCTCTTCATGTTTTTGAACACCGCTTCATGCTCCTCCCATTTTTCACACCTTTTGAAGGTCTTCATATTTTTCACACCTTTTCAGGCTCTTCATGTTTTTGAACACCGCTTCATACTCCTCCTATTTTTCAGAACGTTTCATGCTACTCATATTTTTGACATCTTTGAATCTCTTCATATTTTTCAAACCTTTTCAGGCTCTTCATGTTTTTCAACCAAACTTCATGCAACTCCTATTTTTCAGACCGTTTCATGCTCCTCATATTTTTGACACCTTTTCAAGCTCCTCATGTATTTCACACCTTTTCAGGCTCTTCATGTTTATCAACACCACTTCATGCTCCTCCTATTTTTCAGACCATTTCATGCTCCTCATATTTTGACACCTTTTGAAGCTCTTCATATTTTTCACACCTTTTCAGGCTCTTCATGTTTTTCAACACCACTTCATGCTCCTCCTATTTTTCAGACCGTATCATGCTCATCTCATTTTTGACACCTTTTGAAGCTCTTCATATTTTTCACACCTTTTGAAGCTCCTCATATTTTTCACACCTTTTCAGTCTCTTCATGTTTTTGAACAACGGTTCATGCTCCTCATATATTTCAGACCGTTTCATGCTCCTCATATTTTTGACACCTTTTGAAGCTCTTCTTATTTTTCACAAGTTTTCAGGATGTTCATGTTTTTGAACACCGTTTCATGCTCCTTCTATATTTCAGACAGTTTCATGCTTCTCATATTTTTGACACCTTTTGAAGCTTTTCATATTTTTCACATTTTTTCAGGCTCTTTATATTTTTGAACACCGTTTCATGCTCGTCCTATTTTTCAGACTGTTTCATGCTCCTCATGTATTTCACACCGTTTGAAGCTCTTCATATTTTTCACACCTTTTCAGGTTCTTCATGTTTTTCAACACCGCTTCATGCTCCTCCTACTTTTCAGACCGTTTCATGCTCCTCATATTTTTGTCACCTTTTGAAGCTCTTCATATTTTTCACACCTTTTGAAGCTCTTCATATTTTTCATATTTTTGAAGCTCTTCATATTTTCAACCGTTTTCACAATCTTCATATTTTTCAACACAGCTTCATGCTCCTACTATTTTTCAGATCGTTTCATACTCGTCATATTTTTGACACGTTTTGCGGGTTTTCATATTTTTCACACCTTTTCAGGCTCTTCATTTTTTGAAACACCACTTCATGCTCCTCCTATTTTTCAGACCGTCTCATGCTCATCTAATTTTTGACACCTTTTGAAGCTCTTCATATTTTTCACACCTTTTGAAGCTCTTCATATTTTTCACACGTTTTCAGGCTCTTCATGATTTTCAACAACGCTTCATGCTCTTCCTATTTTTCAGACCGTTTAATGCTCCTCATATATTTCACACTTTTTGAAGCTCTTCATATTTTTCACACGTTTTCAGTCTCTTCATGTTTTTCAACACCGCTTCATGCTCCTGCTATTTTTCAGATCGTTTCATACTCGTCATATTTTTGACACGTTTTGAGGGTTTTCATATTTTTCACACCTTTTCAGGCTCTTCATTTTTTTCAACACCACTTCATGCTCCTCCTATTTTTCAGACCGTTTCATGCTCATATAATTTTTGACACCTTTGGAAGCTCTTCATATTTTTCACACCTTTTGAAGCTCTTCATGTTTTTCACACGTTTTCAGGCCTTCATGTTTTTCAACACCGCTTCATGCTCCTCCTATTTTTCAGACTGTTTAATCCTCCTCATGTATTTCACACTTTTTGAAAGTCTTCATATTTTTCACACCTTTTCAGGCTCTTCATGTTTTTGAACACCATTTCATGCTCCTCCTATTTTGCAGACCGTTTCATTCTCCTCATATTTTGACACCATTTAAAGCTCTTCATATATTTCACACCTTTTCAAGCTCTTCATGTTTTTGAACATGGCTTCATGCTCCTCCTATTTTCAGACCGTTTCATACTCCTCATAATTTTGACACCTTTTGAAGTTCTTCATATTTTTCAAACGTTTTCAGGCTCTTCATGTTTTTCAACACCGCTTCATGCTCCTCCTATTTTTCAGAACGTTTCATGCTCCTCATATTTTTGACACGTTTTGAAGCTCTTCATATTTTTCACACCTTTTCAGTCTCTTTATGTTTTTGAACACCGCTTCGTGTTCCTCCTATTTTTCAGACCGTTTCATGCTCATCTAATTTTTGACACCTTTTGAAGCTCTTCATATTTTTCACACCTTTTGAAGCTCTTCATATTTTTCACACCTTTTCACGCTCTTCATTTTTTTCAACACTGCTTCATGCTCCTCCTATTTTTCAAACCGTTTAATCCTCCTCATGTATTTCACACTTTTTGAAGCTCTTCATATTTTTCACACCTTTTGAAGCTCTTCATATTTTTCACACCTTCTCAGCCTCTTCATGTTTTGTAACACCGTTTCATAATCCTCCTATTGTTCAGACAGTTTCAAGATCCTCATATTTTTGACGCCTTTTGAAGGTCTTCATATTTTTCACACCTTTTCAGGCTCTTCATGTTTTTGAACACCGCTTCATGCTCCTTCTATTTTTCAGACTGTTTCATGCTTCTCATATTTTTGACACCTTTTGAAGCTCTTCATATTTTTCACACCTTTTCAGGCTCTTCATTTTTTGGACCACCCTTCATGCTCCTGCTATATTTCATACCGCTTCCTGATCCTCATATATTTCACACCTGTTGAAGCTCTTCATATTTTTCACACCTTTTCAGGCTCTTCATGTTTTTGAACACCCCTTCATGCTTCTCCTATTTTTCATAACGTTTCCTGCTCCTCATATTTTCCACACCTTTTGAAGCTCGTCATATATTTCACACTTTTTCATGCTCTTCATCATTTTCAAAACCGTTTCATGATCATCCTATTTTACAGAAAGTTTCATCCTGCACATATTTTTGACTCCTTTAGAAGCTCTTCATTTTTTTTCACACCTTTTCAGGCTCTTCGTGTTTTTCAACACGACTTCATGCTCCTCGTATTTTTCAGACCGTTCCATGCTCCTCATATTTATGACACAATTTGAAGCTCTTCATATTTTTCACAACTTTTCAGGCTCTTCCTGTTTTTCATCACCGTTTCCTGCTCCTATTATTTTTCAGACCTTTTCAGGCTCCTCATATTTTTGACACATTTTGAAGCTCTTCACATTTTCACACCATTTCAGGCTCTTCATGTTTTTCAACACCGTTTCTTGCTCCTCATATTTTTCAGACCGTTTCCTGCTCCTCATATTTTTCAGACCTTTTGAAGCTCTTCATATATATCACACTTTTTCAGGCTCTTCATGTTTTTCAACAACACTTCATGTTCCTCCTATTTTTCAGACCGTTTCATGCTTCTCATATTTTTGACACCTTTTGAAGCTCTACATATTTTTCACTTCTTTTCATGCTCTTCATCTTTGTAAAAACCGTTTCATGCTCCTCCTATTTTTCAGACAGTTTCATGCTCCTCATATTTTTGACACCTTTTGAAGCTCTTCATGTTTTTCACACCTTTTCAGGTTCTTCATGTTTTTCAACACCGCTTCATGCTCCTCCTACTTTTCAGACCGTTTCATGCTCCTCATATTTTTGTCACCTTTTGAAGCTCTTCATATTTTTCACACCTTTTCAGGCTCTTCATTTTTTTGACCACCCTTCATGCTCCTCCTATTTTTCAGACCGTTACATGCTCCTCATATTTTTGACACCTGTTGAAGCTCTTCATATTTTTGACACCTTTTCAGGTTCTTCATGTTTTTCAACACCGCTTCATGCTCCTCCTACTTTTCAGACCGTTTCATGCTCCTCATATTTTTGTCACCTTTTGAAGCTCTTCATATTTTTCACACCTTTTGAAGCTCTTCATATTTTTCACACCTTTTCAGGCTCTTCATGTTTTTCAACACTGCTTCATGCTCCTCCTATTTTTCAGATCGTTTCATGCTCCTCATATTTTTGACACGTTTTGAAGCTCTTCACAGTTTTCACACTTTTTGAAGCTCTATATATTTTTCACACCTTTTCAGGCTCTTCATGTTTTTGAACACCGCTTCATGCTCCTCCTATTTTTCAGACCGTTTCATGCTCCTCATGTATTTCACACCTTGAAGCTCTTCATATTTTTCACACCTTTTCAGGCTCTCATGTTTTTGAACACAGCTTTTGCTCCTCCTCTTTTCAGACTGTTTCATGCTCCTCATATTTTTGTCACCTTTTGAGGCTCTTCATATTTTTCTCACCTTTTCATGCTCCTCAGGTTTTTGAACACCACTTCATGCTCCTCCTATTTTTCAGATCGTTTCATGCTCCTCATATTTTTGTCACCTTTTGAGGCTCTTCATATTTTTCACACCTTTTCAGGCTCCTCATGTTTTTGAATACCGCATCATGCTCCTCCTATTTTCAGACCGTTTCTTGCTCCTGATGTATTTCACATCTTTTGAAGCTCTTCACATTTTTCACACCTTTTCAGGCTCTTCAGGTTTTTGAACACCGTTTCAACCTGTTCCTACTTTTCAGACCGTTTCATGTTCCTCATATTTTTGACACGTTTTGAAGCTCCTCATATTTTTTACACCTTTTGAAACTCTTCATATATTTCACACTTTTTCAGGCTCTTCATGTTTTTCAACACCACTTCATGCTCCTCCTATTTTTCAGACCGTTTAATGCTCATCTCATTTTTGACCTTTTGAAGTTCTTCATATATTTCACACCTTTTGAAGCTCTTCATATTTTTCACAACTTTTCAGGCTCTTCATGTTTTTGAACACGGTTTCATGCTCCTCCTATATTTCGGACCGATTCTTGCTGCTCATATTTTTGACACCTTTTGAAGCTCTTCATATTTTTCACACCTTTTCAGGCTCTTCATAATTTTCAACACCACTTCATGCTCCTCCTGTTTTTCAGAACGTTTCATGCTCATCTCATTTTTGATACCTTTTGAAGCTCTTCATATTTTTCACATCTTTTGAAGCTCTTCATGTTTTTCACACGTTTTCAGGCTCTTCATGTTTTTGAACACTGCTTCATGCTCCTCCTATTTTTCAGACCGTTTAATGCTCCTCATGTATTTGACACCTTTTGAAGCTCTTCGTAATTTTCACTCCTTTTCAGGCTCTTCATGTTTTTGAACACCGCTTCATGCTCCTCCCATTTTTCACACCTTTTGAAGGTCTTCATATTTTTCACACCTTTTCAGGCTCTTCATGTTTTTGAACACCGCTTCATACTCCTCCTATTTTTCAGAACGTTTCATGCTACTCATATTTTTGACATCTTTGAAGCTCTTCATATTTTTCAAACCTTTTCAGGCTCTTCATGTTTTTCAACCAAACTTCATGCAACTCCTATTTTTCAGACCGTTTCATGCTCCTCATATTTTTGACACCTTTTCAAGCTCCTCATGTATTTCACACCTTTTCAGGCTCTTCATGTTTATCAACACCACTTCATGCTCCTCCTATTTTTCAGACCATTTCATGCTCCTCATATTTTGACACCTTTTGAAGCTCTTCATATTTTTCACACCTTTTCAGGCTCTTCATGTTTTTCAACACCACTTCATGCTCCTCCTATTTTTCAGACCGTATCATGCTCATCTCATTTTTGACACCTTTTGAAGCTCTTCATATTTTTCACACCTTTTGAAGCTCCTCATATTTTTCACACCTTTTCAGTCTCTTCATGTTTTTGAACAACGGTTCATGCTCCTCATATATTTCAGACCGTTTCATGCTCCTCATATTTTTGACACCTTTTGAAGCTCTTCTTATTTTTCACAAGTTTTCAGGATGTTCATGTTTTTAAACACCGTTTCATGCTCCTTCTATATTTCAGACAGTTTCATGCTTCTCATATTTTTGACACCTTTTGAAGCTTTTCATATTTTTCACATTTTTTCAGGCTCTTTATATTTTTGAACACCGTTTCATGCTCGTCCTATTTTTCAGACTGTTTCATGCTCCTCATGTATTTCACACCGTTTGAAGCTCTTCATATTTTTCACACCTTTTCAGCCTCTTCATGTTTTTGAACACCTTTTCATGCTCCTCCTATTTTGCAGACCGTTTCAGGCTCCTCATATTTTTGACAATTTTTGAAGCTCCCCATATTGTTCACACCTTTTGAAGCTCTTCATATTTTTCACACGTTTTCAGGCTCTTCATGTTTTTCAACCCCGCTTCATGCTCCTCCTGTTTTTCAGACCGTTTCGTGCTCCTCATAATTTTGACACCGTTTGAAGCTCTTCATATTTTTCACAAGTTTTCAGGATGTTCATGTTTTTGAACACCGCATCATGTTCCTCCTATTTTTCCGACCGTTTCATGCTCCTCATATTTTTGATACCTATTGAAGCTCTTCATATTTTTCACACCTTTTCAGGCTCTTCATGTTTTTGAACACAGCTTCATGCTCCTCCTATTTTACAGATCGTTTCATGATACTCATTTTTTTGACACCTTTGAAGCTCTTCATATTTTTCACACTTTTTTAGGCTGTTTATAGATTTCAACACCGCTGCATGATCTCCTATTTTTCAGACCGTTTCATGCTCCTCATATTTTTGACACTTTTTGACGCTCTACATATTTTTCACACCTTTTCAGTCTCTTCATGTTTTTCAACACCACTTCATGCTCCTCCTATTTTCCAAACCGTTTCATGCTCATCTTATTTTTGACACCTTTTGAAGTGCTTCATATTTTTCACACCTTTGAAGCTCTTCATATTTTTGACACGTTTTCAGGCTCTTCATGTTTTTCAACACCGCTTCATATTACTCCTATTTTTCGAACCGTTTCATGCTCCTCATGTTTTCGACACCTTTAGAAGCTCTTCATATTTTTCACACATTTTCATTCTCTTCATTTTTGAACACCGCTTCATGCTCCTCCTATTTTTCAGATCGTTTCATGCTCCTCATATTTTTGACACCTTTTGAAGCTCTTCATATTTTTCACACCATTTCAGGCTCTTCATGTTTTTGAACACCGCTTCATGCTCCTCCTATTTTTCCGACCGTTTCATGCTCCTCATATTTATGACACCTTATCAAGCTCTTCATATTTTACACACCTTTTCTGGCTGTTCATGTTTTTCAACACCACTGCATGATTCTCCTATTTTTCAGACCGTTTCATGCTCGTCATATTTTTGACACCTTTTGAAGCTCTTTATATTTTTCACACCTTTTGAAGCTCCTCATATTTTTCACACCTTTTCAGTCTCTTCATGTTTTTGAACAACGCTTCAGGTTCCTCCTATTTTTCCGACCGTTTCATTCTCCTCATCATTTTGACACCATTTGAAGCTCTTAATATATTTCAGACCTTTTCAGGCCTTCATGTTTTTGAACACAAGTTCATGCTCCTCATATATTTCAAACCGTTTCATGCTCCTCATATTTTTGACACCTTTTGAAGCTCTTCATATTTTTCACACCTTTTAATGCTTTTCATGATTTTCAACACCGCTTCATGCTCCACCTATTTTTCAGACCGTTTCATGCTCCTCATATTTTTGATACCTTCTAAAATCTTCATATACTACACACCTTTTCAGGCTCTTCATTTTTTTGAACACAACTTCATGCTCCTCCTATTTTGCAGACCGTTTCATGCTCATCTCTTTTTTGACACCTTTTGAAGCTCTTCATATTTTTCATACCTTTTGAAGATCTTCATATTTTTCACACGTTTTCTGTCTCTTCATATTTTTCAACACCGCATCATGCTCCTCCTATTTGTCAGACCGTTTCATGCTCCTCATATTTTTGACACCTTTTGAAGCTCCTCATATTTTTGACACCTTTGGAAGCTCTTCATATTTTTCACACGTTCTCAGGCTCTTCAGGTTTATCAACCCCGCTTCATGCTCCTCCTATTTTTCAGACCGTTTCATGCTCCTCATAATTTTGACACCTTTGAAGCTCTTCATATTTTTCAAACCTTTTCAGGCTCTTCTTGTTTTTCAACAAAACTTCATGCAACTCCTATTTTTCAGACCGTTTCATGCTCCTCATATTTTTGACACCTTTTCAAGCTCCTCATGTATTTCACACCTTCTCAGGCTCTTCATGTTTATCAACACCACTTCATGCTCCTCCTATTTTTCAGACCGTTTCATGCTCCTCATATTTTGACACCTTTTGAAGCTCTTCATATTTTTCACACCTTTTCAGGCTCTTCATGTTTTTCAACACCACTTCATGCTCCTCCTATTTTTCAGACCGTATCATGCTCATCTCATTTTTGACACCTTTTGAAGCTCTTCATATTTTTCACACCTTTTGAAGCTCCTCATATTTTTCACACCTTTTCAGTCTCTTCATGTTTTTGAACAACGGTTCATGCTCCTCATATATTTCAGACCGTTTCATGCTCCTCATATTTTTGACACTTTTTCAAGCTCCTCATATATTTCACACCTTTTCAGGCCTTTCATGTTTATCAACACCACTTCATGCTCCTCCCATGTTTCAGACCGTTTCATGCTCATCTCATTTTTGACACATTTTGAAGCTCTTCATATTTTTCACACCTTTTGAAGCTCTTCTTATTTTTCACACGTTTTCAGGATGTTCATGTTTTTGAACACCGCATCATGTTCCTCCTATTTTTCCGACCGTTTCATGCTCCTCATATTTTTGATACCTATTGAAGCTCTTCTTATTTTTCACACGTTTTCAGGATGTTCATGTTTTTGAACACCGCATCATGCTCCTCCTATTTTTCAGACCGTTTCATGCTCCTCATAATTTTGACACCCTTTGAAGCTCTTCATATATTTCTCAGCTTTTCAGGCTCTTCATGATTTTGAACACCGCTTCATGTCCCTCCAATTTTTCCGACCGTTTCTTGCACCTTATATTTTTGACACCTTTTGAAGCTCCTCATATTTTTCACACCTTTTAAAGCTCTTCATATTTTTCACACCTTTTCAGGCTCTTCATGTTTTTGAACACCGCTTCATGCTCCTCCTACTTTTCAGACCGTTTCATACTCCTCATGAATTTCACACCTTTTGAACCTCTTCATATTTGTCACACCTTTTCAGGCTCTTCATGTTTTTGAACACCGTTTCATACTGCTCGTATTTTTCAGACCGTTTCATGCTCCTCATATTTTTGACAGGTTTTGAGGCTGTTAATATTTTTCACACCTTTTCAGGCTCTTCATATTTTTGAACTCCGCTTTATGCTCCTCCTATTTTTCAGATCGTTTCATGATACTCATATTTTTGACACCTTTTGAAGCTCTTCATATTTTTCACACTTTTTCAGGCTGTTTATAGTTTTCAACACCGCTGCATGATTCTCCTATTTTTCAGACCGTTTCTTGCTCCTCATATTTTTGACACTTTTTGAAGCTCTTCATATTTTTCACACCTTTTCAGTCTCTTCATGTTTTTCAACACCACTTCATGCTCCTCCTATTTTCCAGACCGTTTCATGCTCTTCTAATTTTTGACACCTTTTGAAGTGCTTCATATTTTTCACACCTTTGAAGCTCTTCATATTTTTGACACGTTTTCAGGCTCTTCATGTTTTTCAACACCGCTTCATGCTCCTCCTATTTTTCAGACCGTTTCATGCTCCTCATATTTTTCACATCTTTTGAAGCTCTTCATATTTTACACACCTTTTCAGGCTCTTCATGTTTTTGAACACCGCTTCATGCTCCTCCTATTTTCCGACCGTTTCATGCTCCTCATATTTATGACACCTTATCAAGCTCTTCATATTTTACACACCTTTACAGGCTGTTCATGTTTTTCAACACCACTGCATGATTCTCCTATTTTTCAGACCGTTTCATGCTCCTCATATTTTTGACACCTTTTGAAGCTCTTCATATTTTTCACACCTTTTCATGTTTTTCAACACCACTTCATGCACCTCCTATTTTTCAGATCGTTTCATGCTCCTCATATTTTTGACACCTTTTCAATCTCCTCATATATTTCACACCTTTTCAGGCTCTTCATGTTTTTCAACACCACTTGATGCTCCTCCTATTTTTCAGACCGTTTCATGGTCCTCATATTTTTCACACCTTTTGAAACTCTTCATATTTTTCACACATTTTCAGGCTCTTCATGTTTTTCAAAACCGCTTCATGCTTCTCCTATTTTTCAGAACGTTTCATGCTCCTTATAAATTTTACACATTTTGAAGCTCTTCATATTTTTCACCCCTTTTCTGGCCCTTCCTGTTTTTGAACACCACTTCATGCTCCCCCTATTTTTCAGACCATATCATGCTCCTCATATTTTTGACAACTTTTGAAGCTCTTCATAATTTTCACACCTTTTCAAGCTCTTCTTGTTTTGAACACCGCTTCATGCTCCTCCTATTTTTCAGACCGTTTCAAACTCCTCATATTTTTGACACCTTTTGAAGCTATTCACATTTTCCCAACTTTTTAGGCTCTTCATGTTTTTCAACACCATTTCATGCTCCTCCTATTTTTCAGACCGTTTCATGGTCATCTCTTTTTGACACCTTTTGAAGCTCTTCATATTTTTCACACCTTTGAAGCTCTTCATGTTTTTCAACACTGCTTCATGCTCCTCCTAATTTTCAGACTGTGTCATGCTCCTCATATATTTGACACCTTTTGAAGATCTTCATATTTTTAACACCTTTTCAAGCTCTTCATGTCTTTCAAAACCGCTTCATGCTCCTCCTAATTTTCAGACTGTTTCATGCTCTTCATATTTTTGACACCTTTTGAAGCTTTGCATATTTTTCACAACTTTTCAGGCTCTTCATGTATTTGAACACCACTTCAGGCTAATCCTATTTTTCAAACCATATCATGTTCCTCATATTTTTCACACTTTTGAGGCTCTTCATATTTTTCACACCTTTTCATGGTCTTCATGTTTTTGAACACCACTTCATACTCCTCCTATTTTTCAGACGGTTTAATCCTCCTCATGTATTTCACACCTTTTGAAGCTCTTCATAATTTTCACATCTTTTCATTCTCTTAATGTTTTTGAACACCATTTCATGCTCCTCCTATTTTGCAGACGGTTTCATGCTCCTCATATTTTCACACCTTTTCAAGCTCTTCATATATTTCACACCTTTTCAGGCTTTTCATTTTTTTCAACACCACTTCATGCTCCTCCTATTTTTCAGACCGTTACATGCTCATCTCATTTTGACTCGTTTGAAGCTCTTCATATTTGTCACATCTTTTGAAGCTCTTCATAATTTTCACATCTTTTCATGCCCTTCATATTTTTCATCACCACTTCATGCTCCTCTTATTTTTCAGACCGTTTCATGCTCCTCATATTTTTGACACCTTTTGAAGCTCTTCAAATTTTTCACGCCTTTTCATGCTCTTCATGTTTTTGAACACCACTTCATGCTCCTCCTATTTTTCAGACCGTTTCATGCTCGTCATATTTTTGACAACTTTTGAAGCTGTTCATATATTTCACCCCTTTTCAGGCTCTTCATGTTTTTGATCACCGTTTCATGCTCCTCATATTTTTCAGACCGTTTCATGCTCCTCATATTTTTGACACCTTTTAAAGCTCTTCATATATTTCACACCTTTTCAGGCTCTTCATGTCTTTGAACACCGCTTCATGCTTCTCCTATTTTTCAGACCGTTTCATGCGCCTCATATTTTTGACACCTTTTGAAGCTCTTCATATTTTCACACCTTTTCAGGCTCTTCATGTTTTTCAACACCACTTCATGCTCCTCCTATTTTTCAGACCGTTTCATGCTCCTCATATTTTTGACTCCTTTAGAAACTCTTCATATTTTTCACACCTTGTAAGGCTCTTCATGTTTTACAACACCGATTCATGCTCCTCCTATTTTTCACACCGTTTCATTTTCCTCATATTTTTGACACCTTTTGAAGCTCTTCATATATTTCACACCTTTTCAGGCTCTTCATTTTTTTCAACACCACTTCATGCTCCTCCTATTTTTCAGACCGTTTCATGCTCATTTCATTTTTGACACCTTTTGAATCTCTTCATATTTTTCACACCTTTTGAAGCTCTTCATATTTTTCACACGTTTTCAGGCTCTTCATGTTTTTCAAACCGCTTCATACTCCTCGTATTTTTCAGAACGTTTCTTGCACCTAATCTTTTTCACACCTTTTGAAGCTCTTCATATTTTTCACACCTTTCATGCTCTTTATGTTTTTGAACACCATTTCATACTCTTCCTAATATGCAGACCGTTTCATTCTCCTCATATTTTTACACCTTTTGAAGCTCTTCATATATTTCTCACCTTTTCAGGCTTTTCATTTTTTTAAACATCACTTCATGCTCCTCCTATTTTTCAGACCGCTTCATGCTCATCTCATTTTGACACCTTTTGAAGCTCTTCATATTTTTCACACCTATTCAGGCTCTTCATGTTTTTGAACACCGCTTCACGCTCCTCCTATTTTTCAGACCCTTTCTTACTTGTCATTTTTTTGACACATTTAGAAACTCTTCATATCTTTCACACCTTTTCAGGCGCTTCATGTTTTTCAACACCGCTTCAAGCTCCTCCTATTTTTCAGACCGCTCATTCTCCTCATATTCTTGACACCATTTGAAGCTCTTCATATATTTCACACCTTTTGAAGCTCTTCCTATTTCTCACACTTTCTCAGGCTCTTCATGTTTTTCAACACCGCTTGATGCTCCTCCTATTTTTCAAACCATTTCATGCTCCTCATATTTTGACTCATTTTGAAGCTCTTCATATATTTCACACCTTTTCAGGCTCTTCATGTTTTTGAACACCGCTTCATGCTCCTCCTATATTTCAAACCATTTCATGCTCCTCATATTTTGACTCATTTTGAAGCTCTTCATATATTTCACACCTTTTCAGGCTCTTCCTGTTTTTCAACAACACTTCATGCTCCTCCTATTTTTCAGACCGTTTCCTGCTCCTCATAATACTGACACCTTTTGAAGCTCTTCATATTTTTCACACCTTTTCAGGCTCTTCATGTGTTTGAGCCCATCTTCATGCTCTTCCTATTTTTCAGGCCGTATCATGCTCCTCATATATTTCACATCCTTTGAAGCTCTTCATATTTTTCACACCTTTTCAGGCTCTTCATCTTTTTGAACCAAGCTTCATGCTCCTCCTATTTTTCAGACCGTTTCATGCTCATCTCATTTTTGATACCTTTGAAGCTCTTCATAATTTTCACAGCTTTTGAAGCTCTTCATATTTCTCACACCTTTTCAGGCACTTCATGATTTTGAACACCGCTTCATGCTCCTCCTATTTTTCAGACCGTTTCATGCTCCTCATATTTTTCACACCTTTTGAAGCTCTTCATATTTTTCATACCTTTTCAGGCTTTCATGTTTTTCAACACCAGTTCATGCTCCTCCTATATTTCAGACCGTTTCATGTTCCTCATATTTTTCACACCTTTTGAAGCTCTTCATATTTTGCACACCTTTTCAGGCTCTTCATGTTTTTCAGCACCAGGTCATGCTCCTCCTATTTTTCAGACCGTTTCATGCTCATCTCATTTTTTACACCTTTTGAAGCTCTTCATATTTTGCACACCTTTTCAGGCTCTTCATGTTTTTCAGCTCCACTTCATGCTCCTCCTATTTTTCAGACCGTTTCATGCTCCTCATATTTTTCACACCTTTTGAAGCTCTTCATATTTTTCAAACCTTTTCAGGCTCTTCATGTTTTTCAGCACCAGTTCATGCTCCTCCTATTTTTCAGACGGTTACAAGCTCATCTCATTTTTTACACCTTTTGAAGCTCTTCACATTTTGCACACCTTTTCAGGCTCTTCATGTTTTTCAGCTCCACCTCATGCTCCTCCTATTTTTCAGACCGTTTCTTGCTCCTCATATTTTTGACACATTTTGAAGCTCTTCATATTTTTCACACCTTTTCTGGCTCTTCATGTTTTTGAACACAGCTTCATGCTCCTCCTATTTTTCAGACCGTTTCATTCTCCTCATGTTTTTGACACCTGTTGAAGCTCTTCACATTTTTCACACCTTTTCAGGCTCTTCACGATTTTCAACACTGCTTCATGATCCTCCTATTTTTCAGACCGTTTCATGCTCTTCCTATTTTTGAGCCTGTTTCAGGCTCCTCATATTTTTGACAGGTTTTGAAGCTCTTCATATTATTCACACCTTTTCAGGCTCTTCAGGTTTTTCACCACCGCTTCATGCTCCTCCTATTTTACAGACCGTTTCATGCTCCTCTCATTATTCACACCTTTTGAAGCTCTTCATATTTTTCACACCTTTTCAGGCTCTTCATGTTTTTGAACACCGCTTCATGCTTCTCCTATTTATCAGACCGTTTCATGTTACTCTTATTTTTCAGACCGTTTCAAGCTCCTCCTATATTTGACAACTTTTGAAGCTCTTCATATTTTTCACAGCTTTTCAGGCTCTTCATGTTTTTAAACACCGTTTCATGCTCCTCCTATTTTTCAGACCGTTTCATGCCCCTCATATTTTTGACACCTTTTGAAGCTCTTCATATATTTCTCACCTTTTCAGGCTCTTCATGTTCTTTAACACCGCTTCATGCTCCTCCTATTTTTCAGACCGTTTCATGCCCCTCATATTTTTGACACCTTTTGAAGCTCTTCATATATTTCTCACCTTTTCAGGCTCTTCATGTTCTTTAACACCGCTTCATGCTCCTCCTATTTTTCAGACCGTTTCCTGCTCCTCATATTTTTGAAAACTTTTGAAGCTCTTCATAGTTTACCCACCTTTTCAGGCTGTTCATGTTTACAACACCGCTTCATGCTCCTCCTATTTTTCAGACCGTTTCATGCTCCTCCTGTATTTCCAACCTTTTGAAGCTCTTCATATTTTTCACACCTTTTCAGGCTCTTCATGTTTTTGAACACCGTTTCCTGCTCCTCCTATTTTTCAGACCGTTTCATGCTCCTCATATTTTTGACAACTTTTGAAGCTCTTCATATTTTACCCACCTTTTCAGTCTCTTCATGTTTTTCAACACCGCTTCATGCTCCTCCTATTTTTCAGACCGTTTCATGCTCCTCATAATTTTCACACCTTTTGAAGCTCTTCATATTTTACACACCTTTTCCGGTTCTTCATGTTTTTGAACACTGCCTCATGATCCTCCTATTTTTTAGACTGTTTCATGCTCCTCATGTATTTCACACCTTTTGAAGCGCTTCATATATTTCGCATGTTTTCAGCCTCTTCATGTTTTTCAAAACCAATTCATTCTCCTCCTATTTTTCAGACTGTTTCATGCTCCTCATAATTTTGACATCTTTTGAAGCGCTTCATATTTTTCACACCTTTTCTGGCTCTTCATGTTTTTGAACACAGCTTCATGCTCCTCCTATTTTTCAGACCGTTTCATTCTCCTCATGTTTTTGACACCTGTTGAAGCTCTTCACATTTTTCACACCTTTTCAGGCTCTTCACGATTTTCAACACCGCTTCATGATCCTCCTATTTTTCAGACCGTTTCATGTTCTTCCTATTTTTGAGCCGGTTTCAGGCTCCTCATATTTTTGACAGGTTTTGAAGCTCCTCATATTTTTCACACCTTTTCAGGCTCTTCATGTTTTTCAACATCACTTCATGCTCCCCCTGTTTTTCAGACCGTTACATGCTCCTCATATTTTTGACAACTTTTCAAGCTCTTCATATTTTTCAACCCTTTTCAGGCTCTTCCTCTTTTTGAACACGACTTCATGCTCTTCCTAATTTTCAGACTGTTTCATGCTCGTCATATTTTTGACACCTTTGGAGCTCTTCATATTTTTCAGTCCTTTTCAGGCTCTTCATGTTTTTGAACACCACTTCATGCTCTTCCTAATTTTCAGACTGTTTCATGCTCCCTATATATTTGACACCTTTTGACGCTCTTCATTTTTTTCACACCTTTTAAGGCTCTTCATGTTTTGAACACCGCTTCATGCTCCTCCTATTTTTCAGACCGTTTCATGCTCTTCAAATTTCTGACACCTTTTGAAGCTCTTCATATTTTTCACACCTTTTCAGGCTCTTCATGTTTTTCAACACCACTTCATGCTCCTCCTTTTTTTCATACCGTTTCATGCTCCTCATGCATTTCACACCTTTTGAATCTTTTCATATTTTTCAGAACTTTTCAGGCTCTTCCTGTTTTTGAACACCGTTTCATGCTCCTCATATTTTTCAGACCGTTTAATGCTCCTCATGTATTTCACATCTTTTGAAGCTCTTCATATTTTTCACACATTTTCAGGCTCTTCATGTTTTTGAACATCGTTTCATGCTCCTCATATTTTTCAGATCGTTTAATGCTCCTCATGTATTTCACATTTTTTGAAGCTCTTCTTATGTTTCACACATTGTGAAGCTCTTCCTTTTTTTTAACACCGCTTCATGCTCCACGTATTTTTTAGACCGTTTCATGCTCCTCATATTTTGACACCTTTTGAAGCTCTTCATATTTTACCCACCTTTTCAGGCTCTTCATGTTTTTCAACACCGCTTCATGCTCCTCCTTTTTTTCAGACCGTTTCAAGCTCCTCATAATTTTCATACCTTTTGAAGCTCTTCATATTTTACACACCTTTTCCGGTTCTTCATGTTTTTGAACACTGCTTCATGCTCCTCCTATTTTTTAGACTGTTTCATGCTCCTCATGTATTTCACACCTTTTGAAGCGCTTCATATATTTCGCATGTTTTCAGGCTCTTCATGTTTTTCAAAACCAATTCATGCTCCTCCTATTTTTCAGACTGTTTCATGCTCCTCATAATTTTGACATCTTTTGAAGCGCTTCATATTTTTCACACCTTTTCAGGCTCTTCATGTTCTTCAACACCGCTTCATGCTCCTCCTATTTTTCAGTCCGTTTCATGCTCCTCATATATTTGACACCTTTGAAGCTGTTCATATTTGATCACACGTTTTCAGGCTCTTCATGTTTTTCATCACCGCTTCACGCTCCTTCTATTTTTGAGACCGTTTCACGCTCCACATATATTTGACAACTTTTGGAGCTCTTCATATTTTTCACACCTTTTCAGGCTCTTCATATTTTTGAACACCGCTTCATGCTCCTCCTATTTTTCAGACCTTTTCATGCTCATCTCTTTTTTGACACCTTTTGAAGCTCTTCATATTTTTCAACACCACTTCATGCTGCTCCTATTTTTCAGAGCGTTTCATGCTCATCTCATTTTAACACCTTTTGAAGCTCTTCATATTTTTGACAAATTTTGAAGGTCTTCATATTTTTCAAACGTTTTCAGGCTCTTCATGATTTTCAACACCGCTTCATGCTCCTCCTATTTTTCAGACCTTTTCATGCTCATCTCTTTTTTGACACCTTTTGAAGCTCTTCATATTTTTCACACCTTTTGAAGCTCTTCATATTTTTCACATTTATGAATTTCTTCATATTTTCCACACGTTTTCAGACAATTCATGTTTTTCAACATCTCTTCATGCTCCTCCTATTTTTCAGACCGTTTCATTCTCCTCATATTTTTGACACCTTTTGAAGCTCTTCATATATTTCACACTTTTTCAGACTTTTCCTTTTTTTCAACACGACTTCATGCTCCTCCTATTTTTCAGACCGTTTCCTGCTCATCTCATTTTGACACTTTTTGAAGCTCTTCATGTTTTTCACATCTTTTGAAGCTCTTCATATTTTTCACAACTTTTCAGGCTCTTTATGATTTTCAACAGCGCTTCATGCTCCTCCTATTTTTCAGACCATTTCATGCTCCTCATAATTTTGACACCATTTGAAGCTTTCATATTTTTAACACCTTTTCAGGCTCTTCATCTTTTTCAACACCACTTCATGCTCCTCCTTTTTTGCAGACCGTTTAATGCTACTCATATTTTTAACACCTTTTGAAGCTCTTCATATTTCTCACACCTTTTCAGGCTCTTCATGTTTTTCAACAACGCTTCATGCTCTTCCGATTTTTCAGACCGTTTCATGCTCCTCCTATATTTGACAACTTTTGAAGCTCTTCATATTTTTCACAACTTTTCTGGCTCTTCATGTTTTTCAACACCGCTTCATGGACGTCCTATTTTTCAGACCGTTTCATGCTCATCTCATTTTTGACACCTTTTGAAGTTTTTCATATTTTTCACAACTTTTCAGGCTCTTCATGTTTTTGAACACCGCTTCATGCTAATCCTATTTTTCAAACCATATCATGCTCCTCATATTTTTCACACCTTTTGAAGCTCTTCATATATTTCACACCTTTTCAGGCTCTTCATGTTTTTGAACACCACTTCATGCTCCTTCTCTTTTTCAGAGAGTTTTATGCTCCTCATGTATTTCACACCTTTTGAAGCTCTTCATATTTTTCACACCTTTTCAGGCTCTTCATGTTTTTCAACACCGCTTCATGCTCCTCCGATTTCTCAGACCGTTTCATGCTCCTCATATTTTTCACACCTTTTGAAGCCTTTCATATTTTTCACAAATTTTTAAGCTCTTCATGTTTTTGAACATCGCTTCATGCTCCTCCTATTTTTCAGACCGTTTCATGGTCATCTCATTTTTGACACCTTTTGAAGCTTTTCATATTTTTCACAACTTTTCAGGCTCTTCATGTTTTTGAACACAGCTTCATGCTCCTCCTATTTTTCAGACCGTATCATGCTCCTCATATTTTTCACACCTTTTGAAGCTCTTCATATTTTTCACACGTTTTCAGTCTATTCATGTTTTTGAACACCATTTCAGGCTCCTCCTATTTTTCAGAGAGTTTCATGCTCCTCATGTATTTCACACCTTTTGAAGCTCTTCATATTTTTCACACCTTTTCCGGCCCTTCATGTTTTTCCACACCACTTCATGCTCCTCCTATATTTCAGACTGTATCGTGTTCCTCATATTTTTGACACCTTTTGAAGCTCTTCATATTTTTCACACCTTTTCAGGTTCTTCATGTTTTTCAACACCGCTTCATGTTCCTCATCTTTTTCAGACCGTTTCATGCTCCTCATATTTTTCACACCTTTTGAGGCGCTTCATGTTTTTGATCACCGTTTCACGATCCTCCTATTTTTCAGGCTGTTTCATGCTCCTCATATTTTTGACAGCTTTTGAAGCTCTTCATATTTTTCACACCTTTTCAGGCTCTTCATGTTTTTCAACACCGCTTCATGATCCTCCTATTTTTCGGACCGTTTCATGCAGGTCTCATTTTTGACACCTTTTGAAGCTCTTCTTATTTTTCAAAACTTTTGAAGCTCTTCATATTTTTCACACATTTTCAGGCTCTTTATGTTTTTGAACACCGCTTCATGGTCCTCCTAATTTTCAGAACTTTTCATGCTCCTCATATAATTCACACCTTTTGAAGCTCTTCATATTTTTCACACCTTTTCAGGCTCTTCATGTTTTTCAACACCGTTTCATGCTCCTCCTATTTTTCAGACCGTTTCATGTTCCTCATAATTTTGACACCTTTTGAAGCTCTTCATATTTTTCACACCGTTTGAAGCTGTTCATATATTTCACACCTTTTCAGGCTCTTGATGTTTTTCAACACCACTTCATGCTCCTCCTATTTTTCACACCCATTCATGCTAATCTAATTTTTGACACCTTTTGAAGCTCTTCATATTTTTCACAACTTTTGAAGGTCTTCATATTTTTGACACCTTTTCAGGCTGTTCATGTTTTTGAACACCGCTTATGCTCGTCCTATTTTTCAGACCGTTTCATGCTCCTCATATATTTGACACCTTTTGAAGCTCTTCATATTTTTCACACCTTTTCAGGCTCTTCATGTTTTTCAACACCGCTTCATGATCCTCCTATTTTTCGGACCGTTTCATGCTCCTCATATTTTTGACACCTTTTGAAGCTCTTCATATTTTTCACACTTTTTCAGGCTCTTCATGTTTTTCAACAACACTTCATGCTCCTCGTATTTTTCAGACGGTTTCATTCTCCTCATATTTTTGACACCTTTTGAAGCTCTGCATATATTTCACACCTTTTCAGGCTCTTCATGATTTTCAACACCACTTCATGCTCCTCCTATTTTTCAGACCGTTTCATGCTCATCTCATTTTTGACATCTTTTGAAGCTCTTCATATTTTTCACACCTTTTCAGTCTCTGCATGTTTTTGAACACCGTTTCATGCTCCTCATATATTTCACACCTTTTGAAGCTCTTCATAGTTTGCACACCTTTTCAGGCTCTTCATGTTTTTGAACACCGCTTCATCCTCCTCCTATTCTTAAGAGGGTTTCATGCTCGTCATATTTTTGACATATTTTGAAGCTCTTCGTAATTTTCACACCTTTTCAGGCTCTTCATGTTTTTGAACACCGCTTCATGCTCGTCCTATTTTTCAAACCGTTTCATGCTCCTCATATTTTTGACACCATTTGAAGCTCTTCATATTTTTCACACCTTTTCAGGCTCTTCATTTTTTTCAACACCACTTCATGCTCCTCCTATTTTTCAGATCGTTTCATGCAGATCTCCTTTTTGACACCTTTTGAAGCTCTTCATATTTTTCAAACCTTTTGAAGCTCTTCATATATTTCACACGTTTTCAGGCTCTTCATGTTTTCCAACACCGCTTCATGCTCCTCCTATTTTTCATACCGTTTCATGCTCCTCATATTTTTGACACCTTTTGAAGCTCTATATATTTTTCACAACTTTTCAGGCTCGTCATGTTTTTCAACACCGCTTCATGCTCCTCCTATTTTTCCGAATGTTTCATGCTCCTCATATTTTTGACACCTCTTGAAGCTCTTCATATTTTTCACACATTTTCAGGCTCTTCTTGTTTTTCAACACCGCTTCATGCTCCTCCTATTTTTCAGACCGTTTCATGCTCCTCATATTTTTGACACCTTTTGAAGCTTTTCATATTTCTCACTCATTTTCAGGCTCTTCATGTTTTTGAACATCACTTCATGCTCCTCCTATTTTTCAGACCGTTTCATGCTCCTCATGTATTTCACACCTTTTGAAGCTCTTCATATTTTTCACACCTTTTCAGGCTCTTCATGTTTTTGAACCCCGGTTCAGGCTCCTCCTATTTTTCAGACCGTTTCATGCTCCTCATATTTTTCACACCTTTTGAAGCTCTTCATATATTTCACACCTTTTCAGGCTCTTCATGGTTTTGAACACCGCTTCATGCTCCTCCTATTTTTCAGACCGTTTCATGCTCCTCATATTTTTGCCACCTTTTGAAGCTCTTCATATTTTTCACACCTTTTCAGGCTCTTCATGTTTTTCAACACCGCTTCATGGTCCTCCTATGTTTCAGAACGTTTCATGCTCCTCATGTATTTCACACCTTTTGAAACTCTTCATATTTTTTACACCTTTTCAAGCTCTTCATGTTTTTGAACACCGTTTCATGCTCCTCCTATTTTTCAGACCTTTTCATGCTCCTCATATATTTGACAAATTTTGAAGCTCTTCATATTTTGCACACCTTTTCATTCTCTTAATATTTTTCAACACCACTTCATGCTCCTCCAATTTTTCAGTTCGTTTCATGCACATCTCATTTTTGACACCTTTTGAAACTATTCATATTTTTCACACCTTTTCAGGCTCTTCCGGTTTTTCAACACCGCTTCATGATCCTCCTATTTTTCAGACCGTTTCATGCTCCTCATATTTTTACACCTTTTGAAGCTCTTCATATATTTCACACCTTTTCAGGCTCTTCATGGTTTTCAACACAACTTCATGCTCCTCGTATTTTTCAGACCATTACATGCTCCTCATATTTTTGACACCTTTTGAAGCTCTGCATATATTTCACACATTTTCAGGCTCTTCATGATTTTCAACACCACTTCATGCTCCTCCTATTTTTCAGACCGTTTCATGCTCATCTCATTTTTGACATATTTTGAAGCTCTTCATATTTTTCACACTTTTTGAAGCTCTTCATAATTTTCATATTTTTGAAGCTCTTCATATTTTTCACACTTTTTCAGGCTCTTCATGTTTTTCAACAACTCTTCAGGCTCCTCCTATTTTTCAGACCCTTTATGCTAATCTAATTTTTGGCACTTTTTGAAGCTCTTCATACTTTTCACACCTTTTAAGTCTCTGCATGTTTTTGAACACCTTTTCATGCTCCTCATGTATTTCACTCCTTTTGAAGCTCTGCATATTTTGCACACATTTTCAGGCTCTTCATGTTTTTGAACACCGCTTCATCCTCCTCCTATTTTTAAGAGGGTTTTATGCTCGTCATATTTTTGACACATTTTGAAGCTCTTCATATTTTTCACACCTTTTCAGGCTCTTCATGTTTTTGAACACCGCTTCATCCTCCTCCTATTTTTAAGAGGGTTTCATGCTCGTCATATTTTTGACACATTTTGAAGCTCTTCATATTTTTCACACCTTTTCAGGCTCTTCATGTTTTTGAACACCACTTCATGCTCCTCCTATTTTTCAGACCGTTTCATGCTCCTCACATTTTTGTCACCTTTTGAAGCTTTCATATTTTTCACACCTTTTCAAGCTCTTCATGTTTTTCAACACCACTTCATGCTCCTCCTTTTTTGCAGACCGTTTCATGCTACTCATATATTTGACACCTTTTGAAGCTCTTCATATTTCTCACACATTTTCAGGCTCTTCATGTTTTTCAACACCGCTTCATATACCTCCGATTTTTCAGACCGTTTCATGCTCCTCATATTTTTGACACCTTTTGAAGCTCTTCAGATATTTCACACCTTTCCAGGCTCTTCATTTTTTCAACACCACTTCATGCTCCTCCTATTTTTAAGATCGTTTCATGCTCATCTCATTTTAACACCTTTTGAAGCTCTTCATATTTTTGACAAATTTTGAAGGTCTTCATATTTTTCAAACGTTTTCAGGCTCTTCATGATTTTCAACACCGCTTCATGCTCCTCCTATTTTTCAGACCTTTTCATGCTCATCTCTTTTTTGACACCTTTTGAAGCTCTTCATATTTTTCACACCTTTTGAAGCTCTTCATATTTTTCACATTTATGAATCTCTTCATATTTTCCACACGTTTTCAGACAATTCATGTTTTTCAACATCTCTTCATGCTCCTCCTATTTTTCAGACCGTTTCATTCTCCTCATATTTTTGACACCTTTTGAAGCTCTTCATATATTTCACACTTTTTCAGACTTTTCCTTTTTTTCAACACGACTTCATGCTCCTCCTATTTTTCAGACCGTTTCCTGCTCATCTCATTTTGACAGTTTTTGAAGCTCTTCATGTTTTTCACATCTTTTGAAGCTCTTCATATTTTTCACAACTTTTCAGGCTCTTTATGATTTTCAACAGCGCTTCATGCTCCTCCTATTTTTCAGACCATTTCATGCTCCTCATAATTTTGACACCATTTGAAGCTTTCATATTTTTAACACCTTTTCAGGCTCTTCATCTTTTTCAACACCACTTCATGCTCCTCCTTTTTTGCAGACCGTTTAATGCTACTCATATTTTTAACACCTTTTGAAGCTCTTCATATTTCTCACACCTTTTCAGGCTCTTCATGTTTTTCAACAACGCTTCATGCTCTTCCGATTTTTCAGACCGTTTCATGCTCCTCCTATTTTTGACACCTTTTGAAGCTCTTCATATTTTTCACAACTTTTCTGGCTCTTCATGTTTTTCAACACCGCTTCATGGACGTCCTATTTTTCAGACCGTTTCATGCTCATCTCATTTTTGACACCTTTTGAAGTTTTTCATATTTTTCACAACTTTTCAGGCTCTTCATGTTTTTGAACACCGCTTCATGCTAATCCTATTTTTCAAACCATATCATGCTCCTCATATTTTTCACACCTTTTGAAGCTCTTCATATATTTCACACCTTTTCAGGCTCTTCATGTTTTTGAACACCACTTCATGCTCCTTCTCTTTTTCAGAGATTTTTTGCTCCTCATGTATTTCACACCTTTTGAAGCTCTTCATATTTTTCACACCTTTTCAGGCTCTTCATGTTTTTCAACACCGCTTCATGCTGCTCATATTTTTCAGACCGTTTCATGCTCCTCATATTTTTGACACCTTTTGAAGCTCTTCATATTTTTCACACCTTTTAAGGCTCTTCATGTTTTTCAACACCGCTTCATGCTCCTCCAATTTTTCAGACCGTTTCATGCTCCTCATATTTTTGACACCTTTTGAAGCTCTTCATATTTTTCACACATTTTCAGGCTCTTCATGTTTTTCAACACCGCTTCATGCTCCTCCGATTTTTCAGACCGTTTCATGCTCCTCATATTTTTCACACCTTTTGAAGCCTTTCATATTTTTCACAAATTTTTAAGCTCTTCATGTTTTTGAACATCGCTTCATGCTCCTCCTATTTTTCAGACCGTTTCATGGTCATCTCATTTTTGACACCTTTTGAAGCTTTTCATATTTTTCACAACTTTTCAGGCTCTTCATGTTTTTGAACACAGCTTCATGCTCCTCCTATTTTTCAGACCGTATCATGCTCCTCATATTTTTCACACCTTTTGAAGCTCTTCATATTTTTCACACGTTTTCAGTCTATTCATGTTTTTGAACACCATTTCAGGCTCCTCCTATTTTTCAGAGAGTTTCATGCTCCTCATGTATTTCACACCTTTTGAAGTTCTTCATATTTTTCACACCTTTTCCGGCCCTTCATGTTTTTCCACACCACTTCATGCTCCTCCTATATTTCAGACCGTATCGTGTTCCTCATATTTTTGACACCTTTTGAAGCTCTTCATATTTTTCACACCTTTTCAGGTTCTTCATGTTTTTCAACACCGCTTCATGTTCCTCATCTTTTTCAGACCGTTTCATGCTCCTCATATTTTTCACACCTTTTGAGGCTCTTCATGTTTTTGATCACCGTTTCACGATCCTCCTATTTTTCAGGCCGTTTCATGCTCCTCATATTTTTGACAGCTTTTGAAGCTCTTCATATTTTTCACACCTTTTCAGGCTCTTCATGTTTTTCAACACCGCTTCATGATCCTCCTATTTTTCGGACCGTTTCATGCAGGTCTCATTTTTGACACCTTTTGAAGCTCTTCTTATTTTTCAAAACTTTTGAAGCTCTTCATATTTTTCACACATTTTCAGGCTCTTTATGTTTTTGAACACCGCTTCATGGTCCTCCTAATTTTCAGAACTTTTCATGCTCCTCATATAATTCACACCTTTTGAAGCTCTTCATATTTTTCACACCTTTTCAGGCTCTTCATGTTTTTCAACACCGTTTCATGCTCCTCCTATTTTTCAGACCGTTTCATGCTCCTCATAATTTTGACACCTTTTGAAGCTCTTCATATTTTTCACACCGTTTGAAGCTGTTCATATATTTCACACCTTTTCAGGCTCTTGATGTTTTTCAACACCACTTCATGCTCCTCCTATTTTTCACACCCTTTCATGCTAATCTAATTTTTGACACCTTTTGAAGCTCTTCATATTTTTCACAACTTTTGAAGGTCTTCATATTTTTGACACCTTTTCAGGCTGTTCATGTTTTTGAACACCGCTTATGCTCGTCCTATTTTTCAGACCGTTTCATGCTCCTCATATTTTTGACACCTTTTGAAGCTCTTCATATTTTTCACACCTTTTCAGGCTCTTCATGTTTTTCAACACCGCTTCATGATCCTCCTATTTTTCGGACCGTTTCATGCTCCTCATATTTTTGACACCTTTTGAAGCTCTTCATATTTTTCACACTTTTTCAGGCTCTTCATGTTTTTCAACAACACTTCATGCTCCTCGTATTTTTCAGACGGTTTCATTCTCCTCATATTTTTGACACCTTTTGAAGCTCTGCATATATTTCACACCTTTTCAGGCTCTTCATGATTTTCAACACCACTTCATGCTCCTCCTATTTTTCAGACCGTTTCATGCTCATCTCATTTTTAACATCTTTTGAAGCTCTTCATATTTTTCACACCTTTTCAGTCTCTGCATGTTTTTGAACACCGTTTCATGCTCCTCATATATTTCACACCTTTTGAAGCTCTTCATATTTTGCACACCTTTTCAGGCTCTTCATGTTTTTGAACAGCGCTTCATCCTCCTCCTATTCTTAAGAGGGTTTCATGCTCGTCATATTTTTGACATATTTTGAAGCTCTTCGTAATTTTCACACCTTTTCAGGCTCTTCATGTTTTTGAACACCGTTTCATGCTCGTCCTATTTTTCAAACCGTTTCATGCTCCTCATATTTTTGACACCATTTGAAGCTCTTCATATTTTTCACACCTTTTCAGGCTCTTCATTTTTTTCAACACCACTTCATGCTCCTCCTATTTTTCAGATCGTTTCATGCAGATCTCCTTTTTGACACCTTTTGAAGCTCTTCATATTTTTCAAACCTTTTGAAGCTCTTCATATTTTTCACACGTTTTCAGGCTCTTCATGTTTTCCAACACCACTTCATGCTCCTCCTATTTTTCATACCGTTTCATGCTCCTCATATTTTTGACACCTTTTGAAGCTCTTCATATTTTTCACACATTTTCAGGCTCTTCATGTTTTTCAACACCGCTTCATGCTGCTCATATTTTTCAGACCGTTTCATGCTCCTCATATTTTTGACACCTTTTGAAGCTCTTCATATTTTTCACACCTTTTAAGGCTCTTCATGTTTTTCAACACCGCTTCATGCTCCTCCAATTTTTCAGACCGTTTCATGCTCCTCATATTTTTGACACCTTTTGAAGCTCTTCATATTTTTCACACATTTTCAGGCTCTTCATGTTTTTCAACACCGCTTCATGCTCCTCCGATTTTTCAGACCGTTTCATGCTCCTCATATTTTTCACACCTTTTGAAGCCTTTCATATTTTTCACAAATTTTTAAGCTCTTCATGTTTTTGAACATCGCTTCATGCTCCTCCTATTTTTCAGACCGTTTCATGGTCATCTCATTTTTGACACCTTTTGAAGCTTTTCATATTTTTCACAACTTTTCAGGCTCTTCATGTTTTTGAACACAGCTTCATGCTCCTCCTATTTTTCAGACCGTATCATGCTCCTCATATTTTTCACACCTTTTGAAGCTCTTCATATTTTTCACACGTTTTCAGTCTATTCATGTTTTTGAACACCATTTCAGGCTCCTCCTATTTTTCAGAGAGTTTCATGCTCCTCATGTATTTCACACCTTTTGAAGTTCTTCATATTTTTCACACCTTTTCCGGCCCTTCATGTTTTTCCACACCACTTCATGCTCCTCCTATATTTCAGACCGTATCGTGTTCCTCATATTTTTGACACCTTTTGAAGCTCTTCATATTTTTCACACCTTTTCAGGTTCTTCATGTTTTTCAACACCGCTTCATGTTCCTCATCTTTTTCAGACCGTTTCATGCTCCTCATATTTTTCACACCTTTTGAGGCTCTTCATGTTTTTGATCACCGTTTCACGATCCTCCTATTTTTCAGGCCGTTTCATGCTCCTCATATTTTTGACAGCTTTTGAAGCTCTTCATATTTTTCACACCTTTTCAGGCTCTTCATGTTTTTCAACACCGCTTCATGATCCTCCTATTTTTCGGACCGTTTCATGCAGGTCTCATTTTTGACACCTTTTGAAGCTCTTCTTATTTTTCAAAACTTTTGAAGCTCTTCATATTTTTCACACATTTTCAGGCTCTTTATGTTTTTGAACACCGCTTCATGGTCCTCCTAATTTTCAGAACTTTTCATGCTCCTCATATAATTCACACCTTTTGAAGCTCTTCATATTTTTCACACCTTTTCAGGCTCTTCATGTTTTTCAACACCGTTTCATGCTCCTCCTATTTTTCAGACCGTTTCATGCTCCTCATAATTTTGACACATTTTGAAGCTCTTCATATTTTTCACACCGTTTGAAGCTGTTCATATATTTCACACCTTTTCAGGCTCTTGATGTTTTTCAACACCACTTCATGCTCCTCCTATTTTTCACACCCTTTCATGCTAATCTAATTTTTGACACCTTTTGAAGCTCTTCATATTTTTCACAACTTTTGAAGGTCTTCATATTTTTGACACCTTTTCAGGCTGTTCATGTTTTTGAACACCGCTTATGCTCGTCCTATTTTTCAGACCGTTTCATGCTCCTCATATTTTTGACACCTTTTGAAGCTCTTCATATTTTTCACACCTTTTCAGGCTCTTCATGTTTTTCAACACCGCTTCATGATCCTCCTATTTTTCGGACCGTTTCATGCTCCTCATATTTTTGACACCTTTTGAAGCTCTTCATATTTTTCACACTTTTTCAGGCTCTTCATGTTTTTCAACAACACTTCATGCTCCTCGTATTTTTCAGACGGTTTCATTCTCCTCATATTTTTGACACCTTTTGAAGCTCTGCATATATTTCACACCTTTTCAGGCTCTTCATGATTTTCAACACCACTTCATGCTCCTCCTATTTTTCAGACCGTTTCATGCTCATCTCATTTTTAACATCTTTTGAAGCTCTTCATATTTTTCACACCTTTTCAGTCTCTGCATGTTTTTGAACACCGTTTCATGCTCCTCATATATTTCACACCTTTTGAAGCTCTTCATATTTTGCACACCTTTTCAGGCTCTTCATGTTTTTGAACAGCGCTTCATCCTCCTCCTATTCTTAAGAGGGTTTCATGCTCGTCATATTTTTGACATATTTTGAAGCTCTTCGTAATTTTCACACCTTTTCAGGCTCTTCATGTTTTTGAACACCGTTTCATGCTCGTCCTATTTTTCAAACCGTTTCATGCTCCTCATATTTTTGACACCATTTGAAGCTCTTCATATTTTTCACACCTTTTCAGGCTCTTCATTTTTTTCAACACCACTTCATGCTCCTCCTATTTTTCAGATCGTTTCATGCAGATCTCCTTTTTGACACCTTTTGAAGCTCTTCATATTTTTCAAACCTTTTGAAGCTCTTCATATTTTTCACACGTTTTCAGGCTCTTCATGTTTTCCAACACCACTTCATGCTCCTCCTATTTTTCATACCGTTTCATGCTCCTCATATTTTTGACACCTTTTGAAGCTCTATATATTTTTCACAACTTTTCAGGCTCATCATGTTTTTCAACACCGCTTCATGCTCCTCCTATTTTTCAGACCGTTTCATGCTCCTCATATTTTTGACACCTTTTGAAGCTTTTCATATTTCTCACTCATTTTCAGGCTCTTCATGTTTTTGAACATCACTTCATGCTCCTCCTATTTTTCAGACCGTTTCATGCTCCTCATGTATTTCACACCTTTTGAAGCTCTTCATATTTTTCACACCTTTTCAGGCTCTTCATGTTTTTGAACCCCGGTTCAGGCTCCTCCTATTTTTCAGACCGTTTCATGCTCCTCATATTTTTCACACCTTTTGAAGCTCTTCATATATTTCACACCTTTTCAGGCTCTTCATGATTTTGAACACCGCTTCATGCTCCTCCTATTTTTCAGACCGTTTCATGCTCCTCATATTTTTGACACCTTTTGAAGCTCTTCATATTTTTCACACCTTTTCAGGCTCTTCATGTTTTTCAACACCGCTTCATGGTCCTCCTATGTTTCAGAACGTTTCATGCTCCTCATGTATTTCACACCTTTTGAAACTCTTCATATTTTTTACACCTTTTCAAGCTCTTCATGTTTTTGAACACCGTTTCATGCTCCTCCTATTTTTCAGACCTTTTCATGCTCCTCATATATTTGACAAATTTTGAAGCTCTTCATATTTTGCACACCTTTTCATTCTCTTAATATTTTTCAACACCACTTCATGCTCCTCCAATTTTTCAGTCCGTTTCATGCACATCTCATTTTTGACACCTTTTGAAACTATTCATATTTTTCACACCTTTTCAGGCTCTTCCGGTTTTTCAACACCGCTTCATGATCCTCCTATTTTTCAGACCGTTTCATGCTCCTCATATTTTTACACCTTTTGAAGCTCTTCATATATTTCACACCTTTTCAGGCTCTTCATGGTTTTCAACACAACTTCATGCTCCTCGTATTTTTCAGACTGTTACATGCTCCTCATATTTTTGACACCTTTTGAAGCTCTGCATATATTTCACACATTTTCAGGCTCTTCATGATTTTCAACACCACTTCATGCTCCTCCTATTTTTCAGACCGTTTCATGCTCATCTCATTTTTGACATATTTTGAAGCTCTTCATATTTTTCACACTTTTTGAAGCTCTTCATAATTTTCATATTTTTGAAGCTCTTCATATTTTTCACACTTTTTCAGGCTCTTCATGTTTTTCAACAACTCTTCAGGCCACCTCCTATTTTTCAGACCCTTTATGCTAATCTAATTTTTGGCACTTTTTGAAGCTCTTCATACTTTTCACACCTTTTAAGTCTCTGCATGTTTTTGAACACCTTTTCATGCTCCTCATGTATTTCACTCCTTTTGAAGCTCTGCATATTTTGCACACATTTTCAGGCTCTTCATGTTTTTGAACACCGCTTCATCCTCCTCCTATTTTTAAGAGGGTTTTATGCTCGTCATATTTTTGACACATTTTGAAGCTCTTCATATTTTTCACACCTTTTCAGGCTCTTCATGTTTTTGAACACCGCTTCATCCTCCTCCTATTTTTAAGAGGGTTTCATGCTCGTCATATTTTTGACACATTTTGAAGCTCTTCATATTTTTCACACCTTTTCAGGCTCTTCATGTTTTTGAACACCACTTCATGCTCCTCCTATTTTTCAGACCGTTTCATGCTCCTCACATTTTTGTCACCTTTTGAAGCTTTCATATTTTTCACACCTTTTCAAGCTCTTCATGTTTTTCAACACCACTTCATGCTCCTCCTTTTTTGCAGACCGTTTCATGCTACTCATATATTTGACACCTTTTGAAGCTCTTCATATTTCTCACACATTTTCAGGCTCTTCATGTTTTTCAACACCGCTTCATATACCTCCGATTTTTCAGACCGTTTCATGCTCCTCATATTTTTGACACCTTTTGAAGCTCTTCATATTTCTCAAACCGTTTCAGGCTCTTCATGATTTTCAACACCGCTTAATGCACCTCCTACTTTTCGGACCGTTTCATGCTCATCTCATTTTTGACACCTTTTGAAGCTTTTCATATTTTTCACATATTTTCAGGCTCTTCATGTTTTTGAACACCGCTTCATGCTAATCCTATTTTTCAAACCATATCATGCTCCTCATATTTTTGACACCTTTTGAAGCTCTTCATATTTTTCACACCTTTTCAGGCTCTTCATGTTTTTCAACAACAATTCATGCTCCTCGTATTTTTCAGACGGTTTCATTCTCCTCATATTTTTGACACCTTTTGAAGCTTTTCATATTTCTCACTCATTTTCAGGCTCTTCATGTTTTTGAACATCACTTCATGCTCCTCCTATTTTTCAGACCGTTTCATGCTCCTCATGTATTTCACACCTCTTGAAGCTCTTCATATTTTTCACACCTTTTCAGGCTCTTCATGTTTTTGAACCCCGGTTCAGGCTCCTCCTATTTTTCAGACCGTTTCATGCTCCTCATATTTTTGACACCTTTTGAAGCTCTTCATATTTTTCACACCTTTTCAGGCTCTTCATGTTTTTCAACACCGCTTCATGGTCCTCCTATGTTTCAGAACGTTTCATGCTCCTCATGTATTTCACACCTTTTGAAACTCTTCATATTTTTTACACCTTTTCAAGCTCTTCATGTTTTTGAACACCGTTTCATGCTCCTCCTATTTTTCAGACCTTTTCATGCTCCTCATATATTTGACAAATTTTGAAGCTCTTCATATTTTGCACACCTTTTCATTCTCTTAATATTTTTCAACACCACTTCATGCTCCTCCAATTTTTCAGTCCGATTCATGCACATCTCATTTTTGACACCTTTTGAAGCTATTCATATTTTTCACACCTTTTCAGGCTCTTCCGGTTTTTCAACACCGCTTCATGATCCTCCTATTTTTCAGACCGTTTCATGCTCCTCATATTTTTACACCTTTTGAAGCTCTTCATATATTTCACACCTTTTCAGGCTCTTCATGGTTTTCAACACAACTTCATGCTCCTCGTATTTTTCAGACCGTTACATGCTCCTCATATTTTTAACAGCTTTTGAAGCTCTGCATATATTTCACACATTTTCAGGCTCTTCATGATTTTCAACACCACTTCATGCTCCTCCTATTTTTCAGACCGTTTCATGCTGATCTCATTTTTGACATCTTTTGAAGCTCTTCATATTTTTCACACCTTTTGAAGCTCTTCATAATTTTCATATTTTTGAAGCTCTTCATATTTTTCACACTTTTTCAGGCTCTTCATGTTTTTCAACAACTCTTCAGGCTCCTCCTATTTTTCAGACCCTTTCATGCTAATCGAATTTTTGGCACTTTTTGCAGCTCTTCATACTTTTCACACCTTTTAAGTCTCTGCATGTTTTTGAACACCTTTTCATGCTCCTCATGTATTTCACTCCTTTTGAAGCTCTTCATATATTGCACAAATTTTCAGGTTCTTCTTGTTTTTGAACACAGCTTCATCCTCCTCCTATTTTTAAGAGGGTTTCATGCTCGTCATATTTTTGACACATTTTGAAGCTCTTCATATTTTTCACACCTTTTCAGGATCTTCCTGTTTTTGAACACCGTTTCATGCTTCTCCTATTTTTGAGACCGTTTCATGTTCCTCATATTTTCGACACCTTTTGAAGCTTTCATATTTTTCACACCTTTTCAAGCTCTTCATGTTTTTCAACACCACTTCATGCTCCTCCTTTTTTGCAGAGCGTTTCATGCTACTCATATTTTGAACACCTTTTGAAGCTCTTCATATTTCTCACACCTTTTCAGGCTCTTCATGTTTTTCAACACCGCTTCATGCAACTCCGATTTTTCAGACCGTTTCATGCTCCTCATATTTTTGACACCTTTTGAAGCTCTTCATATGTCTCAAACATTTTCAGGCTCTTCATGTTTTTCAACAGCGCTTCATGCTCCTCCTATTTTTCAGACCGTTTCATGCTCATCTCATTTTTGACACCTTTTGAAGCTTTTCATATTTTTCACATATTTTCAGGCTCTTCATGTTTTTGATCACCGCTTCATGCTAATCCTATTTTTCAAACCATATCATGCTCCTCGTGTTTTTCACACCTTTTGAAGCTCTTCATATTTTTCACACCTTTTCAGGCTCTTCATGTTTTTCCACACCACTTCATGCTCCTTCTATTTTTCAGAGAGTTTCATGCTCCTCATGTATTTCACACCTTTAGAAGCTCTTCATATTTTTCACACCTTTTCAGGCTCTTCATGTTTTTGAACACCGTTTCATGCTCCTCCTATTTTTCAGGCCGTTTCATGCTCCTCATATTTTTGACACCTTTTGAAGCTCTTCATATTTTTCACACCTTTTCAGGCTCTTCATGTTTTTCAACACCGCTTCATGCTCCTCCTATTTTTCGGACCGTTTCATGCTCCTCATATTTTTGACACCTTTTGAAGCTCTTCGTATCATTCACACCTTTTCAGGCTCTTCATTTTTTTCAACACCACTTCATGCTCCTCCTATTTTTCAGACCATTTCATGCAGATCTCATTTTTGACACCTTTTGAAGCTCTTCTTATTTTTCAAAACTATTGAAGCTCTTCATATTTTTCACACGTTTTCAGGCTCTTCATGTTTTTCAACACCACTTCATGCTCCTCCTATTTTTCAGACCGTTTCATGCTCCTCATATTTTTGACATCTTTTGAAGCTCTATATATTTTTCACACCTTTTCAGGCTCTTCATGTTTTTGAACACCGCTTCATGCTCCTCCTAATTTTCAGAATGTTTCATGCTCCTCATATTTTTGACATCTTTTGAAGCTCTTCATATTTTTCACACATTTTCAGGCTCTTTATGTTTTTGAACACCGCTTCATGCTAATCCTATTTTTCAAACCATATCATGCTCCTGATATTTTTGACGCCTTTTGAAGCTCTTCATATTTTTCACACATTTTCAGGCTCTTCATGTTTTTCAACACCGCTTCATGCTCCTCCTATTTTTCAGACCGTTTCATGCTCCTCATATTTTTGACCCCTTTTGAAGCTTTTCATATTTCTCACTCATTTTCAGGCTCTTCATGTTTTTGAACATCACTTCATGCTCCTCCTATTTTTCAGACCGTTTCATGCTCCTCATGTATTTCACACCTTTTGAAGCTCTTCATATTTTTCACACCTTTTCAGGCTCTTCATGTTTTTGAACCCCGGTTCAGGCTCCTCCTATTTTTCAGACCGTTTCATGCTCCTCATATTTTTCACACCTTTTGAAGGTCTTCATATATTTCACACCTTTTCAGGCTCTTCATGGTTTTGAACACCGCTTCATGCTCCTCCTATTTTTCAGACCGTTTCATGCTCCTCATATTTTTGACACCTTTTGAAGCTCTTCATATTTTTCACACCTTTTCAGGCTCTTCATGTTTTTCAACACCGCTTCATGGTCCTCCTATGTTTCAGAACGTTTCATGCTCCTCATGTATTTCACACCTTTTGAAACTCTTCATATTTTTTACACCTTTTCAAGCTCTTCATGTTTTTGAACACCGTTTCATGCTCCTCCTATTTTTCAGACCTTTTCATGCTCCTCATATATTTGACAAATTTTGAAGCTCTTCATATTTTGCACACCTTTTCATTCTCTTAATATTTTTCAACACCACTTCATGCTCCTCCAATTTTTCAGTCCGTTTCATGCACATCTCATTTTTGACACCTTTTGAAACTATTCATATTTTTCACACCTTTTCAGGCTCTTCCGGTTTTTCAACACCGCTTCATGATCCTCCTATTTTTCAGACCGTTTCATGCTCCTCATATTTTTACACCTTTTGAAGCTCTTCATATATTTCACACCTTTTCAGGCTCTTCATGGTTTTCAACACAACTTCATGCTCCTCGTATTTTTCAGACCGTTACATGCTCCTCATATTTTTGACACCTTTTGAAGCTCTGCATATATTTCACACATTTTCAGGCTCTTCATGATTTTCAACACCACTTCATGCTCCTCCTATTTTTCAGACCGTTTCATGCTCATCTCATTTTTGACATATTTTGAAGCTCTTCATATTTTTCACACTTTTTGAAGCTCTTCATAATTTTCATATTTTTGAAGCTCTTCATATTTTTCACACTTTTTCAGGCTCTTCATGTTTTTCAACAACTCTTCAGGCTCCTCCTATTTTTCAGACCCTTTATGCTAATCTAATTTTTGGCACTTTTTGAAGCTCTTCATACTTTTCACACCTTTTAAGTCTCTGCATGTTTTTGAACACCTTTTCATGCTCCTCATGTATTTCACTCCTTTTGAAGCTCTGCATATTTTGCACACATTTTCAGGCTCTTCATGTTTTTGAACACCGCTTCATCCTCCTCCTATTTTTAAGAGGGTTTTATGCTCGTCATATTTTTGACACATTTTGAAGCTCTTCATATTTTTCACACCTTTTCAGGCTCTTCATGTTTTTGAACACCGCTTCATCCTCCTCCTATTTTTAAGAGGGTTTCATGCTCGTCATATTTTTGACACATTTTGAAGCTCTTCATATTTTTCACACCTTTTCAGGCTCTTCATGTTTTTGAACACCACTTCATGCTCCTCCTATTTTTCAGACCGTTTCATGCTCCTCACATTTTTGTCACCTTTTGAAGCTTTCATATTTTTCACACCTTTTCAAGCTCTTCATGTTTTTCAACACCACTTCATGCTCCTCCTTTTTTGCAGACCGTTTCATGCTACTCATATATTTGACACCTTTTGAAGCTCTTCATATTTCTCACACATTTACAGGCTCTTCATGTTTTTCAACACCGCTTCATATACCTCCGATTTTTCAGACCGTTTCATGCTCCTCATATTTTTGACACCTTTTGAAGCTCTTCATATTTCTCAAACCTTTTCAGGCTCTTCATGATTTTCAACACCGCTTAATGCACCTCCTATTTTTCAGACCGTTTCATGCTCATCTCATTTTTGACACCTTTTGAAGCTTTTCATATTTTTCACATATTTTCAGGCTCTTCATGTTTTTGAACACCGCTTCATGCTAATCCTATTTTTCAAACCATATCATGCTCCTCATATTTTTGACACCTTTTGAAGCTCTTCATATTTTTCACACCTTTTCAGGCTCTTCATGTTTTTCAACAACAATTCATGCTCCTCGTATTTTTCAGACGGTTTCATTCTCCTCATATTTTTGACACCTTTTGAAGCTTTTCATATTTCTCACTCATTTTCAGGCTCTTCATGTTTTTGAACATCACTTCATGCTCCTCCTATTTTTCAGACCGTTTCATGCTCGTCATGTATTTCACACCTCTTGAAGCTCTTCATATTTTTCACACCTTTTCAGGCTCTTCATGTTTTTGAACCCCGGTTCAGGCTCCTCCTATTTTTCAGACCGTTTCATGCTCCTCATATTTTTCACAGCTTTTGAAGCTCTTCATATATTTCACACCTTTTCAGCCTCTTCATGTTTTTGAACACCGCTTCATGCTCCTCCTATTTTTCAGACCGTTTCATGCTCCTCATATTTTTGACACCTTTTGAAGCTCTTCATATTTTTCACACCTTTTCAGGCTCTTCATGTTTTTCAACACCGCTTCATGGTCCTCCTATGTTTCAGAACGTTTCATGCTCCTCATGTATTTCACACCTTTTGAAACTCTTCATATTTTTTACACCTTTTCAAGCTCTTCATGTTTTTGAACACCGTTTCATGCTCCTCCTATTTTTCAGACCTTTTCATGCTCCTCATATATTTGACAAATTTTGAAGCTCTTCATATTTTGCACACCTTTTCATTCTCTTAATATTTTTCAACACCACTTCATGCTCCTCCAATTTTTCAGTCCGATTCATGCACATCTCATTTTTGACACCTTTTGAAGCTATTCATATTTTTCACACCTTTTCAGGCTCTTCCGGTTTTTCAACACCGCTTCTTGATCCTCCTATTTTTCAGACCGTTTCATGCTCCTCATATTTTTACACCTTTTGAAGCTCTTCATATATTTCACACCTTTTCAGGCTCTTCATGGTTTTCAACACAACTTCATGCTCCTCGTATTTTTCAGACCGTTACATGCTCCTCATATTTTTAACACCTTTTGAAGCTCTGCATATATTTCACACATTTTCAGGCTCTTCATGATTTTCAACACCACTTCATGCTCCTCCTATTTTTCAGACCGTTTCATGCTCATCTCATTTTTGACATCTTTTGAAGCTCTTCATATTTTTCACACCTTTTGAAGCTCTTCATAATTTTCATATTTTTGAAGCTCTTCATATTTTTCACTCTTTTTCAGGCTCTTCATGTTTTTCAACAACTCTTCAGGCTCCTCCTATTTTTCAGACCCTTTCATGCTAATCGAATTTTTGGCACTTTTTGAAGCTCTTCATACTTTTCACACCTTTTAAGTCTCTGCATGTTTTTGAACACCTTTTCATGCTCCTCATGTATTTCACTCCTTTTGAAGCTCTTCATATTTTGCACAAATTTTCAGGTTCTTCTTGTTTTTGAACACAGCTTCATCCTCCTCCTATTTTTAAGAGGGTTTCATGCTCGTCATATTTTTGACACATTTTGAAGCTCTTCATATTTTTCACACCTTTTCAGGATCTTCATGTTTTTGAACACCGTTTCATGCTCCTCCTATTTTTGAGACCGTTTCATGTTCCTCATATTTTCGACACCTTTTGAAGCTTTCATATTTTTCACACCTTTTCAAGCTCTTCATGTTTTTCAACACCACTTCATGCTCCTCCTTTTTTGCAGAGCGTTTCATGCTACTCATATTTTGAACACCTTTTGAAGCTCTTCATATTTCTCACACCTTTTCAGGCTCTTCATGTTTTTCAACACCGCTTCATGCAACTCCGATTTTTCAGACCGTTTCATGCTCCTCATATTTTTGACACCTTTTGAAGCTCTTCATATTTCTCAAACCTTTTCAGGCTCTTCATGTTTTTCAACAGCGCTTCATGCTCCTCCTATTTTTCAGACCGTTTCATGCTCATCTCATTTTTGACACCTTTTGAAGCTTTTCATATTTTTCACATATTTTCAGGCTCTTCATGTTTTTGATCACCGCTTCATGCTAATCCTATTTTTCAAACCATATCATGCTCCTCATGTTTTTCACACCTTTTGAAGCTCTTCATATTTTTCACACCTTTTCAGGCTCTTCATGTTTTTGAACACCACTTCATGCTCCTTCTATTTTTCAGAGAGTTTCATGCTCCTCATGTATTTCACGCCTTTTGAAGCTCTTCATATTTTTCACACCTTTTCAGGCTCTTCATGTTTTTCCACACCACTTCATGCTTCTATTATTTTTCAGCCCGTTTCATCCTCCTCATGTATTTCAGACCTTTAGAAGCTCTTCATATTTTTCACACCTTTTCAGGCTCTTCATGTTTTTGAACACCGTTTCATGCTCCTCCTATTTTTCAGGCCGTTTCATGCTCCTCATATTTTTGACACCTTTTGAAGCTCTTCATATTTTTCACACCTTTTCAGGCTCTTCATGTTTTTCAACACCGCTTCATGCTCCTCCTATTTTTCGGACCGTTTCATGCTCCTCATATTTTTGACACCTTTTGAAGCTCTTCGTATAATTCACACCTTTTCAGGCTCTTCATTTTTTTCAACACCACTTCATGCTCCTCCTATTTTTCAGACCATTTCATGCAGATCTCATTTTTGACACCTTTTGAAGCTCTTCTTATTTTTCAAAACTATTGAAGCTCTTCATATTTTTCACACGTTTTCAGGCTCTTCATGTTTTTCAACACTGCTTCATGCTCCTCCTATTTTTCAGACCGTTTCATGCTCCTCATATTTTTGACATCTTTTGAAGCTCTATATATTTTTCACACCTTTTCAGGCTCTTCATGTTTTTGAACACCGCTTCATGCTCCTCCTAATTTTCAGAATGTTTCATGCTCCTCATATTTTAGACATCTTTTGAAGCTCTTCATATTTTTCACACATTTTCAGGCTCTTTATGTTTTTGAACACCGCTTCATGCTAATCCTATTTTTTAAAACCATATCATGCTCCTCATATTTTTGACACCTTTTGAAGCTCTTCATATTTTTAACACATTTTCAGGCTCTTCATGTTTTTCAACACCGCTTCATGCTCCTCCTATTTTTCAGACCGTTTCATGCTCCTCATATTTTTGACACCTTTTGAAGCTTTTCATATTTCTCACTCATTTTCAGGCTCTTCATGTTTTTGAACATCACTTCATGCTCCTCCTATTTTTCAGACCGTTTCATGCTCCTCATATTTTTGACACCTTTTGAAGCTTTTCATATTTCTCACTCATTTTCAGGCTCTTCATGTTTTTGAACATCACTTCATGCTCCTCCTATTTTTCAGACCGTTACATGCTCCTCATATTTTTGACACCTTTTGAAGCTCTGCATATATTTCACACATTTTCAGGCTCTTCATGATTTTCAACACCACTTCATGCTCCTCCTATTTTTCAGACCGTTTCATGCTCATCTCATTTTTGACATATTTTGAAGCTCTTCATATTTTTCACACTTTTTGAAGCTCTTCATAATTTTCATATTTTTGAAGCTCTTCATATTTTTCACACTTTTTCAGGCTCTTCATGTTTTTCAACAACTCTTCAGGCTCCTCCTATTTTTCAGACCCTTTATGCTAATCTAATTTTTGGCACTTTTTGAAGCTCTTCATACTTTTCACACCTTTTAAGTCTCTGCATGTTTTTGAACACCTTTTCATGCTCCTCATGTATTTCACTCCTTTTGAAGCTCTGCATATTTTGCACACCTTTTCAGGCTCTTCATGTTTTTGAACACCGCTTCATCCTCCTCCTATTTTTAAGAGGGTTTTATGCTCGTCATATTTTTGACACATTTTGAAGCTCTTCATATTTTTCACACCTTTTCAGGCTCTTCATGTTTTTGAACACCGCTTCATCCTCCTCCTATTTTTAAGAGGGTTTCATGCTCGTCATATTTTTGACACATTTTGAAGCTCTTCATATTTTTCACACCTTTTCAGGCTCTTCATGTTTTTGAACACCACTTCATGCTCCTCCTATTTTTCAGACCGTTTCATGCTCCTCACATTTTTGTCACCTTTTGAAGCTTTCATATTTTTCACACCTTTTCAAGCTCTTCATGTTTTTCAACACCACTTCATGCTCCTCCTTTTTTGCAGACCGTTTCATGCTACTCATATATTTGACACCTTTTGAAGCTCTTCATATTTCTCACACATTTTCAGGCTCTTCATGTTTTTCAACACCGCTTCATATACCTCCGATTTTTCAGACCGTTTCATGCTCCTCATATTTTTGACACCTTTTGAAGCTCTTCATATTTCTCAAACCTTTTCAGGCTCTTCATGATTTTCAACACCGCTTAATGCACCTCCTATTTTTCAGACCGTTTCATGCTCATCTCATTTTTGACACCTTTTGAAGCTTTTCATATTTTTCACATATTTTCAGGCTCTTCATGTTTTTGAACACCGCTTCATGCTAATCCTATTTTTCAAACCATATCATGCTCCTCATATTTTTGACACCTTTTGAAGCTCTTCATATTTTTCACACCTTTTCAGGCTCTTCATGTTTTTCAACAACAATTCATGCTCCTCGTATTTTTCAGACGGTTTCATTCTCCTCATATTTTTGACACCTTTTGAAGCATTTCATATTTCTCACTCATTTTCAGGCTCTTCATGTTTTTGAACATCACTTCATGCTCCTCCTATTTTTCAGACCGTTTCATGCTCCTCATGTATTTCACACCTCTTGAAGCTCTTCATATTTTTCACACCTTTTCAGGCTCTTCATGTTTTTGAACCCCGGTTCAGGCTCCTCCTATTTTTCAGACCGTTTCATGCTCCTCATATTTTTCACAGCTTTTGAAGCTCTTCATATATTTCACACCTTTTCAGCCTCTTCATGTTTTTGAACACCGCTTCATGCTCCTCCTATTTTTCAGACCGTTTCATGCTCCTCATATTTTTGACACCTTTTGAAGCTCTTCATATTTTTCACACCTTTTCAGGCTCTTCCGGTTTTTCAACACCGCTTCATGATCCTCCTATTTTTCAGACCGTTTCATGCTCCTCATATTTTTACACCTTTTGAAGCTCTTCATATATTTCACACCTTTTCAGGCTCTTCATGGTTTTCAACACAACTTCATGCTCCTCGTATTTTTCAGACCGTTACATGCTCCTCATATTTTTAACACCTTTTGAAGCTCTGCATATATTTCAAACATTTTCAGGCTCTTCATGATTTTCAACACCACTTCTTGCTCCTCCTATTTTTCAGACCGTTTCATGCTCATCTCATTTTGACATCTTTTGAAGCTCTTCATATTTTTCACACCTTTTGAAGCTCTTCATAATTTTCATATTTTTGAAGCTCTTCATATTTTTCACACTTTTTCAGGCTCTTCATGTTTTTCAACAACTCTTCAGGCTCCTCCTATTTTTCAGACCCTTTCATGCTAATCGAATTTTTGGCACTTTTTGAAGCTCTTCATACTTTTCACACCTTTTAAGTCTCTGCATGTTTTTGAACATTTTTTCATGCTCCTCATGTATTTCACTCCTTTTGAAGCTCTTCATATTTTGCACAAATTTTCAGGTTCTTCTTGTTTTTGAACACAGCTTCATCCTCCTCCTATTTTTAAGAGGGTTTCATGCTCGTCATATTTTTGACACATTTTGAAGCTCTTCATATTTTTCACACCTTTTCAGGATCTTCATGTTTTTGAACCCCGTTTCATGCTCCTCCTATTTTTGAGACCGTTTCATGTTCCTCATATTTTCGACACCTTTTGAAGCTTTCATATTTTTCACACCTTTTCAAGCTCTTCATGTTTTTCAACACCACTTCATGCTCCTCCTTTTTTGCAGAGCGTTTCATGCTACTCATATTTTGAACACCTTTTGAAGCTCTTCATATTTCTCACACCTTTTCAGGCTCTTCATGTTTTTCAACACCGCTTCATGCAACTCCGATTTTTCAGACCGTTTCATGCTCCTCATATTTTTGACACCTTTTGAAGCTCTTCATATTTCTCAAACCTTTTCAGGCTCTTCATGTTTTTCAACAGCGCTTCATGCTCCTCCTATTTTTCAGACCGTTTCATGCTCATCTCATTTTTGACACCTTTTGAAGCTTTTCATATTTTTCACATATTTTCAGGCTCTTCATGTTTTTGATCACCGCTTCATGCTAATCCTATTTTTCAAACCATATCATGCTCCTCATGTTTTTCACACCTTTTGAAGCTCTTCATATTTTTCACACCTTTTCAGGCTCTTCATGTTTTTGAACACCACTTCATGCTCCTTCTATTTTTCAGAGAGTTTCATGCTCCTCATGTATTTCACGCTTTTTGAAGCTCTTCATATTTTTCACACCTTTTCAGGCTCTTCATGTTTTTCCACACCACTTCATGCTTCTATTATTTTTCAGCCCGTTTCATCCTCCTCATGTATTTCAGACCTTTAGAAGCTCTTCATATTTTTCACACCTTTTCAGGCTCTTCATGTTTTTGAACACCGTTTCATGCTCCTCCTATTTTTCAGGCCGTTTCATGCTCCTCATATTTTTGACACCTTTTGAAGCTCTTCATATTTTTCACACCTTTTCAGGCTCTTCATGTTTTTCAACACCGCTTCATGCTCCTCCTATTTTTCGGACCGTTTCATGCTCCTCATATTTTTGACACCTTTTGCAGCTCTTCGTATAATTCACACCTTTTCAGGCTCTTCATTTTTTTCAACACCACTTCATGCTCCTCCTATTTTTCAGACCATTTCATGCAGATCTCATTTTTGACACCTTTTGAAGCTCTTCTTATTTTTCAAAACTATTGAAGCTCTTCATATTTTTCACACGTTTTCAGGCTCTTCATGTTTTTCAACACTGCTTCATGCTCCTCCTATTTTTCAGACCGTTTCATGCTCCTCATATTTTTGACATCTTTTGAAGCTCTATATATTTTTCACACCTTTTCAGGCTCTTCATGTTTTTGAACACCGCTTCATGCTCCTCCTAATTTTCAGAATGTTTCATGCTCCTCATATTTTTGACATCTTTTGAAGCTCTTCATATTTTTCACACATTTTCAGGCTCTTTATGTTTTTGAACACCGCTTCATGCTAATCCTATTTTTCAAACCATATCATGCTCCTCATATTTTTGACACCTTTTGAAGCTCTTCATATTTTTAACACATTTTCAGGCTCTTCATGTTTTTCAACACCGCTTCATGCTCCTCCTATTTTTCAGACCGTTTCATGCTCCTCATATTTTTGACACCTTTTGAAGCTTTTCATATTTCTCACTCATTTTCAGTCTCTTCATGTTTTTGAACATCACTTCATGCTCCTCCTATTTTTCAGACCGTTTCATGCTCCTCATGTATTTCACACCTTTTGAAGCTCTTCATATTTTTCACACCTTTTCAGGCTCTTCATGTTTTTGAACCCCGGTTCAGGCTCCTCCTATTTTTCAGACCGTTTCATGCTCCTCATATTTTTCACACCTTTTGAAGCTCTTCATATATTTCACACCTTTTCAGCCTCTTCATGTTTTTGAACACCGCTTCATGCTCCTCCTATTTTTCAGACCGTTTCATGCTCCTCATATTTTTGACACCTTTTGAAGCTCTTCATATTTTTCACACCTTTTCAGGCTCTTCATGTTTTTCAACACCGCTTCATGGTCGTCCTATGTTTCAGAACGTTTCATGCTCCTCATGTATTTCACACATTTTGAAACTCTTCATATTTTTTACACCTTTTCAAGCTCTTCATGTTTTTGAACACCGTTTCATGCTCCTCCTATTTTTCAGACCTTTTCATGCTCCTCATATATTTGACAAATTTTGAAGCTCTTCATATTTTGCACACCTTTTCATTCTCTTAATATTTTTCAACACCACTTCATGCTCCTCCAATTTTTCAGTCCGATTCATGCACATCTCATTTTTGACACCTTTTGAAGCTATTCATATTTTTCACACCTTTTCAGGCTCTTCCGGTTTTTCAACACCGCTTCATGATCCTCCTATTTTTCAGACCGTTTCATGCTCCTCATATTTTTACACCTTTTGAAGCTCTTCATATGTTTCACACGTTTTCAGGCTCTTCATGGTTTTCAACACAACTTCATGCTCCTCGTATTTTTCAGACCGTTACATGCTCCTCATATTTTTAACACCTTTTGAAGCTCTGCATATATTTCACACATTTTCAGTCTCTTCATGATTTTCAACACCACTTCATGCTCCTCCTATTTTTCAGACCGTTTCATGCTCATCTCATTTTTGACATCTTTTGAAGCTCTTCATATTTTTCACACCTTTTGAAGCTCTTCATAATTTTCATATTTTTGAAGCTCTTCATATTTTTCACACTTTTTCAGGCTCTTCATGTTTTTCAACAACTCTTCAGGCTCCTCCTATTTTTCAGACCCTTTCATGCTAATCGAATTTTTGGCACTTTTTGAAGCTCTTCATACTTTTCACACCTTTTAAGTCTCTGCATGTTTTTGAACACCTTTTCATGCTCCTCATGTATTTCACTTCTTTTGAAGCTCTTCATATTTTGCACAAATTTTCAGGTTCTTCTTGTTTTTGAACACAGCTTCATCCTCCTCCTATTTTTAAGAGGGTTTCATGCTCGTCATATTTTTGACACATTTTGAAGCTCTTCATATTTTTCACACCTTTTCAGGCTCTTCATGTTTTTGAACACCGTTTCATGCTCCTCCTATTTTTGAGACCGTTTCATGCTCCTCTTATTTTCGACACCTTTTGAAGCTTTCATATTTTTCACACCTTTTCAAGCTCTTCATGTTTTTCAACACCACTTCATGCTCCTCCTTTTTTGCAGACCGTTTCATGCTACTCATATTTTTAACACCTTTTGAAGCTCTTCATATTTCTCACACCTTTTCAGGCTCTTCATGTTTTTCAACACCACTTCATGCTCCTCCTATTTTTCAGACCGTTTCATGCTCATCTCATTTTTGACACCTTTTGAAGCTCTTCATACTTTTCGCACCTTTTAAGTCTCTGCATGTTTTTGAACACCTTTTCATGCTCCTCATGTATTTCACTCCTTTTGAAGCTCTTCATATTTTGCACACATTTTCAGGCTCTTCATGTTTTTGAACACCGCTTCATCCTCCTCCTATTTTTCAGGCCGTTTCATGCTCCTCATATTTTTGACACCTTTTGAAGCTCTTCATATTTTTCACACCTTTTCAGGCTCTTCATGTTTTTCAACACCGCTTCATGCTCCTCCTATTTTTCGGACCGTTTCATGCTCCTCATATTTTTGACACCTTTTGCAGCTCTTCGTATAATTCACACCTTTTCAGGCTCTTCATTTTTTTCAACACCACTTCATGCTCCTCCTATTTTTCAGACCATTTCATGCAGATCTCATTTTTGACACCTTTTGAAGCTTTTCTTATTTTTCAAAACTATTGAAGCTCTTCATATTTTTCACACGTTTTCAGGCTCTTCATGTTTTTCAACACTGCTTCATGCTCCTCCTATTTTTCAGACCGTTTCATGCTCCTCATATTTTTGACATCTTTTGAAGCTCTATATATTTTTCACACCTTTTCAGGCTCTTCATGTTTTTGAACACCGCTTCATGCTCCTCTTATTTTTCAGAATGTTTCATGCTCCTCATATTTTTGACATCTTTTGAAGCTCTTCATATTTTTCACACATTTTCAGGCTCTTTATGTTTTTGAACACTACTTCATGGTCCTCCTAATTTTCAGAACTTTTCATGCTCCTCATATAATTCACACCTTTTGAAGCTCTTCATATTTTTCACACCTTTTCAGGGTCTTCATGTTTTTCAACAACGTTTCATGCTCCTCCTATTTTTCAGACCGTTTCATGCTCCTCATAATTTTGACACATTTTGAAGCTCTTCATATTTTTCACACCTTTTGAAGCTGTTCATATATTTCACACCTTTTCAGGCTCTTGATGTTTTTCAACACCACTTCATGCTCCTCCTATTTTTCACACCCTTTCATGCTAATCTAATTTTTGACACCTTTTGAAGCTCTTCATATTTTTCAAACCTTTTGAAGGTCTTCATATTTTTCACACCTTTTCAGGCTGTTCATGTTTTTGAACACCGCTTATGCTCGTCCTATTTTTCAGACCGTTTCAAGCTCCTCATATTTTTGACACCTTTTGAAGCTCTTCATATTTTTCACACCTTTTCAGGCTCTTCATGTTTTTCAACACCGCTTCATGATCCTCCTATTTTTCGGACCGTTTCATGCTCCTCATATTTTTGACACCTTTTGAAGCTCTTCATATTTTTCACACCTTTTCAGGCTCTTCATGTTTTTCAACAACACTTCATGCTCCTCGTATTTTTCAGACGGTTTCATTCTCCTCATATATTTGACACCTTTTAAAGCTCTGCATATATTTCACACCTTTTCAGGCTCTTCATGATTTTCAACACCACTTCATGCTCCTCCTATTTTTCAGACCGTTTAATGCTCATCTCATTTTTGACATATTTTGAAACTCTTCATATTTTTCACACCTTTTCAGGCTCTTCATGTTTTTCAACACCGCTTCATGGTCCTCCTGTGTTTCAGAACGTTTCATGCTCCTCATGTATTTCACACCTTTTGAAACTCTCCATATTTTTTACACCTTTTCAAGCTCTTCATGTTTTTGAACACCGTTTCATGCTCCTCCTATTTTTCAGACCTTTTCATGCTCCTCATATATTTGACAAATTTTGAAGCTCTTCATATTTTGCACACCTTTTCATTCTCTTAATATTTTTCAACACCACTTCATGCTCCTCCAATTTTTCAGTCCGTTTCATGCACATCTCATTTTTGACACCTTTTGAAACTATTCATATTTTTCACACCTTTTCAGGCTCTTCCGGTTTTTCAACACCGCTTCATGATCCTCCTATTTTTCAGACCGTTTCATGCTCCTCATATTTTTACACCTTTTGAAGCTCTTCATATATTTCACACCTTTTCAGGCTCTTCATGGTTTTCAACACAACTTCATGCTCCTCGTATTTTTCAGACCGTTACATGCTCCTCATATTTTTGACACCTTTTGAAGCTCTGCATATATTTCACACATTTTCAGGCTCTTCATGATTTTCAACACCACTTCATGCTCCTCCTATTTTTCAGACCGTTTCATGCTCATCTCATTTTTGACATATTTTGAAGCTCTTCATATTTTTCACACTTTTTGAAGCTCTTCATAATTTTCATATTTTTGAAGCTCTTCATATTTTTCACACTTTTTCAGGCTCTTCATGTTTTTCAACAACTCTTCAGGCTCCTCCTATTTTTCAGACCCTTTATGCTAATCTAATTTTTGGCACTTTTTGAAGCTCTTCATACTTTTCACACCTTTTAAGTCTCTGCATGTTTTTGAACACCTTTTCATGCTCCTCATGTATTTCACTCCTTTTGAAGCTCTGCATATTTTGCACACATTTTCAGGCTCTTCATGTTTTTGAACACCGCTTCATCCTCCTCCTATTTTTAAGAGGGTTTTATGCTCGTCATATTTTTGACACATTTTGAAGCTCTTCATATTTTTCACACCTTTTCAGGCTCTTCATGTTTTTGAACACCGCTTCATCCTCCTCCTATTTTTAAGAGGGTTTCATGCTCGTCATATTTTTGACACATTTTGAAGCTCTTCATATTTTTCACACCTTTTCAGGCTCTTCATGTTTTTGAACACCACTTCATGCTCCTCCTATTTTTCAGACCGTTTCATGCTCCTCACATTTTTGTCACCTTTTGAAGCTTTCATATTTTTCACACCTTTTCAAGCTCTTCATGTTTTTCAACACCACTTCATGCTCCTCCTTTTTTGCAGACCGTTTCATGCTACTCATATATTTGACACCTTTTGAAGCTCTTCATATTTCTCACACATTTTCAGGCTCTTCATGTTTTTCAACACCGCTTCATATACCTCCGATTTTTCAGACCGTTTCATGCTCCTCATATTTTTGACACCTTTTGAAGCTCTTCATATTTCTCACACCTTTTCAGGCTCTTCATGATTTTCAACACCGCTTAATGCACCTCCTATTTTTCAGACCGTTTCATGCTCATCTCATTTTTGACACCTTTTGAAGCTTTTCATATTTTTCACATATTTTCAGGCTCTTCATGTTTTTGAACACCGCTTCATGCTAATCCTATTTTTCAAACCATATCATGCTCCTCATATTTTTGACACCTTTTGAAGCTCTTCATATTTTTCACACCTTTTCAGGCTCTTCATGTTTTTCAACAACAATTCATGCTCCTCGTATTTTTCAGACGGTTTCATTCTCCTCATATATTTGAAACCTTTTAAAGCTTTTCATATTTCTCACTCATTTTCAGGCTCTTCATGTTTTTGAACATCACTTCATGCTCCTCCTATTTTTCAGACCGTTTCATGCTCCTCATGTATTTCACACCTCTTGAAGCTCTTCATATTTTTCACACCTTTTCAGGCTCTTCATGTTTTTGAACCCCGGTTCAGGCTCCTCCTATTTTTCAGACCGTTTCATGCTCCTCATATTTTTCTCACCTTTTGAAGCTCTTCATATATTTCACACCTTTTCAGCCTCTTCATGTTTTTGAACACCGCTTCATGCTCCTCCTATTTTTCAGACCGTTTCATGCTCCTCATATTTTTGACACCTTTTGAAGCTCTTCATATTTTTCACACCTTTTCAGGCTCTTCATGTTTTTCAACACCGCTTCATGGTCCTCCTATGTTTCAGAACGTTTCATGCTCCTCATGTATTTCACACCTTTTGAAACTCTTCATATTTTTTACACCTTTTCAAGCTCTTCATGTTTTTGAACACCGTTTCATGCTCCTCCTATTTTTCAGACCTTTTCATGCTCCTCATATATTTGACAAATTTTGAAGCTCTTCATATTTTGCACACCTTTTCATTCTCTTAATATTTTTCAACACCACTTCATGCTCCTCCAATTTTTCAGTCCGATTCATGCACATCTCATTTTTGACACCTTTTGAAGCTATTCATATTTTTCACACCTTTTCAGGCTCTTCCGGTTTTTCAACACCGCTTCATGATCCTCCTATTTTTCAGACCGTTTCATGCTCCTCATATTTTTACACCTTTTGAAGCTCTTCATATATTTCACACCTTTTCAGGCTCTTCATGGTTTTCAACACAACTTCATGCTCCTCGTGTTTTTCAGACCGTTACATGCTCCTCATATTTTTAACACCTTTTGAAGCTCTGCATATATTTCACACATTTTCAGGCTCTTCATGATTTTCAACACCACTTCATGCTCCTCCTATTTTTCAGACCGTTTCATGCTCATCTCATTTTTGACATCTTTTGAAGCTCTTCATATTTTTCACACCTTTTGAAGCTCTTCATAATTTTCATATTTTTGAAGCTCTTCATATTTTTCACTCTTTTTCAGGCTCTTCATGTTTTTCAACAACTCTTCAGGCTCCTCCTATTTTTCAGACCCTTTCATGCTAATCGAATTTTTGGCACTTTTTGAAGCTCTTCATACTTTTCACACCTTTTAAGTCTCTGCATGTTTTTGAACACCTTTTCATGCTCCTCATGTATTTCACTCCTTTTGAAGCTCTTCATATTTTGCACAAATTTTCAGGTTCTTCTTGTTTTTGAACACAGCTTCATCCTCCTCCTATTTTTAAGAGGGTTTCATGCTCGTCATATTTTTGACACATTTTGAAGCTCTTCATATTTTTCACACCTTTTCAGGATCTTCATGTTTTTGAACACCGTTTCATGCTCCTCCTATTTTTGAGACCGTTTCATGTTCCTCATATTTTCGACACCTTTTGAAGCTTTCATATTTTTCACACCTTTTCAAGCTCTTCATGTTTTTCAACACCACTTCATGCTCCTCCTTTTTTGCAGAGCGTTTCATGCTACTCATATTTTGAACACCTTTTGAAGCTCTTCATATTTCTCACACCTTTTCAGGCTCTTCATGTTTTTCAACACCGCTTCATGCAACTCCGATTTTTCAGACCGTTTCATGCTCCTCATATTTTTGACACCTTTTGAAGCTCTTCATATTTCTCAAACCTTTTCAGGCTCTTCATGTTTTTCAACAGCGCTTCATGCTCCTCCTATTTTTCAGACCGTTTCATGCTCATCTCATTTTTGACACCTTTTGAAGCTTTTCATATTTTTCACATATTTTCAGGCTCTTCATGTTTTTGATCACCGCTTCATGCTAATCCTATTTTTCAAACCATATCATGCCCCTCATGTTTTTCACACCTTTTGAAGCTCTTCATATTTTTCACACCTTTTCAGGCTCTTCATGTTTTTGAACACCACTTCATGCTCCTTCTATTTTTCAGAGAGTTTCATGCTCCTCATGTATTTCACGCCTTTTGAAGCTCTTCATATTTTTCACACCTTTTCAGGCTCTTCATGTTTTTCCACACCACTTCATGCTTCTCTTATTTTTCAGCCCGTTTCATCCTCCTCATGTATTTCACACCTTTAGAAGCTCTTCATATTTTTCACACCTTTTCAGGCTCTTCATGTTTTTGAACACCGTTTCATGCTCCTCCTATTTTTCAGGCCGTTTCATGCTCCTCATATTTTTGACACCTTTTGAAGCTCTTCATATTTTTCACACCTTTTCAGGCTCTTCATGTTTTTCAACACCGCTTCATGCTCCTCCTATTTTTCGGACCGTTTCATGCTCCTCATATTTTTGACACCTTTTGCAGCTCTTCGTATAATTCACACCTTTTCAGGCTCTTCATTTTTTTCAACACCACTTCATGCTCCTCCTATTTTTCAGACCATTTCATGCAGATCTCATTTTTGACACCTTTTGAAGCTCTTCTTATTTTTCAAAACTATTGAAGCTCTTCATATTTTTCACACGTTTTCAGGCTCTTCATGTTTTTCAACACTGCTTCATGCTCCTCCTATTTTTCAGACCGTTTCATGCTCCTCATATTTTTGACATCTTTTGAAGCTCTATATATTTTTCACACCTTTTCAGGCTCTTCATGTTTTTGAACACCGCTTCATGCTCCTCCTAATTTTCAGAATGTTTCATGCTCCTCATATTTTTGACATCTTTTGAAGCTCTTCATATTTTTCACACATTTTCAGGCTCTTTATGTTTTTGAACACCGCTTCATGCTAATCCTATTTTTCAAACCATATCATGCTCCTCATATTTTTGACACCTTTTGAAGCTCTTCATATTTTTAACACATTTTCAGGCTCTTCATGTTTTTCAACACCGCTTCATGCTCCTCCTATTTTTCAGACCGTTTCATGCTCCTCATATTTTTGACACCTTTTGAAGCTTTTCATATTTCTCACTCATTTTCAGGCTCTTCATGTTTTTGAACATCACTTCATGCTCCTCCTATTTTTCAGACCGTTTCATGCTCCTCATGTATTTCACACCTTTTGAAGCTCTTCATATTTTTCACACCTTTTCAGGCTCTTCATGTTTTTGAACCCCGGTTCAGGCTCCTCCTATTTTTCAGACCGTTTCATTCTCCTCATATTTTTCACACCTTTTGAAGCTCTTCATATATTTCACACCTTTTCAGCCTCTTCATGTTTTTGAACACCGCTTCATGCTCCTCCTATTTTTCAGACCGTTTCATGCTCCTCATATTTTTGACACCTTTTGAAGCTCTTCATATTTTTCACACCTTTTCAGGCTCTTCATGTTTTTCAACACCGCTTCATGGTCGTCCTATGTTTCAGAACGTTTCATGCTCCTCATGTATTTCACACCTTTTGAAACTCTTCATATTTTTTACACCTTTTCAAGCTCTTCATGTTTTTGAACACCGTTTCATGCTCCTCCTATTTTTCAGACCTTTTCATGCTCCTCATATATTTGACAAATTTTGAAGCTCTTCATATTTTGCACACCTTTTCATTCTCTTAATATTTTTCAACACCACTTCATGCTCCTCCAATTTTTCAGTCCGATTCATGCACATCTCATTTTTGACACCTTTTGAAGCTATTCATATTTTTCACACCTTTTCAGGCTCTTCCGGTTTTTCAACACCGCTTCATGATCCTCCTATTTTTCAGACCGTTTCATGCTCCTCATATTTTTACACCTTTTGAAGCTCTTCATATGTTTCACACCTTTTCAGGCTCTTCATGGTTTTCAACACAACTTCATGCTCCTCGAATTTTTCAGACCGTTACATGCTCCTCATATTTTTGACACCTTTTGAAGCTCTGCATATATTTCACACATTTTCAGGCTCTTCATGATTTTCAACACCACTTCATGCTCCTCCTATTTTTCAGACCGTTTCATGCTCATCTCATTTTTGACATCTTTTGAAGCTCTTCATATTTTTCACACCTTTTGAAGCTCTTCATAATTTTCATATTTTTGAAGCTCTTCATATTTTTCACACTTTTTCAGGCTCTTCATGTTTTTCAACAACTCTTCAGGCTCCTCCTATTTTTCAGACCCTTTCATGCTAATCTAATTTTTGGCACTTTTTGAAGCTCTTCATACTTTTCACACCTTTTAAGTCTCTGCATGTTTTTGAACACCTTTTCATGCTCCTCATGTATTTCACTTCTTTTGAAGCTCTTCATATTTTGCACAAATTTTCAGGTTCTTCTTGTTTTTGAACACAGCTTCATCCTCCTCCTATTTTTAAGAGGGTTTCATGCTCGTCATATTTTTGACACATTTTGAAGCTCTTCATATTTTTCACACCTTTTCAGGCTCTTCATGTTTTTGAACACCGTTTCATGCTCCTCCTATTTTTGATACCGTTTCATGCTCCTCATATTTTCGACACCTTTTGAAGCTTTCATATTTTTCACACCTTTTCAAGCTCTTCATGTTTTTCAACACCACTTCATGCTCCTCCTTTTTTGCAGACCGTTTCATTCTACTCATATTTTTAACACCTTTTGAAGCTCTTCATATTTCTCACACCTTTTCAGGCTCTTCATGTTTTTCAACACCGCTTCGTGCACCTCCGATTTTTCAGACCGTTTCATGCTCCTCATATTTTTGACACCTTTTGAAGCTCTTCATATTTCTCAAATCTTTTCAGGCTCTTCATGTTTTTCAACACCACTTCATGCTCCTCCTATTTTTCAGACCGTTTCATGCTCATCTCATTTTTGACACCTTTTGAAGCTCTTCATACTTTTCGCACCTTTTAAGTCTCTGCATGTTTTTGAACACCTTTTCATGCTCCTCATGTATTTCACTCCTTTTGAAGCTCTTCATATTTTGCACACATTTTCAGGCTCTTCATGTTTTTGAACACCGCTTCATCCTCCTCCTATTTTTCAGGCCGTTTCATGCTCCTCATATTTTTGACACCTTTTGAAGCTCTTCATATTTTTCACACCTTTTCAGGCTCTTCATGTTTTTCAACACCGCTTCATGCTCCTCCTATTTTTCGGACCGTTTCATGCTCCTCATATTTTTGACACCTTTTGCAGCTCTTCGTATAATTCACACCTTTTCAGGCTCTTCATTTTTTTCAACACCACTTCATGCTCCTCCTATTTTTCAGACCATTTCATGCAGATCTCATTTTTGACACCTTTTGAAGCTTTTCTTATTTTTCAAAACTATTGAAGCTCTTCATATTTTTCACACGTTTTCAGGCTCTTCATGTTTTTCAACACTGCTTCATGCTCCTCCTATTTTTCAGACCGTTTCATGCTCCTCATATTTTTGACATCTTTTGAAGCTCTATATATTTTTCACACCTTTTCAGGCTCTTCATGTTTTTGAACACCGCTTCATGCTCCTCCTATTTTTCAGAATGTTTCATGCTCCTCATATTTTTGACATCTTTTGAAGCTCTTCATATTTTTCACACATTTTCAGGCTCTTTATGTTTTTGAACACCACTTCATGGTCCTCCTAATTTTCAGAACTTTACATGCTCCTCATATAATTCACACCTTTTGAAGCTCTTCATATTTTTCACACCTTTTCAGGCTCTTCATGTTTTTCAACACCGTTTCATGCTCCTCCTATTTTTCAGACCGTTTCATTCTCCTCATAATTTTGACACCTTTTGAAGCTCTTCATATTTTTCACACCTTTTGAAGCTGTTCATATATTTCACACCTTTTCAGGCTCTTGATGTTTTTCAACACCACTTCATGCTCCTCCTATTTTTCACACCCTTTCATGCTAATCTAATTTTTGACACCTTTTGAAGCTCTTCATATTTTTCACACCTTTTGAAGGTCTTCATATTTTTCACACCTTTTCAGGCTGTTCATGTTTTTGAACACAGCTTATGCTCGTCCTATTTTTCAGACCGTTTCAGGCTCCTCATATTTTTGACACCTTTTGAAGCTCTTCATATTTTTCACACCTTTTCAGGATCTTCATGTTTTTCAACACCGCTTCATGATCCTCCTATTTTTCGGACCGTTTCATGCTCCTCATATTTTTGACACCTTTTGAAGCTCTTCATATTTTTCACACCTTTTCAGGCTCTTCATGTTTTTCAACAACACTTCATGCTCCTCGTATTTTTCAGACGGTTTCATTCTCCTCATATATTTGACACCTTTTAAAGCTTGCATATATTTCACACCTTTTCAGGCTCTTCATGATTTTCAACACCACTTCATGCTCCTCCTATTTTTCAGACCGTTTAATGCTCATCTCATTTTTGACATATTTTGAAGCTCTTCATATTTTTCACACCTTTTGAAGCTCTTCATGATTTTCATATTTTGAAGCTCTTCATATTTTTCACACTTTTTCAGCCTCTTCATGTTTTTCAACACCTCTTCAGGCTCCTCCTATTTTTCAGACCCTTTCATGCTAATCTAATTTTTGACACTTTTGGAAGCTCTTCATACTTTTCGCACCTTTTAAGTCTCTGCATGTTTTTGAACACCTTTTCATGCTCCTCATGTATTTCACTCCTTTTGAAGCTCTTCATATTTTGCACACATTTTCAGGCTCTTCATGTTTTTGAACACCGCTTCATCCTCCTCCAATTTTTCAGAGAGTTTAATGCTCCTCATATTTTTGACACCTTTTGAAGCTCTTCATATTTCTCAAACCTTTTCAGGCTCTTCATGTTTTTCAACACCGCTTAATGTACCTCCTATTTTTCAGACCGTTTCATGCTCATCTCATTTTTGACACCTTTTGAAGCTTTTCATATTCTTCACATATTTTCAGGCTCTTCATGTTTTTGAACACCGCTTCATGCTAATCCTATTTTTCAAACCATATCATGCTCCTCATATTTTTGACACCTTTTGAAGCTCTTCATATTTTTCACACCTTTTCAGGCTCTTCATGTTTTTCAACAACACTTCATGCTCCTCGTATTTTTCAGACCTTTTCATGCTCCTCATAATTTTGACACCTTTTGAAGCTCTTCATATTTTTCACACCTTTTCAGTCTCTTCAGGTTTCTCAACATCACTTCATGCTTCTCCTATTTTTCAGATCGTTTCATGCTCCTCATATTTTTGACACCTTTTCAAGCTCTTTATATATTTCCCACCTTTTCAGGCTCTTAAAGTTTTCAACACCGCTTCATGCTCATCCTATTTTTCGGACCGCTTCATGCTCCTCCTACTTTTGACATCTTTTGAAGCTCTTCATACTTTTCACACCTTTTCAGGCTCTTCATGTTTTTCAACACCGCTTCATGCTCCTCCTATTTTTCAGACCGTTTCATGCTCCTCATATTTTTGACACGTTTTGAGGCTCTTCATGTTTTTCACACCTTTTCAGGCTCTTCATGTTTTTCAACACTGTTTCATGCTGCTCCTATTTTTCAGACCGTTTCATGTTCTTCATATTTTTCACACCTTTTGAAGCTCTTCATATTTTACAAAACTTTTCAAGTTCTTCATGTTTTTGACGACTGCTTCATGCTCCTCCTATTTTTCAGACCGTTTCATGCTCCTTATATATTTGACACCTTGTGAAGCTCCTCCTATTTTTCACACCTTTTCAGGCTCTTCATGTTTTTCAACACCGCTTCATGCACCTCCTATTTTTCAGAACGTTTCATGCTCATCTCATTTTTGACACCTTTTGAAGCTTTTCATATTTTTCACACCTTTTCAGGCTCTTCATGTTTTGAACACCACTTCATGCTCCTCCTATTTTTCATAGAGTTTCATGCTCCTCATATTTTTGACACCTTTTGAAGCTCTTCATATATTTCACACCTTTCCAGGCTATTCATGTTTTCAACACCACTTCATGCTACTCCTATTTTTCAGACCGTATCATGCTCCTCATATTTTTGACACCTTGTGAAGCTTTTCATATTTTTCACACCTTTTCAGGTTCTTCATGTTTTTCAAGACGACATCATGCTGCTCGTATTTTTCAGACCGTTTCATGCTCCTCATATTTTTGACACCTTTTGAAACTCTTCATATATATCACACCTTTTCAGGCTCTTCATTTTTTGAACACCACTTCATGCTCCTCCTATTTTTCAGACCGTGTCATGCTCCTCATATTTTTCACACCTTTTAAAGCTCTTCATATTTTTCACATTTTTGAAGCTCTTCATATTTTTCACACATTTTCAGGCTCTTCATGTTTTTCACCACCGCTTCATGCTCCTTCTATTTTTCAGACCTGTTCATACTCCTCATATTTTTCACACTTTTTGACGCTCTTCATATTTTTCACATTTTTGAAGCTTTTCATATTTTTCACACCTTCTCAGGCTCTTCATGTTTTTCAAAAACGCTTCTTGCTCCTCCTATTTTTCAGAACCTTTCATGCTCATCTCATTTTTGACACTTTTTGAAGCTCTTGATATTTTTCACAGCTTTTGAAGCTCTTCATATTTTTCACAACTTTTCAGGCTCTTCATGTTTTTGATCACCGTTTCATGCTCCTCCTATTTTTCAGAACTTTTCTTGCTCATCTAATTTTTGACACCTTTTGAAGCTCTTCATATTTTTCACAACTTTTCAGGCTCTTCATTTTTTTGAACACCATTTCATGCTCCTCCTATTTTTCAGAGTGTTTCATGCTCCTCATATTTTTGACACATTTTGAAGCTCTTCATATTTTTCACACCTTTTCAGGCTCTTCATGTTTTTCAACACCGCTTCATGCTCCTCCTATTTTTCAGACCGTTTCATGCTTCTCATATTATTGACACCTTTTGAAGCTCTTCATATTTTCACATTTTTGAAGCTCTTCATAATTTTACAAGTTTTCAGGCTCTTCATGTTTTTCAACACCGCTTCATGCTCCTGCTAATTTTTCAGACCGTTTCATGTTCCTCATATTTTTCACACCTTTTGAAGCTCTTCAAATTTTTCACATTTTTGAAGCTCTTCATATTTTTCACACTTTTTCAGGCTCTTCATGTTTTTCAACACTACTTCATGCTCCTCCTATTTTTCAGATCGTTTCATGCTCCTCATATTTTTGACACCTTTTGAAGCTCTTCATATTTTTCACATCTTTTGAAGCTGTTCATATTTTTCACACTTTTTCAGGCTCTGCATGTTTTTCAACAACCTTTTTTGCTCCTCCTATTTTTCAGACGGTATCATGCTCATCTCATTTTTGACACCTTTTTAAGCTCTTCATATTTTTCACACCTTTTGAAGCTCTTCTTATTTTTCACGTTTTTGAAGCTCTTCATATTTTTCACACGTTTTCAGCCTCTTCATGTTTTTCACCACCGCTTCTTGCTCCTGCTATTTTTCAGACCGTTTCATACTCCTCATATTTTTGACACGTTTTGTGGCTCTTCATATTTTTCACACCTTTTCAGGCTCTTCATGTTGTTGAACACCGCTTCATGCTCCTCCTATTTTTCAGACCGATTCATGCTCCTCATGTATTTCACACCTTTTGAAGCTCTTCATATTTTGCACACCTTTTCAGGCTCTTCATGTTTTTCACAACCACTTCATGCTCCTCCTATTTTTCAGATCGTTTCATGCACATCTCATTTTTTACACCTTTTGAGGCTCTTCATATTTTTCACACCTTTTCAGGCTCTTCATGTTTTTGAACACCACTTCATGATCCTCCTATTTTTCAGACCGTTTCATACTCCTCATATATTTGACATTTTTTGAGGCTCTTCATATTTTTCACACCTTTTCAGGCTCGTCATGTTTTTGAACACCGTTTCATGCTCCTCCTATTTTTCAGACCGTTTCATGCTCCTCATATTTTTGACCCCTATTGAAGCTCTTCATATTTTTCACACCTTTTCAGCCTCTTCATGTTTTTCAACACCGCTTCATGCTCCTCCTGTTTTTCAGACCGTTTCATGCTAGTCATATTTTTGACACCTTTTGAAGCTCTTCATATTTCTCACACCTTTTCAGGCTCTTCATGTTTTTCAACAACGCTTCATGCTCCTCCGATTTTTCAGACGGTTTCATGCTCCTCATATTTTTGACACCTTTTGAAGCTCTTGATTTTTTTCACACCTTTTCAGGCTCTTCATGTTTTTCAACACCGCTTAATGCACTTCCTAGTTTTCAGAACGTTTCATGCTCATCTCATTTTTGACACCTTTTGAAGCTTTTCATATTTTTCAAAACTTTTCAGGCTCTTCATGTTTTGAACACCGCTTCATGGTAATCCTATTTTTGAAACCATATCATGCTCCTCATATTTTTCACACATATTGAAGCTCTTCATATTTTTCAAACCTTTTCAGACTCTTCATGTTTTTGAACACCACTTCATGCTCCTTCTATTTTTCAGAGAGTTCCATTCTCCTCATGTATTTCACACCTTTTGAAGCTCTTCATATTTTTCACACCTTTTCAGGCTCTTCATGTTTTTGAACACCGTTTCATATTCCTCCTATTTTTCAGACGGTTTCATGCTCCTCATATTTTGACACCTTTTGAAGCTCTTCATATTTTTCACACTTTTTCAAGCTCTTCATGTTTTTCAACACCACTTCATGCTCCTCCTATTATTCAGACGTTTCATGTTCCTCATATTTTTGACACCTTTAGAAACTTTTCATATTTTTCACACTTTTTCAGGCTCTTCATGTTTTTCAACACCGCTTCAGCTCCTCCTATTTTTCAGAGAGTTTCATGCTCCTCATAAATTTGACACATTTTAAAGCTCTTCATATTTCTCACACCTTTTCAGGCTCTTCATGTTTTTCAACAACGCTTCATGCTCCTCCGATTTTTCAGAGGGTTTCATGCTCCTCATATTTTTGACACCTTTTGAAGCTCTTCATATTTTTCACAACTTTTCAGGCTCTTCATGTTTTTCAACACCGCTTCATGCACCTCCTATTTTTCAGAACGTTTCATGCTCATCTCATTTTTGACACCTTTTGAAGCTCTTCATATTTTCACATTTTTGAAGCTCTTCATAATTTTACAAGTTTTCAGGCTCTTCATGTTTTTCAACACCGCTTCATGCTCCTGCTATTTTTCAGACCGTTTCATGTTCCTCATATTTTTCACACCTTTTGAAGCTCTTCAAATTTTTCACATTTTTGAAGCTCTTCATATTTTTCACACTTTTTCAGGCTCTTCATGTTTTTCAACACTACTTCATGCTCCTCCTATTTTTCAGATGGTTTCATGCTCCTCATATTTTTGACACCTTTTGAAGCTCTTCATATATTTCACACCTTTTCAGGCACTTCTTGTTTTTAAACACCGCTTCATGGTCCTCCTTTTTTTTTTGACACATTTTGAAGCTCTTCATATTTTTCACACCTATTCAGGCTCTTAATGTATTTGAACACTGTTTCATTATCCTCCTTTTTTTTGACACATTTTGAAGCTCTTCATAATTCTCACACCTTTTCAGGCTCTCCATATTTTTCAACACCACTTCATGCTCCTCCTATTTTTCAGATCGTTTCATGCTCCACATGTATTTGACACCTTTTGTAGCTCTTCATTTTTTTCACACCTTTTCAGGCTCTTCATGTTTCTCAACATCACTTCATGCCTCTTCTATTTTTCACACCGTTTCATGCTCCTCATATTTTTGACACCGTTTCAAGCTCTTCATATATTTCACACCTTTTCAGGCTCTGAATGTTGTCAACACCGCTTCATGCTCATCCTATTTTTCGGACCGCTTCATGCTCCTCATATTTTTGACATCTTTGGAGCACTTCATATTTTTCATACGTTTTCAACCTCTTCATGTTTTTCAACACTGCATCATGCTCTTCCTATTTTTCAGATCGTTTCATGCTCCTCAATGTTTGACATGTTTTGAATCTCTTTATATTTTTCACACCTTTTCAGGCTCTTCATGTTTTGAACAACGTTTCATGCTCCTCCTATTTTTCAGAAAATTTCATGATCCTCATATATTTGAGACCTTTTAAAGCTCTTCATATTTTTCACAGCTTTTCAGCTCTTCATGTTTGTCAACACCACTTCATGCTCCTCCTATTTTTCAGACCGTTTCTTTCTCCTCATATTTTTGACACCTTTTGAAGCTCTTCATATATTTCACACATTTTCAGGCTCTTCATCTTTTTGCACACCTCTTCATGCTCCTCCTATTTTTCACACCGTTTCATGCTGCTCTCATTATTGACACATTTCGAAGCTATTCGTATTTTTAACACCTTTGGAAGCTCTTCATATTTTTCACACATTTTCAGGCTTTTCATGTTTTCAACACCTCTTCATACTCCTCCTTTTTTTCAGTCCGTTTCATGTTCCTCATATTTTTCACACCTTTTAATGCTCTTCATATTTTTCACACCTTTTCAGGCTCTTCATGTTTTTCAACACCGCTTCATGCTCCTCCTATTTTTCAGACTGTTTCATGCTCCTCATATTTTTGACACGTTTTGAGGCTCTTCATATTTTCACAACTTTTGAAACTCTTCATATATTTCACACCTTTTCAGGCTCTTCATGTTTTTCAACCGTGCTTCATGTTCCTCCTATTTTTCACACCGTTTCATGCTCCTCATATTTTTGACACCTTTTGAAGATCTTAATATTTTTCACACCTTTTCAGGCTCTTCATGTTTTTGAACACCATTTCATGCTCCTCCTTTTTTTTGACACATTTTGAAGGTCTTCATAATTTTCACACCTTTCAGGCTCTTCATGTTTTTCAACACCGTTTCATGCTCCTCCTATTTTTCAGATCATTTCATGCTCCTCATATATTTCACATCTTTTGTAGCTCTTCATATTTTTCACACCTTTTCAGTCTCTTCAGGTTTCTCAACATCACTTCATGCTTCTCCTATTTTTCACACCGTTTCATGCTCCTCATATTTTTGACACCTTTTCAAGCTCTTTATGTATTTCCTACCTTTTCAGGCTCTTAAAGTTTTCAACACCGCTTCATGCTCATCCTATTTTTCGGACCGCTTCATGCTCCTCATACTTTTGACATCTTTTGAAGCTCTTCATACTTTTCACACCTTTTCAGGCTCTTCATGTTTTTCAACACCGCTTCATGCTCCTCCTATTTTTCAGACCGTTTCATGCTCCTCATATTTTTGACACGTTTTGAGGCTCTTCATGTTTTTCACACCTTTTCAGGCTCTTCATGTTTTTCAACACTGTTTCATGCTGCTCCTATTTTTCAGACCGCTTCATGTTCCTCATATTTTTCACACCTTTTGAAGCTCTTCATATTTTACAAAACTTTTCAGGTTCTTCATGTTTTTGACGACTGCTTCATGCTACTCCTATTTTTCAGACCGTTTCATGCTCCTTATATATTTGACACCTTGTGAAGCTCCTCCTATTTTTCACACCTTTTCAGGCTCTTCATGTTTTGAACACCGCTTCATGGTAATCCTATTTTTGAAACCATATCATGCTCCTCATATTTTTCACACATTTTGAAGCTCTTCATATTTTTCAAACCTTTTCAGACTCTTCATGTTTTTGAACACCACTTCATGCACCTTCAATTTTTCAGAGAGTTTCATTCTCCTCATGTATTTCACACCTTTTGAAGCTCTTCATATTTTTCACACCTTTTCAGTCTCTTCAAGATTTTCAACACCGCTTCATGCTCCTCCGATTTTTCAGACCGTTTCATGCTCATCTAATTTTTGACACCTTTTGAAGCTCTTCATATTTTTCACACCTTTTCAGGCTCTTCATATTTTTCAACACAACTTCATGCATCTCCTATTTTTCGGACCATTTCATGCTCCTCATATTTTTCAAACCTTTTGAAACTTTTCATATTTTTCACACCTTTTCAGGCTCTTCCTTTGTTTAAACACCGTTTCATGCTCCTTCTATTATTCAGACCGTTTCATGCTCCTCCTGTTTTTCAGACCCATTCATGCTCATCTCATTTTGACACCTTTTGAAGCTCTTCATATTTTCACACCTTTTGAAGCTCTTCATATTTTTCAAACCTTTTTCGGCTCTTCATGATTTTTAAAACCGCTTCATGCTCCTCCTATTTTTCACACCGTTTCATGCTCATCTCATTTTTGACACCCTTTGAAGCTCTTCATATTTTTCACACGTTTTCAGCCTCTTCATGTTTTTCAACACCGCTTCTTGCTCCTGCTATTTTTCAGACCGTTTCATACTCCTCATATTTTTGACACTTTTTGAGGCTCTTCATATTTTTCACAAATTTTCAGGCTCTTCATGTTTTTGAACACCGCTTCATGCTCCTCCTATTTTTCAGACCGTTTCATGCTCCTCATGTATTTCACGCCTTTTGAACCTCTTCGTATTTCGCACACCTTTTCAGGCTCTTCATGTTTTTCACAACCACTTCATGCTCCTCCTATTTTTCAGATCGTTTCATGCACATCTCATTTTTTACACCTTTTGAAGCTCTTCATATATTTCACACCTTTTCAGGCTCTTCATGTTTTTGAACACCGTTTCATGCTCCTCGTATTTTTCAGACCGTTTCATGCTCCTCATATTTTTGACACCTTTTGAAGCTCTACATATTTCTCAAACCTTTTCAGGCTCTTCATGTTTTTCAACACCGCTTAATGCACCTCCTATTTTTCAGACCGTTTCATGCTCATCTCATTTTTGACACCTTTTGAAGCTCTTCATATTTCTCAAACCTTTTCAGGCTCTTCATGTTTTTCAACACAACTTCATACATCTCCTATTTTTCGGACCGTTTCATGCTCTTCATGTTTTTCAAACCTTTTGAAGCTCTTCATATTTTTCACACCTTTTCAGATTTTTCATTTTTTCAACACGACTTCATGCTCCTCCTATTTTTCAGACCGTTTCATGCTCATCTCATTTTGACACCTTTTGAAGCTCTTCATGTTTTTCACATCTTTTGAAGCTCTTCATTTTTTTCACAACTTTTCAGGCTCTTTATGATTTTCAACAGCCCTTCATGATCCTCCTATTTTTCGGATCATATCATGCTCCTCATATTTTTGACACCTTTTGAAGCTTTCATATTTTTCACACCTTTTCAGTCTCTTCATGTTTTGAACACCACTTCATGCTCCTCCTATTTTTCATAGCGTTTCATGCTCCTCATATTTTTGACACCTTTTGAAGCTCTTCATATATTTCACACCTTTCCAGGCTATTCATGTTTTCAACACCACTTCATGCTACTCCTATTTTTCAGACCGTATCATGCTCCTCATATTTTTGACACCTTGTGAAGCTTTTCATATTTTTCACACCTTTTCAGGTTCTTCATGTTTTTCAAGACGACATCATGCTGCTCGTATTTTTCAGACCGTTTCATGCTCCTCATATTTTTGACACCTTTTGAAACTCTTCATATATATCACACCTTTTCAGGCTCTTCATTTTTTGAACACCACTTCATGCTCCTCCTATTTTTCAGACCGTGTCATGCTCCTCATATTTTTCACACCTTTTAAAGCTCTTCATATTTTTCACATTTTTGAAGCTCTTCATATTTTTCACACATTTTCAGGCTCTTCATGTTTTTCACCACCGCTTCATGCTCCTTCTATTTTTCAGACCTTTTCATACTCCTCATATTTTTCACACTTTTTGACGCTCTTCATATTTTTCACATTTTTGAAGCTTTTCATATTTTTCACACCTTCTCAGGCTCTTCATGTTTTTCAAAATCGCTTCTTGCTCCTCCTATTTTTCAGAACCTTTCATGCTTATCTCATTTTTGACACTTTTTGAAGCTCTTGATATTTTTCACAGCTTTTGAAGCTCTTCATATTTTTCACAACTTTTCAGGCTCTTCATGTTCTTGATCACCGTTTCATGCTCCTCCTATTTTTCAGAACTTTTCTTGCTCATCTAATTTTTGACACCTTTTGAAGCTCTTCATATTTTTCACAACTTTTCAGGCTCTTCATTTTTTTGAACACCATTTCATGCTCCTCCTATTTTTCAGAGTGTTTCATGCTCCTCATATTTTTGACACATTTTGAAGCTCTTCATATTTTTCACACCTTTTGAGGCTCTTCATGTTTTTCAACACCGCTTCATGCTCCTCCTATTTTTCAGACCGTTTCATGCTTCTCATATTATTGACACCTTTTGAAGCTCTTCATATTTTCACATTTTTGAAGCTCTTCATAATTTTACAAGTTTTCAGGCTCTTCATGTTTTTCAACACCGCTTCATGCTCCTGCTATTTTTTCAGACCGTTTCATGTTCCTCACATTTTTCACACCTTTTGAAGCTCTTCAAATTTTTCACATTTTTGAAGCTCTTCATATTTTTCACACTTTTTCAGGCTCTTCATGTTTTTCAACACTACTTCATGCTCCTCCTATTTTTCAGATCGTTTCATACTCCTCATATTTTTGACACCTTTTGAAGCTCTTCATATATTTCACACCTTTTCAGGCACTTCTTGTTTTTAAACACCGCTTCATGGTCCTCCTTTTTTTTTGACACATTTTGAAGCTCTTCATATTTTTCACACCTATTCAGGCTCTTAATGTATTTGAACACTGTTTCATTATCCTCCTTTTTTTTGACACATTTTGAAGCTCTTCATAATTTTCACACCTTTCAGGCTCTCCATATTTTTCAACACCACTTCATGCTCCTCCTATTTTTCAGATCGTTTCATGCTCCAAATGTATTTGACACCTTTTGTAGCTCTTCATTTTTTTCACACCTTTTCAGGCTCTTCATGTTTCTCAACATCCCTTCATGCCTCTTCTATTTTTCACACCGTTTCATGCTCCTCATATTTTTGACACCGTTTCAAGCTCTTCATATATTTCACACCTTTTCAGGCTGTGAATGTTGTCAACACCGCTTCATGCTCATCCTATTTTTCGGACCGCTTCATGCTCCTCATATTTTTGACATCTTTGGAGCACTTCATATTTTTCATACGTTTTCAGCCTCTTCATGTTTTTCAACACTGCATCATGCTCTTCCTATTTTTCAGATCGTTTCATGCTCCTCAATGTTTGACATGTTTTGAATCTCTTTATATTTTTCACACCTTTTCAGGCTCTTCATGTTTTGAACAACGTTTCATGCTCCTCCTATTTTTCAGAAAATTTCATGATCCTCATATATTTGAGACCTTTTAAAGCTCTTCATATTTTTCACAGCTTTTCAGCTCTTCATGTTTGTCAACACCACTTCATGCTCCTCCTATTTTTCAGACCGTTTCTTTCTCCTCATATTTTTGACACCTTTTGAAGCTCTTCATATATTTCACACATTTTCAGGCTCTTCATCTTTTTGCACACCTCTTCATGCTCCTCCTATTTTTCACACCGTTTCATGCTGCTCTCATTATTGACACATTTCGAAGCTATTCGTATTTTTCACACCTTTGGAAGCTCTTCATATTTTTCACACATTTTCAGGCTTTTCATGTTTTCAACACCTCTTCATACTCCTCCTTTTTTTCAGTCCGTTTCATGTTCCTCATATTTTTCACACCTTTTAATGCTCTTCATATTTTTCACACCTTTTCAGGCTCTTCATGTTTTTCAACACCGCTTCATGCTCCTCCTATTTTTCAGACTGTTTCATGCTCCTCATATTTTTGACACGTTTTGAGGCTCTTCATATTTTCACAACTTTTGAAACTCTTCATATATTTCACACCTTTTCAGGCTCTTCATGTTTTTCAACCGTGCTTCATGTTCCTCCTATTTTTCACACCGTTTCATGCTCCTCATATTTTTGACACCTTTTGAAGATCTTAATATTTTTCACACCTTTTCAGGCTCTTCATGTTTTTGAACACCATTTCATGCTCCTCCTTTTTTTGGACACATTTTGAAGGTCTTCATAATTTTCACACCTTTCAGGCTCTTCATGTTTTTCAACACCGTTTCATGCTGCTCCTATTTTTCAGATCATTTCATGCTCCTCATATATTTCACATCTTTTGTAGCTCTTCATATTTTTCACACCTTTTCAGTCTCTTCAGGTTTCTCAACATCACTTCATGCTTCTCCTATTTTTCACACCGTTTCATGCTCCTCATATTTTTGACACCTTTTCAAGCTCTTTATATATTTCCCACCTTTTCAGGCTCTTAAAGTTTTCAACAACGCTTCATGCTCATCCTATTTTTCGGACCGCTTCATGCTCCTCATACTTTTGACATCTTTTGAAGCTCTTCATATTTTTCACACCTTTTCAGGCTCTTCATGTTTTTCAACACCGCTTCATGCTCCTCCTATTTTTCAGACCGTTTCATGCTCCTCATATTTTTGACACGTTTTGAGGCTCTTCATGTTTTTCACACCTTTTCAGGTTCTTCATGTTTTTGACGACTGCTTCATGCTCCTCCTATTTTTCAGACCGTTTCATGCTCCTTATATATTTGACACCTTGTGAAGCTCCTCCTATTTTTCACACCTTTTCAGCCTCTTCATGTTTTTCAACACCGCTTCATGCTCCTCCTATTTTTCAGATACTTTCATGCCCCCTCTATTTTTGACACCTTTTGAAGCTCTTCATATTTTTCAAACCGTTTCAGGCTCTTCATGTTTTTCAACACCGCTTCATGCTCCTCCTATTTTTCAAACCGTTTCATGCTCCTCATATTTTTGACACCTTTTGAAGCTCTTCATATTTTTCACACATTTTGAAGCTCTTCATATTTTTCAAACCTTTTAAGGCTGTTCATGATTTTGAACACCACTTTATGCTCCTCCTATTATTCAGACCGTTTCATTCTCCTCATTATTTTTGACACCTTTTGAAGCTCTTCATATTTTTGAACACCTTTTGAAGCTCTTCATATTTTTCAAACTTTTTCAGGCTCTTCATGTTTTTCCACACCGCTTCATGCTCCTCCTAATTTTCAGACAGTTTCATTTGCCTCCTCTTTTTGACACCTTTTGAAGGTCTTCATATTTTTCACACCTTTTCAGGCTCTTCATTTTTTTCAACACCATTTCATGCTCCTCCTATTTTAAAGATACTTTCATGCTCCTCATATATTTGAAAACTTTTGAAGCTATTCATATTTTTCACACCTTTTCAGCCTCTTCTTGTTTCTCAACACCACTTCATGCTCCTCCTGTTTTTCACACCGTTTCATGATCCTCATATTTTTGACACCTTTAGAAGCTCTTCATATTTTTCACACCTTTTCAGTCTCTTCATGTTTTTCTACACCACTTCATGCTCCTCCTATTTTTCAGACCGTTTCATGCTACTCATATTTTTGACACCTTTTGAAGCTCTTCATATTTTTCACACCTTTTCAGGCTCTTCATGTTTTTCAACACCACTTCATGCTCCTCCTATTTTTCAGACCGTTTCATGCTCATCTCACTTTTGACACATTTTGAAGCTCTTCATATTTTCCACACCTTTTGAAGCTCTTCATATTTCTCAAACGTTTTCAGGCTCTTCATGTTTTTCAACACCCCTTCTTGCTCATCTATTTTTCAGACCGTTTCATGCTTCTCTCATTTCTGACATCTTTTGAAGCTCTTCATATATTTCACACATTTTCAGGCTCTTCATGTTTTTAAACACCACTTCATGCTCCTCCTATTTTTCAGACCGTTTCATGCTCATCTCACTTTTGACACATTTTGAAGCTCTTCATATTTTCCACACCTATTCAGGCTCTTAATGTATTTGAACACTGTTTCATTATCCTCCTTTTTTTTGACACATTTTGAAGCTCTTCATAATTCTCACACCTTTTCAGGCTCTCCATATTTTTCAACACCACTTCATGCTCCTCCTATTTTTCAGATCGTTTCATGCTCCACATGTATTTGACACCTTTTGTAGCTCTTCATTTTTTTCACACCTTTTCAGGCTCTTCATGTTTCTCAACATCACTTCATGCCTCTTCTATTTTTCACACCGTTTCATGCTCCTCATATTTTTGACACCGTTTCAAGCTCTTCATATATTTCACACCTTTTCAGGCTCTGAATGTTGTCAACACCGCTTCATGCTCATCCTATTTTTCGGACCGCTTCATGCTCCTCATATTTTTGACATCTTTGGAGCACTTCATATTTTTCATACGTTTTCAACCTCTTCATGTTTTTCAACACTGCATCATGCTCTTCCTATTTTTCAGATCGTTTCATGCTCCTCAATGTTTGACATGTTTTGAATCTCTTTATATTTTTCACACCTTTTCAGGCTCTTCATGTTTTGAACAACGTTTCATGCTCCTCCTATTTTTCAGAAAATTTCATGATCCTCATATATTTGAGACCTTTTAAAGCTCTTCATATTTTTCACAGCTTTTCAGCTCTTCATGTTTGTCAACACCACTTCATGCTCCTCCTATTTTTCAGACCGTTTCTTTCTCCTCATATTTTTGACACCTTTTGAAGCTCTTCATATATTTCACACATTTTCAGGCTCTTCATCTTTTTGCACACCTCTTCATGCTCCTCCTATTTTTCACACCGTTTCATGCTGCTCTCATTATTGACACATTTCGAAGCTATTCGTATTTTTAACACCTTTGGAAGCTCTTCATATTTTTCACACATTTTCAGGCTTTTCATGTTTTCAACACCTCTTCATACTCCTCCTTTTTTTCAGTCCGTTTCATGTTCCTCATATTTTTCACACCTTTTAATGCTCTTCATATTTTTCACACCTTTTCAGGCTCTTCATGTTTTTCAACACCGCTTCATGCTCCTCCTATTTTTCAGACTGTTTCATGCTCCTCATATTTTTGACACGTTTTGAGGCTCTTCATATTTTCACAACTTTTGAAACTCTTCATATATTTCACACCTTTTCAGGCTCTTCATGTTTTTCAACCGTGCTTCATGTTCCTCCTATTTTTCACACCGTTTCATGCTCCTCATATTTTTGACACCTTTTGAAGATCTTAATATTTTTCACACCTTTTCAGGCTCTTCATGTTTTTGAACACCATTTCATGCTCCTCCTTTTTTTGGACACATTTTGAAGGTCTTCATAATTTTCACACCTTTCAGGCTCTTCATGTTTTTCAACACCGTTTCATGCTGCTCCTATTTTTCAGATCATTTCATGCTCCTCATATATTTCACATCTTTTGTAGCTCTTCATATTTTTCACACCTTTTCAGTCTCTTCAGGTTTCTCAACATCACTTCATGCTTCTCCTATTTTTCACACCGTTTCATGCTCCTCATATTTTTGACACCTTTTCAAGCTCTTTATATATTTCCCACCTTTTCAGGCTCTTAAAGTTTTCAACAACGCTTCATGCTCATCCTATTTTTCGGACCGCTTCATGCTCCTCATACTTTTGACATCTTTTGAAGCTCTTCATATTTTTCACACCTTTTCAGGCTCTTCATGTTTTTCAACACCGCTTCATGCTCCTCCTATTTTTCAGACCGTTTCATGCTCCTCATATTTTTGACACGTTTTGAGGCTCTTCATGTTTTTCACACCTTTTCAGGTTCTTCATGTTTTTGACGACTGCTTCATGCTCCTCCTATTTTTCAGACCGTTTCATGCTCCTTATATATTTGACACCTTGTGAAGCTCCTCCTATTTTTCACACCTTTTCAGCCTCTTCATGTTTTTCAACACCGCTTCATGCTCCTCCTATTTTTCAGATACTTTCATGCCCCCTCTATTTTTGACACCTTTTGAAGCTCTTCATATTTTTCAAACCGTTTCAGGCTCTTCATGTTTTTCAACACCGCTTCATGCTCCTCCTATTTTTCAAACCGTTTCATGCTCCTCATATTTTTGACACCTTTTGAAGCTCTTCATATTTTTCACACATTTTGAAGCTCTTCATATTTTTCAAACCTTTTAAGGCTGTTCATGATTTTGAACACCACTTTATGCTCCTCCTATTATTCAGACCGTTTCATTCTCCTCATTATTTTTGACACCTTTTGAAGCTCTTCATATTTTTGAACACCTTTTGAAGCTCTTCATATTTTTCAAACTTTTTCAGGCTCTTCATGTTTTTCCACACCGCTTCATGCTCCTCCTAATTTTCAGACAGTTTCATTTGCCTCCTCTTTTTGACACCTTTTGAAGGTCTTCATATTTTTCACACCTTTTCAGGCTCTTCATTTTTTTCAACACCATTTCATGCTCCTCCTATTTTAAAGATACTTTCATGCTCCTCATATATTTGAAAACTTTTGAAGCTATTCATATTTTTCACACCTTTTCAGCCTCTTCTTGTTTCTCAACACCACTTCATGCTCCTCCTGTTTTTCACACCGTTTCATGATCCTCATATTTTTGACACCTTTAGAAGCTCTTCATATTTTTCACACCTTTTCAGTCTCTTCATGTTTTTCTACACCACTTCATGCTCCTCCTATTTTTCAGACCGTTTCATGCTACTCATATTTTTGACACCTTTTGAAGCTCTTCATATTTTTCACACCTTTTCAGGCTCTTCATGTTTTTCAACACCACTTCATGCTCCTCCTATTTTTCAGACCGTTTCATGCTCATCTCACTTTTGACACATTTTGAAGCTCTTCATATTTTCCACACCTTTTGAAGCTCTTCATATTTCTCAAACGTTTTCAGGCTCTTCATGTTTTTCAACACCCCTTCTTGCTCATCTATTTTTCAGACCGTTTCATGCTTCTCTCATTTCTGACATCTTTTGAAGCTCTTCATATATTTCACACATTTTCAGGCTCTTCATGTTTTTAAACACCACTTCATGCTCCTCCTATTTTTCAGACCGTTTCATGCTCATCTCACTTTTGACACATTTTGAAGCTCTTCATATTTTCCACACCTTTTGAAGCTCTTCATATTTTTCAAACGTTTTCAGGCTCTTCATGTTTTTCCACACCGCTTCATGCTCCTCGTGTTTTTCAGACAGTTTCATGTGCCTCCTCTTTTTAACACCTTTTGAAGGTCTTCATATTTTTCACACCTTTTCAGGCTCTTCATGTTTTTCCGCACCGCTTCCTGCTCTTCCTTTTTTTCAGACCGTTCCATGCTCCTCATATTTTTGACACCTTTTGAAGCTCTTCATATTTTTCAAACCTCTTCAGGTTCTCCATGTTTTTCAACACCGCTTCATGCTCCTCCAATTTTTCAGATAGTTTCATGCCCCCTTTATTTTTGACACCTTGTGAAGCTCTTCATATTTTTCAAACCGTTTCAGGCTCTTCATGTTTTTCAACACCGCTTCATGCTCCTCCTATTTTTCAAACCGTTTCATGCTCCTCATATTTTTGACACCTTTTGAAGCTCTTCATATATTTCACACCTTTTCCACCTCTTCATGTTTTTCAACACTGCTTCTTGCTCCTCCAATTTTTCAGACCGTTTCATGCTCGTCATATTTTTCACACCTTTTCAGGCTCTTCATATTTTTGAACACCTTTTCTTCTTCCTCCTATTTTTCAGACCATTTTATGCTGCTCATGTATTTCACACCTTTTGAAGCTCTTCATATTTTTCACACCTTTTCAGGCTCTTGATGTTTTTCCACACCACTTCATGCTTCTCCTATTTTTCAACACGTTTCATGCTCCTCATGTATTTCACACCTTTTGAAGCTCTTCATATTTTTCACACCTTTTCATTCTCTTAGTTTTTCAACACCGCTTCATGCTCCTCCTATTTTTCAGACCGTTTCATGCACCTCATATTTTTCTCACCTTTTGAAGCTCTTCATATTTTTCACACCTTTTCAGGCTCCTCATGTTTTGCAACACCGCTTCATGCTATTTCTATTTTTCTGAGAGTTTCATGCTCCTCATGTATTTAACACCTTTTGAAGCTCTTCATATTTTGCACACCTTTTCAGGCTCTTCATATTTTTGAACACCTCTTCATCTTCCTCCTATTTTTCAGACCGTTTCTTGCTGCTCATGTATTTCACACCTTTTGAAGCTCTTCATATTTTTCACACCTTTTCAGGCTCTTGATGTTTTTCCACACCACTTCATGCTTCTCCTATTTTTCAACAAGTTTCATGCTCCTCATGTATTTCACACCTTTTGAAGCTCTTCATATTTTTCACACCTTTTCATTCTCTTCATGTTTTTCAACACCGCTTCATGCTCCTCCTATTTTTCAGACCGTTTCATGCACCTCATATTTTTCTCACCTTTTGAAGCTCTTCATATTTTTCACACCTTTTCAGGCTCCTCATGTTTTGCAACACCGCTTCATGCTCCTCCTATTTTTCAGACCATTTCATACTCCTCATATTTTTGACAACTTTTGATGCTCTTCATATTTTTCACACCTTTTCAGGCTCTTCATTTTTTCAACACCGCTTCATGCTACTCCTATTTTTCAGACCGTTTCATGCTCATCTCATTTTTGACACCTTTGGAAGCTTTTCATATTTTTCACAATTTTTCAGGCTCTTCATGTTTTGAACACCGCTTCATGCTCCTCCTATTTTTCAGACCGTATCATGCTCCTCATATTTTGACACCTTTTGAAGCTCTTCATATATTTCACACCTTTTCAGTCTCTTCTTTTTCTTCAACACCACCTCATGCACCTCCGATTTTTCAGACCGTTTCATGATCATCTCATTTTTGACACCTTTTGAAGCTCTTCATATTTTTCACACCTTTTCAGGCTCCTCATTTATTTCAACACCACTTCATTCTCCTCCTATTTTTCAGACCGTTTCATGCTCATCTCTTTTTTGACACCTTTTGAAGCTCTTCATATTTTTCACACATTTTGAATCTCTTAATATTTTTCACATCTTTTCTGGCTCTTCATGTTTTTCAACACCGGTTCATGGTACTCCTATTTTTTAGACCGTTTCATGCTCCTCATATTTTTGACAACTTTTGAAGCTGTTCATATTTTTCACACCTTTTCAGGCTCTTCATTTTTTTCAACACTGCTTCATGCTCCTCCTATTTTTCAGAACGTTCCATGCTCCTTATATTTTTGACACCTTTTGAAGCTCTTCATATTTTTCACACCTTTTCAGGCTCTTCATGTTTTTCAACACCGCTTCATGCTCCTCCTATTTTTCAGACCGTTTCTTGCACCTCATATATTTCACACCTTTAGAAGCTCTTCATATTTTTCACACATTTTCAGGCTCTTCATATTTCTCAACACCGCTTCCTGCTCCTCCTCTTTTTCAGACCGTTTCATGCTCCTCATATTTTTGACACATTTTGAAGCTCTTCATGTTTCTCACAGCTTTTCAGGTTCTTCATGTTTTTCAACACTACTTCATGCTCCTCCTATTTTTCAGACGGTTTCATGCTCATCTCATTTTTGACACCATTTGAAGCTCTTCATATTTTTCACACCTTTTGAAGCTCTTCATATTTTTCACACGTTTTCAGGCTCTTCATGTTGTTCAACACCCTTTCTTGCTCCTCCTATTTTTCAGACCGTTTCATGCTCCTCATATTTTTGACACGTTTTGAAGCTCTTCATATTTTTCACACCTTTTCAGGCTCTTCATGTTTTTGAACACCGTTTGATAGTCCTCCTATTTTTCAGACCGTTTCATGCTCCTCATATTTTTGACACCTTTTGAAGCTCTTCATATTTTTCACTACTTTTCAGGGTCTTCCTGTTTTTGAACACCGCTTCATGCTCCTCCTATTTTTCAGACCGTTTCATGCTCATCTCATTTTGAGACCTTTTGAAGCTCTTCATGTTTTTCACATCTTCTGAAGCTCTTCATATTTTTCACAAATTTTCAGGCTCTTTATGATTTTCAACACCGCTTCATGCTCCTCCTATTTTTCAGACCGTTTCATGTTCATCTCATTTTGACACGTTTTGAAGCTCTTCATATTTTTCACACCTTTTGAAGCTCTTCATATTTTGCATATTTTTGAAGTTCTTCATAATTTCACACGTTTTCAGACTCTTCATGTTTTTCAACACCACTTCATGCTCCTCCTATTTTTCAGACCGTTTCATGCTCCTCATATTTTTGACACCTTTTGAAGCTCTTCATATTTTTCACACCTTTTGAAGCTCTTCATATTTTGCATATTTTTGAAGTTCTTCATAATTTCACACCTTTTCAGGCTCTTCATGTTTTTGAACACCGCTTCATGCTCCTACTATTTTTCAGACCGTTTCATGCTCCTCATATTTTTGACACCTTTTGAAGCTCTTCATATTTTTCACACCTTTTCAGGCTCTTCATGTTTTTGAACACCGCTTCAAGATCCTCCTATTTTTCTGACCTTTTCATGCTCCTCATATTTTTGACAACTTTTGAAGCTCTTCATATTTTTCACAACTTTTCAGGCTTTTCCTGTTTTTGAACACCGCTTCATGCTCCTCCTATTTTTCAAACTGTTTCATGCTCCTCATATTTTTGACACCTTTTGAAGCTCTTCATATTTTTCACACCTTTTCAGGCTCTTCATGTTTTTGAACACCGCTTCATGCTCCTCCTATTTTCAGACCGTTTTATTCTCCTCATATTTTTGACATCTTTTGAAGCCCTTCATATATTTCACACCTTTTCCGTCTCTTCTTTTTTTTCAACACCACTTCATGCTCCTCCTATTTTTCAGACCGTTTCATGCTCATCTCATTTTTGACACCTTTTGAAGCTCTACATATTTTTCACACCTTTTCAGGCTCTTCATGTTTTTGAACACCGCTTCATGCTCCTCCTATTTTTCAGACTGCTTCATACTCCTCTCATTTTTGACACTTTTTGAAGCTCTTCATATTTTTGACACCTTTTGAATCTCTTCATATTTCTCACACGTTTTCAGGCTCTTCATGATTTTCAACACCGATTCATGCTCCTCCTCTTTTTCAGACCGTTTCATGCTCCTCATATTTTTGATACCTTTTGAATCTCCTCATATTTTTTACACCTTTTGAACCTCTTCATATATTTCACACTTTTTCAGGCTCTTCATGTTTTTGAACACCTCTTCATGCTAATCCTATTTTTCAAACCATAACATGCTCCTCATATTTTTCACACCTTTTGAAGCTCTTCATATTTTTTACATCTTTTCAGGCTCTTCATGTTTTTGAACACCACTTCATGCTCCTTATATTTTTCAGAGAGTTTCTTGCTCCTCATGTATTTCATACCTTCTGAAGCTCTTCATATTTTTCACACCTTTACAGGCTGTTCATGTTTTTCCACACCACTTCATGCTTCTCCTAATTTTCCGCTCTTTCATGCTCCTCATGTATTTCACACCTTTTGAAGCTTTTCATATTTTTCACACCTTTTCAGGCTCTTCATGTTTTTCAACACCACTTCATGCTCCTCCTCTTTTTCAGTCCGTTTCATGCTCCTCATATTTTTGACACCTTTTGAAGCTCTTCATATTTCTCACACCTTTTCAGGCTCTTCATGTTTTTCAACACCGCTTCATGCTCCTCCTATTTTTCAGACCGTTTCATGCTCCTCATATTTTTCACATCTTTTGAAGCTCTTCATATTTTACACACCTTTTCAGGCTCTTCAAGTTTTTGAACACCGCTTCATGCTCCTCCTATTTTCCGACCGTTTCATGCTCCTCATATTTATGACACCGTATCAAGCTCTTCATATTTTACACACTTTTACAGGCTGTTCATGTTTTTCAACACCACTGCATGATTCTCCTATTTTTCAGACCGTTTCATGCTCCTCATATTTTTGACACCTTTTGAAGCTCTTCATATTTTTCACACCTTTTCATGTTTTTCAACACCACTTCATGCACCTCCTATTTTTCAGATCGTTTCATGCTCCTCATATTTTTGACACCTTTTGAAGCTTTTCATGTTTTTCACAACTTTTCAGGCTCTTCATGTTTTTGAACACCTCTTCATGCTAATCGTATTTTTCAAACCATAACATGCTCCTCATATTTTTCACACCTTTTGAAGCTCTCCATATTTTTTACACCTTTTCAGGCTCTTCATGTTTTTGAACACCACTTCATGCTCCTTATATTTTTCAGAGAGTTTCATGCTCCTCATGTATTTCACACCTTCTGAAGCTCTTCATATTTTTCACACCTTTTCAGGCTCTTCATATTTTTCCACACCACTTCATGCTTCTCCAAATTTTCAGCTCTTTCATGCTCCTCATGTATTTCATACCTTTTGAAGCTTTTCATATTTTTCACACCTTTTCAGGCTCTTCATGTTTTTCAACATCGCTTCATGCTCCTCCTCTTTTTCAGACCGTTTCATGCTCCTCATATTTTTGACACCTTTTGAAGCTCTTCATATTTCTCACACCTTTTCAGGCTCTTCATGTTTTTCAACACCGCTTCATGCTCCTCCTATTTTTCAGACCGTTTCATGCTCCTCATATTTTTGACACCTTTTGAAGCTCTTCATATTTTTCACACCTTTTCAGGCTCTTCATATTTTTGAACACCGCTTCATGCTCCTCCTATTTTTTAGACCGTTTCATGCTCCTCATATTTTTCACACCTTTTGAAGCTCTTCATATTTTTCACACGATTTCAGGCTCTTCATGTTTTTGAACACCATTTCATGCTCCTCCTATTTTGCAGACCGTTTCATGCTCCTCATATTTTTGACACCTTCTGAAGCTCTTCATATTTTTCACACCTTTTGAAGCTCTTCATATTTTTCATATTTTTGAAGTTCTTCATAATTTCACACGTTTTCAGACTCTTCATGTTTTTCAACACCGCTTCATGCTCCTCCTATTTTTCAAACCGTATCATTCTCCTCATATTTTTCACACCTTTTGAAGCTCTTCGTATTTTTCACACGTTTTCATGCTCTTCATGTTTTTGAACACTTCTTCATGTTCCTCCTATTTTTCAGACCGTTTCATGCTCCTCATATTTTTGACACCTTTTGAAACTTTTCATATTTTTCACACTTTTTCAGGCTCTTCATGTTTTTCAACACCACTTCATGCTCCTTTTTTGCAGACCTTTTCATGCTATTCATATTTTTGACACTTTTTGAAAGTCTTCATATTTTTCACACCTTTTCAGGCTCTTCATGTTTTTGAACACTTCTTCATGTTTCTCCTATTTTTCAGACCGTTTCATGCTCCTCATATTTTTGACACCTTTTGAAACTTTTCATATTTTTCACACTTTTTCAGGCTCTTCATGTTTTTCAACACCACTTCATGCACCTTTTTTGCAGACCTTTTCATGCTATTCATATTTTTGACACCTTTTGAAACTCTTCATATTTTTCACACCTTTTCAGGCTCTTCATGTTTTTCAACACCGCTTCATGCTCCTCCGATTTTTCAGTCCGTTTCATGCTCCTCATATTTTTGACACCTTTTGAAGCTCTTCATATTTTTCACACCTTTTCCGGCTCTTCATGTTTTGAACACCGCTTCATACTCCTCCTATATTTCAGACAGTTTCATGCTCATCTCATTTTTGACACCTTTTGAAGCTTTCCATATTTTTCACAACTTTTCAGGCTCTTCATGTTTTTGAACACCTCTTCATGCTAATTCTATTTTTGAAACCATAACATGCTCCTCATATTTTTCACCCCTTTTGAAGCTCTTCATATTTTTTACACCTTTTCAGGCTCTTCATGTTTTTGAACACCACTTCCTGCTCCTTATATTTTTCAGAGAGTTTCATGCTCCTCATGTATTTCACACCTTCTGAAGCTCTTCATATTTTTCACACCTTTACAGGCTCTTCATGTTTTTCCGCACCACTTCATGCTTCTCCAAATTTTCAGCTCTTTCATGCTCCTCATGTATTTCACACCTTTTGAAGCTTTTCATATTTTTCACACCTTTTCAGGCTCTTCATGTTTTTCAACACCACTTCATGCTCCTCCTCTTTTTCAGACCGTTTCATGCTCCTCATATTTTTGACACCTTTTGAAGCTCTTCATATTTCTCACACCTTTTCAGGCTCTTCATGTTTTTCAACACCGCTTCATGCTCCTCCTATTTTTCAGACCGTTTCATGCTCCTCATATTTTTGACACCTTTTGAAGCTCTTCATATTTTTCACACCTTTTCAGGCTCTTCATATTTTTGAACACCGCTTCATGATCCTGCTATTTTTCAGACCGTTTCATGCTCCTCATATATTTCACACCTTTTGAAGCTCTTCATATTTTTCACACCTTTTGAGGCTCTTCATATTTTTCATATTTTTGAAGCTCTTCATATTTTTCACACCTTTTCAGGCTCTTCATATTTTTGAACACCGCTTCATGCTCCTCCTATTTTTCAGAGAGTTTCATGCTCCTCATGTATTTCACACCGTTTGAAGCTCTTCATATTTTTCACACCTTTTCAGGCTCTTCATGTTTTTCCACACCACTTCATGCTTCTCCTAATTTTCAGCTCTTTCATGCTCCTCATGTATTTCACACCTTTTGAAGCTTTTCATATTTTTCACACCTTTTCACGCTCTTCATGTTTTTCAACGCCGCTTCATGCTCCTCCTCTTTTTCAGACCGTTTCATGCTCCTCATATTTTTGACACCTTTTGAAGCTCTTCATATTTTTCACACCTTTTCATGCTCTTCATGTTTTGAACACCGCTTCATACTCCTCCTATATTTCAGACAGTTTCATGCTCATCTCATTTTTGACACCTTTTGAAGCTTTTCATATTTTTCACAACTTTTCAGGCTCTTCATGTTTTTGAACACCTCTTCATGCTAATCCTATTTTTCAAACCATAACATGCTCCTCATATTTTTCACACCTTTTGAAGCTCTCCATATTTTTTACACCTTTTCAGGCTCTTCATGTTTTTGAACACCACTTCATGCTCCTTATATTTTTCAGAGAGTTTCATGCTCCTCATGTATTTCACACCTTCTGAAGCTCTTCGTATTTTTCACACCTTTTCAGGCTCTTCATATTTTTCTACACCACTTCATGCTTCTCCAAATTTTCAGCTCTTTCATGCTCCTCATGTATTTCACACCTTTTGAAGCTTTTCATATTTTTCACACCTTTTCAGGCTCTTCATATTTTTGAACACCGCTTCATGCTCCTCCTATTTTTTAGACCGTTTCATGCTCCTCATATTTTTCACACCTTTTGAAGCTCTTCATATTTTTCACACGATTTCAGGCTCTTCATGTTTTTGAACACCATTTCATGCTCCTCCTATTTTGCAGACCGTTTCATGCTCCTCATATTTTTGACACCTTCTGAAGCTCTTCATATTTTTCACACCTTTTGAAGCTCTTCATATTTTTCACATTTTTGAAGTTCTTCATAATTTCACACGTTTTCAGACTCTTCATGTTTTTCAACACCGCTTCATGCTCCTCCTATTTTTCAAACCGTATCATTCTCCTCATATTTTTCACACCTTTTGAAGCTCTTCGTATTTTTCACACGTTTTCAGGCTCTTCATGTTTTTGAACACCACATCATGCTTCTTCCATTTTTCAGAGAGTTTCATGCTCCTCATATATTTCACACCTTTTGAAGCTCTTCATATTTTTCACACCTTTTCAGGCTCTTCATGTTTTTGAACACTTCTTCATGTTCCTCCTATTTTTCAGACCGTTTCATGCTCCTCATATTTTTGACACCTTTTGAAACTTTTCATATTTTTCACACTTTTTCAGGCTCTTCATGTTTTTCAACACCACTTCATGCTCCTTTTTTGCAGACCTTTTCATGCTATTCATATTTTTGACACCTTTTGAAACTCTTCATATTTTTCACACCTTTTCAGGCTCTTCATGTTTTTCAACACCGCTTCATGCTCCTCCGATTTTTCAGTCCGTTTTATGCTCCTCATATTTTTGACACCTTTTGAAGCTCTTCATATTTTTCACACCTTTTCGGGCTCTTCATGTTTTGAACACCGCTTCATACTCCTCCAGTATTTCAGACAGTTTCATGCTCATCTCATTTTTGACACCTTTTGAAGCTTTCCATATTTTTAACAACTTTTCAGGCTCTTCATGGTTTTGAACACCTCTTCATGCTAATCCTATTTTTCAAACCATAACATGCTCCTCATATTTTTCACACCTTTTGAAGCTCTTCATATTTTTTACACCTTTTCAGGCTCTTCATGTTTTTGAACACCACTTCATGCTCCTTATATTTTTCAGAGAGTTTCATGCTTCTCATGTATCTCACACCTTCTGAAGCTCTTCATATTTTTCACACCTTTTCAGGCTCTTCATGATTTTGAACAACATTTCATGCTCCTCCTATTTTACAGTCCGTTTCATTCTCCTCATATTTTTGACACCTTTTGAAGCTCTTCATATATTTCACACCTTTTAGGCTTTTCATTATTTTCAACACCACTTCATGCTCCTCTTATTTTTCAGACCGTTTCATGCTCATCTCATTTTGACACTTTTTGAAGCTCTTCATGTTTTTCACATATTCTGAAGCTCTTCATATTTTTCACAAATTTTCAGGCTCTTTATGATTTTCAACACCGCTTCATGCTCCTCCTATGTTTCAGACCGTTTCATGTTCATCTCATTTTGACACCTTTTGAAGCTCTTCATATTTTTCACACCTTTTGAAGCTCTTCATATTTTTCATATTTTTGAAGTTCTTCATAATTTCACACGTTTTCAGGCTCTTCATGTTTTTCAACACCGCTTCATGCTCCTCCTATTTTTAAAACCGTATCATTCTCCTCATATTTTTCACACCTTTTGAAGCTCTTCGTATTTTTCACACGTTTTCAGGCTCTTCATGTTTTTGAACACCACATCATGCTCCTTCTATTTTTCAGAGAGTTTCATGCTCCTCATATATTTCACACCTTTTGAAGCTCTTCATATTTTTCACACCTTTTCAGGCTCTTCATGTTTTTGAACACTTCTTCATGTTCCTCCTATTTTTCAGACCGTTTCATGCTCCTCATATTTTTGACACCTTTTGAAACTTTTCATATTTTTCACACTTTTTCAGGCTCTTCATGTTTTTCAACACCACTTCATGCTCCTTTTTTGCAGACCTTTTCATGCTATTCATATTTTTGACACCTTTTGAAACTCTTCATATTTTTCACACCTTTTCAGGCTCTTCATGTTTTTCAACACCGCTTCATGCTCCTCCGATTTTTCAGTCCGTTTCATGCTCCTCATATTTTTGACACCTTTTGAAGCTCTTCATATTTTTCACACCTTTTCGGGCTCTTCATGTTTTGAACACCGCTTCATACTCCTCCTATATTTCAGACAGTTTCATGCTCATCTCATTTTTGACACCTTTTGAAGCTTTCCATATTTTTCACAACTTTTCAGGCTCTTCATGTTTTTGAACACCTCTTCATGCTAATCCTATTTTTCAAACCATAACATGCTCCTCATATTTTTCACACCTTTTGAAGCTCTTCATATTTTTTACATCTTTTCAGGCTCTTCATGTTTTTGAACACCACTTCATGCTCCTTATATTTTTCAGAGAGTTTCATGCTCCTCATGTATTTCACACCTTCTGAAGCTCTTCATATTTTTCACACCTTTACAGGCTGTTCATGTTTTTCCACACCACTTCATGCTTCTCCTAATTTTCAGCTCTTTCATGCTCCTCATGTATTTCACACCTTTTGAAGCTTTTCATATTTTTCACACCTTTTCAGGCTCTTCATGTTTTTCAACACCACTTCATGCTCCTCCTCTTTTTCAGACCGTTTCATGCTCCTCATATTTTTGACACCTTTTGAAGCTCTTCATATTTTTCACACCTTTTCAGGCTCTTCATATTTTTGAACACCGCTTCATGCTCCTCCTATTTTTTAGACCGTTTCATGCTCCTCATATTTTTCACACATTTTGAAGCTCTTCAGATTTTTCACACGATTTCAGGCTCTTCATGTTTTGAACACCATTTCATGCTCCTCCTATTTTGCAGACCGTTTCATGCTCCTCATATTTTTGACACCTTTTGAAGCTCTTCATATTTTTCACACCTTTTGAAGCTTTTCATATTTTTCATATTTTTGAAGCTCTTCATATTTTCACACGTTTTTAGACTCTTCATGTTTTTCAACACCGCTTCATGATCCTGCTATTTTTCAGACCGTTTCATGCTCCTCATATATTTCACACCTTTTGAAGCTCTTCATATTTTTCACACCTTTTGAGGCTCTTCATATTTTTCATATTTTTGAAGCTCTTCATATTTTTCACACCTTTTCAGGCTCTTCATATTTTTGAACACCGCTTCATGCTCCTCCTATTTTTCAGAGAGTTTCATGCTCCTCATGTATTTCACACGTTTTGAAGCTCTTCATATTTTTCACACCTTTTCAGGCTCTTCATGATTTCCACACCACTTCATGCTTCTCCTAATTTTCAGCTCTTTCATGCTCCTCATGTATTTCACACCTTTTGAAGCTTTTCATATTTTTCACACCTTTTCAGGCCCTTCATGTTTTTCAACACCGCTTCATGCTCCTCCTCTTTTTCAGACCGTTTCATGCTCCTCATATTTTTGACACCTTTTGAAGCTCTTCATATTTCTCACACCTTTTCAGGCTCTTCATGTTTTTCAACACCGCTTCATGCTCCTCCTATTTTTCAGACCGTTTCATGCTCCTCATATTTTTGACACCTTTTGAAGCTCTTCATATTTTTCACACCTTTTCAGGCTCTTCATATTTTTGAACACCGCTTCATGCTCCTCCTATTTTTTAGACCGTTTCATGCTCCTCATATATTTCACACCTTTTGAAGCTCTTCATATTTTTCACACGATTTCAGGCTCTTCATGTTTTGAACACCATTTCATGCTCCTCCTATTTTGCAGACCGTTTCATGCTCCTCATATTTTTGACACCTTTTGAAGCTCTTCATATTTTTCACACCTTTTGAAGCTTTTCATATTTTTCATATTTTTGAAGCTCTTCATATTTTCACACGTTTTCAGACTCTTCATGTTTTTCAACACCGCTTCATGATCCTGCTATTTTTCAGACCGTTTCATGCTCCTCATATATTTCACACCTTTTGAAGCTCTTCATATTTTTCACACCTTTTGAGGCTCTTCATATTTTTCATATTTTTGAAGCTCTTCATATTTTTCACACCTTTTCAGGCTCTTCATATTTTTGAACACCGCTTCATGCTCCTCCTATTTTTCAGAGAGTTTCATGCTCCTCATGTATTTCACACCGTTTGAAGCTCTTCATATTTTTCACACCTTTTCAGGCTCTTCATGTTTTTCCACACCACTTCATGCTTCTCCTAATTTTCAGCTCTTTCATGCTCCTCATGTATTTCACACCTTTTGAAGCTTTTCATATTTTTCACACCTTTTCAGGCTCTTCATGTTTTTCAACGCCGCTTCATGCTCCTCCTCTTTTTCAGACCGTTTCATGCTCCTCATATTTTTGACACCTTTTGAAGCTCTTCATATTTTTCACACCTTTTCGTGCTCTTCATGTTTTGAACACCGCTTCATACTCCTCCTATATTTCAGACAGTTTCATGCTCATCTCATTTTTGACACCTTTTGAAGCTTTTCATATTTTTCACAACTTTTCAGGCTCTTCATGTTTTTGAACACCTCTTCATGCTAATCCTATTTTTCAAACCATAACATGCTCCTCATATTTTTCACACCTTTTGAAGCTCTCCATATTTTTTACACCTTTTCAGGCTCTTCATGTTTTTGAACACCACTTCATGCTCCTTATATTTTTCAGAGAGTTTCATGCTCCTCATGTATTTCACACCTTCTGAAGCTCTTCGTATTTTTCACACCTTTTCAGGCTCTTCATATTTTTCTACACCACTTCATGCTTCTCCAAATTTTCAGCTCTTTCATGCTCCTCATGTATTTCACACCTTTTGAAGCTTTTCATATTTTTCACACCTTTTCAGGCTCTTCATATTTTTGAACACCGCTTCATGCTCCTCCTATTTTTTAGACCGTTTCATGCTCCTCATATTTTTCACACCTTTTGAAGCTCTTCATATTTTTCACACGATTTCAGGCTCTTCATGTTTTTGAACACCATTTCATGCTCCTCCTATTTTGCAGACCGTTTCATGCTCCTCATATTTTTGACACCTTCTGAAGCTCTTCATATTTTTCACACCTTTTGAAGCTCTTCATATTTTTCACATTTTTGAAGTTCTTCATAATTTCACACGTTTTCAGACTCTTCATGTTTTTCAACACCGCTTCATGCTCCTCCTATTTTTCAAACCGTATCATTCTCCTCATATTTTTCACACCTTTTGAAGCTCTTCGTATTTTTCACACGTTTTCAGGCTCTTCATGTTTTTGAACACCACATCATGCTTCTTCCATTTTTCAGAGAGTTTCATGCTCCTCATATATTTCACACCTTTTGAAGCTCTTCATATTTTTCACACCTTTTCAGGCTCTTCATGTTTTTGAACACTTCTTCATGTTCCTCCTATTTTTCAGACCGTTTCATGCTCCTCATATTTTTGACACCTTTTGAAACTTTTCATATTTTTCACACTTTTTCAGGCTCTTCATGTTTTTCAACACCACTTCATGCTCCTTTTTTGCAGACCTTTTCATGCTATTCATATTTTTGACACCTTTTGAAACTCTTCATATTTTTCACACCTTTTCAGGCTCTTCATGTTTTTCAACACCGCTTCATGCTCCTCCGATTTTTCAGTCCGTTTTATGCTCCTCATATTTTTGACACATTTTGAAGCTCTTCATATTTTTCACACCTTTTCGGGCTCTTCATGTTTTGAACACCGCTTCATACTCCTCCAATATTTCAGACAGTTTCATGCTCATCTCATTTTTGACACCTTTTGAAGCTTTCCATATTTTTCACAACTTTTCAGGCTCTTCATGGTTTTGAACACCTCTTCATGCTAATCCTATTTTTCAAACCATAACATGCTCCTCATATTTTTCACACCTTTTGAAGCTCTTCATATTTTTTACACCTTTTCAGGCTCTTCATGTTTTTGAACACCACTTCATGCTCCTTATATTTTTCAGAGAGTTTCATGCTTCTCATGTATCTCACACCTTCTGAAGCTCTTCATATTTTTCACACCTTTTCAGGCTCTTCATGTTTTTCAACACCGCTTCATGCTCCTCCTCTTTTTCAGACCGTTTCATGCTCCTCATATTTTTGAAACCTTTTGAAGCTCTTCATATTTCTCACACCTTTTCAGGCTCTTCATGTTTTTCAACACCGCTTCATGCTCCTCCTATTTTTCAGACCGTTTCATGCTCCTCATATTTTTGACACCTTTTGAAGCTCTTCATATTTTTCACACCTTTTCAGGCTCTTCATATTTTTGAACACCGCTTCATGCTCCTCCTATTTTTTAGACCGTTTCATGCTCCTCATATTTTTCACACCTTTTGAAGCTCTTCATATTTTTCACACGATTTCAGGCTCTTCATGTTTTGAACACCATTTCATGCTCCTCCTATTTTGCAGACCGTTTCATGCTCCTCATATTTTTGACACCTTTTGAAGCTCTTCATATTTTTCATACCTTTTGAAGCTTTTCATATTTTTCATATTTTTGAAGCTCTTCATATTTTCACAAGTTTTCAGACTCTTCATGATTTTCAACACCGCTTCATGATCCTACTATTTTTCAGACCGTTTCATGCTCCTCATATATTTCACACCTTTTGAAGCTCTTCATATTTTTCACACCTTTTGAGGCTCTTCATATTTTTCATATTTTTGAAGCTCTTCATATTTTTCACACCTTTTCAGGCTCTTCATATTTTTGAACACCGCTTCATGCTCCTCCTATTTTTCAGAGAGTTTCATGCTCCTCATGTATTTGACACCTTTTGAAGCTCTTCATATTTTTCACACGTTTTCAGGCTCTTCATGTTTTTGAACACCACATCATGCTCCTTCTATTTTTCAGAGAGTTTCATGCTCCTCATATATTTCACACCTTTTGAAGCTCTTCATATTTTTCACACCTTTTCAGGCTCTTCATGTTTTTGAACACTTCTTCATGTTCCTCCTATTTTTCAGACCGTTTCATGCTCCTCATATTTTTGACACCTTTTGAAACTTTTCATATTTTTCACACTTTTTCAGGCTCTTCATGTTTTTCAACACCACTTCATGCTCCTTTTTTGCAGACCTTTTCATGCTATTCATATTTTTGACACCTTTTGAAACTCTTCATATTTTTCACACCTTTTCAGGCTCTTCATGTTTTTCAACACCGCTTCATGCTCCTCCGATTTTTCAGTCCGTTTCATGCTCCTCATATTTTTGACACCTTTTGAAGCTCTTCATATTTTTCACACCTTTTCGGGCTCTTCATGTTTTGAACACCGCTTCATACTCCTCCTATATTTCAGACAGTTTCATGCTCATCTCATTTTTGACACCTTTTGAAGCTTTCCATATTTTTCACAACTTTTCAGGCTCTTCATGTTTTTGAACACCTCTTCATGCTAATCCTATTTTTCAAACCATAACATGCTCCTCATATTTTTCACACCTTTTGAAGCTCTTCATATTTTTTACATCTTTTCAGGCTCTTCATGTTTTTGAACACCACTTCATGCTCCTTATATTTTTCAGAGAGTTTCATGCTCCTCATGTATTTCACACCTTCTGAAGCTCTTCATATTTTTCACACCTTTACAGGCTGTTCATGTTTTTCCACACCACTTCATGCTTCTCCTAATTTTCAGCTCTTTCATGCTCCTCATGTATTTCACACCTTTTGAAGCTTTTCATATTTTTCACACCTTTTCAGGCTCTTCATGTTTTTCAACACCACTTCATGCTCCTCCTCTTTTTCAGACCGTTTCATGCTCCTCATATTTTTGACACCTTTTGAAGCTCTTCATATTTCTCACACCTTTTCAGGCTCTTCATGTTTTTCAACACCGCTTCATGCTCCTCCTATTTTTCAGACCGTTTCATGCTCCTCATATTTTTGACACCTTTTGAAGCTCTTCATATTTTTCACACCTTTTCAGGCTCATCATATTTTTGAACACCGCTTCATGCTCCTCCTATTTTTTAGACCGTTTCATGCTCCTCATATTTTTCACACATTTTGAAGCTCTTCAGATTTTTCACACGATTTCAGGCTCTTCATGTTTTGAACACCATTTCATGCTCCTCCTATTTTGCAGACCGTTTCATGCTCCTCATATTTTTGACACCTTTTGAAGCTCTTCATATTTTTCACACCTTTTGAAGCTTTTCATATTTTTCATATTTTTGAAGCTCTTCATATTTTCACAGGTTTTTAGACTCTTCATGTTTTTCAACACCGCTTCATGATCCTGCTATTTTTCAGACCGTTTCATGCTCCTCATATATTTCACACCTTTTGAAGCTCTTCATATTTTTCACACCTTTTGAGGCTCTTCATATTTTTCATATTTTTGAAGCTCTTCATATTTTTCACACCTTTTCAGGCTCTTCATATTTTTGAACACCGCTTCATGCTCCTCCTATTTTTCAGAGAGTTTCATGCTCCTCATGTATTTCACACTTTTTGAAGCTCTTCATATTTTTCACACCTTTTCAGGCTCTTCATGATTTCCACACCACTTCATGCTTCTCCTAATTTTCAGCTCTTTCATGCTCCTCATGTATTTCACACCTTTTGAAGCTTTTCATATTTTTCACACCTTTTCAGGCCCTTCATGTTTTTCAACACCGCTTCATGCTCCTCCTCTTTTTCAGACCGTTTCATGCTCCTCATATTTTTGACACCTTTTGAAGCTCTTCATATTTCTCACACCTTTTCAGGCTCTTCATGTTTTTCAACACCGCTTCATGCTCCTCCTATTTTTCAGACCGTTTCATGCTCCTCATATTTTTCACACCTTTTGAAGCTCTTCATATTTTTCACACCTTTTCAGGCTCTTCATATTTTTGAACACCGCTTCATGCTCCTCCTATTTTTTAGACCGTTTCATGCTCCTCATATATTTCACACCTTTTGAAGCTCTTCATATTTTTCACACGATTTCAGGCTCTTCATGTTTTGAACACCATTTCATGCTCCTCCTATTTTGCAGACCGTTTCATGCTCCTCATATTTTTGACACCTTTTGAAGCTCTTCATATTTTTCACACCTTTTGAAGCTTTTCATATTTTTCATATTTTTGAAGCTCTTCATATTTTCACACGTTTTCAGACTCTTCATGTTTTTCAACACCGCTTCATGATCCTGCTATTTTTCAGACCGTTTCATGCTCCTCATATATTTCACACCTTTTGAAGCTCTTCATATTTTTCACACCTTTTGAGGCTCTTCATATTTTTCATATTTTTGAAGCTCTTCATATTTTTCACACCTTTTCAGGCTCTTCATATTTTTGAACACCGCTTCATGCTCCTCCTATTTTTCAGAGAGTTTCATGCTCCTCATGTATTTCACACCGTTTGAAGCTCTTCATATTTTTCACACCTTTTCAGGCTCTTCATGTTTTTCCACACCACTTCATGCTTCTCCTAATTTTCAGCTCTTTCATGCTCCTCATGTATTTCACACCTTTTGAAGCTTTTCATATTTTTCACACCTTTTCAGGCTCTTCATGTTTTTCAACGCCGCTTCATGCTCCTCCTCTTTTTCAGACCGTTTCATGCTCCTCATATTTTTGACACCTTTTGAAGCTCTTCATATTTTTCACACCTTTTCGTGCTCTTCATGTTTTGAACACCGCTTCATACTCCTCCTATATTTCAGACAGTTTCATGCTCATCTCATTTTTGACACCTTTTGAAGCTTTTCATATTTTTCACAACTTTTCAGGCTCTTCATGTTTTTGAACACCTCTTCATGCTAATCCTATTTTTCAAACCATAACATGCTCCTCATATTTTTCACACCTTTTGAAGCTCTCCATATTTTTTACACCTTTTCAGGCTCTTCATGTTTTTGAACACCACTTCATGCTCCTTATATTTTTCAGAGAGTTTCATGCTCCTCATGTATTTCACACCTTCTGAAGCTCTTCATATTTTTCACACCTTTTCAGGCTCTTCATATTTTTCTACACCACTTCATGCTTCTCCAAATTTTCAGCTCTTTCATGCTCCTCATGTATTTCACACCTTTTGAAGCTTTTCATATTTTTCACACCTTTTCAGGCTCTTCATATTTTTGAACACCGCTTCATGCTCCTCCTATTTTTTAGACCGTTTCATGCTCCTCATATTTTTCACACCTTTTGAAGCTCTTCATATTTTTCACACGATTTCAGGCTCTTCATGTTTTTGAACACCATTTCATGCTCCTCCTATTTTGCAGACCGTTTCATGCTCCTCATATTTTTGACACCTTCTGAAGCTCTTCATATTTTTCACACCTTTTGAAGCTCTTCATATTTTTCACATTTTTGAAGTTCTTCATAATTTCACACGTTTTCAGACTCTTCATGTTTTTCACCACCGCTTCATGCTCCTCCTATTTTTCAAACCGTATCATTCTCCTCATATTTTTCACACCTTTTGAAGCTCTTCGTATTTTTCACACGTTTTCAGGCTCTTCATGTTTTTGAACACCACATCATGCTTCTTCCATTTTTCAGAGAGTTTCATGCTCCTCATATATTTCACACCTTTTGAAGCTCTTCATATTTTTCACACCTTTTCAGGCTCTTCATGTTTTTGAACACTTCTTCATGTTCCTCCTATTTTTCAGACCGTTTCATGCTCCTCATATTTTTGACACCTTTTGAAACTTTTCATATTTTTCACACTTTTTCAGGCTCTTCATGTTTTTCAACACCACTTCATGCTCCTTTTTTGCAGACCTTTTCATGCTATTCATATTTTTGACACCTTTTGAAACTCTTCATATTTTTCACACCTTTTCAGGCTCTTCATGTTTTTCAACACCGCTTCATGCTCCTCCGATTTTTCAGTCCGTTTTATGCTCCTCATATTTTTGACACCTTTTGAAGCTCTTCATATTTTTCACACCTTTTCGGGCTCTTCATGTTTTGAACACCGCTTCATACTCCTCCAATATTTCAGACAGTTTCATGCTCATCTCATTTTTGACACCTTTTGAAGCTTTCCATATTTTTCACAACTTTTCAGGCTCTTCATGGTTTTGAACACCTCTTCATGCTAATCCTATTTTTCAAACCATAACATGCTCCTCATATTTTTCACACCTTTTGAAGCTCTTCATATTTTTTACACCTTTTCAGGCTCTTCATGTTTTTGAACACCACTTCATGCTCCTTATATTTTTCAGAGAGTTTCATGCTTCTCATGTATCTCACACCTTCTGAAGCTCTTCATATTTTTCACACCTTTTCAGGCTCTTCATGTTTTTCAACACCGCTTCATGCTCCTCCTCTTTTTCAGACCGTTTCATGCTCCTCATATTTTTGAAACCTTTTGAAGCTCTTCATATTTCTCACACCTTTTCAGGCTCTTCATGTTTTTCAACACCGCTTCATGCTCCTCCTATTTTTCAGACCGTTTCATGCTCCTCATATTTTTGACACCTTTTGAAGCTCTTCATATTTTTCACACCTTTTCAGGCTCTTCATATTTTTGAACACCGCTTCATGCTCCTCCTATTTTTTAGACCGTTTCATGCTCCTCATATTTTTCACACCTTTTGAAGCTCTTCATATTTTTCACACGATTTCAGGCTCTTCATGTTTTGAACACCATTTCATGCTCCTCCTATTTTGCAGACCGTTTCATGCTCCTCATATTTTTGACACCTTTTGAAGCTCTTCATATTTTTCACACCTTTTGAAGCTTTTCATATTTTTCATATTTTTGAAGCTCTTCATATTTTCACACGTTTTCAGACTCTTCATGTTTTTCAACACCGCTTCATGATCCTGCTATTTTTCAGACCGTTTCATGCTCCTCATATATTTCACACCTTTTGAAGCTCTTCATATTTTTCACACCTTTTGAGGCTCTTCATATTTTTCATATTTTTGAAGCTCTTCATATTTTTCACACCTTTTCAGGCTCTTCATATTTTTGAACACCGCTTCATGCTCCTCCTATTTTTCAGAGAGTTTCATGCTCCTCATGTATTTGACACCTTTTGAAGCTCTTCATATTTTTCACACCTTTTCAGGCTCTTCATGTTTTTCCACACCCCTTCATGCTTCTCCTAATTTTCAGCTCTTTCATGCTCCTCATGTATTTCACACCTTTTGAAGCTTTTCATATTTTTCACACCTTTTCATGCTCTTCATGTTTTTCAACACCGCTTCATGCTCCTCCTCTTTTTCAGACCGTTTCATGCTCCTAATATTTTTGACACCTTTTGAAGCTCTTCATATTTTTCACACCTTTTCGGGCTCTTCATATTTTGAACACCGCTTCATACTCCTCTTATATTTCAGACAGTTTCATGCTCATCTCATTTTTGACACCTTTTGAAGCTTTTCATAGTTTTCACAACTTTTCAGGCTCTTCATGTTTTTGAACACCTCTTCATGCTAATCCTATTTTTCAAACCATAACATGCTCCTCATATTTTTCACACCTTTTGAAGCTCTTCATATTTTTTACACCTTTTCAGGCTCTTCATGTTTTTGAACACCACTTCATGCTCCTTATATTTTTCAGAGAGTTTCATGCTTCTCATGTATTTCACACCTTCTGAAGCTCTTCATATTTTCACACCTTTTCAGGCTCTTCATGTTTTTGAACACCGCTTCATGCTTCTCCTAATTTTCAGCTCTTTCATGCTCCTCATGTATTTCACACCTTTTGAAGCTTTTCATATTTTTCACACCTTTTCAGGCTCTTCATATTTTTGAACACCGCTTCATGCTCCTCCTATTTTTTAGACCGTTTCATGCTGCTCATATTTTTCACACCTTTTGAAGCTCTTCATATTTTTCACACCTTTTCAGGCTCTTCATGTTTTTGAACAACGCTTCATGCTCCTCGTATTTTTCAGACCGTTTCATGCTCCTCATATTTTTCCCACCTTTTGTAGCTTTTCATATTTTTAACACCTTTTCAGGCTCTTCAAGTTTATCAACACCACTTCATGCTTCTCCTTTTTGCAGACCGTTTCATGCTCCTCATATTTTTGACACCTATTGATGCTCTTAATATATTTCACACCTTTTCAGGCTCTTCATTTCTTCAACACCACTTCATGCTCCTCATATTTTTCAGGCAGTATCATGATCCTCATATTTTTCACATCTTTTGAAGCTCTTCATATTTTTCACACCTTTTTAGGCTCTTCATATTTTTCAACACCATTTCATGCCGCTTCTATTTTTCAGACCGTTTCATGCTCCTCATATTTTTCACACCTTTTTAAGCTCTTCATGTTTTTCACACCTTTTCAGCCTCTTCATGTTTTTGAACACCCCTTCTTGCTCCTTTTATTTTTCAGAGAGTTTCATGCTCCTCATGTATTTCACACCTTTTGAAGCTCTTCATATTTTTCACACCTTTACAGGCTCTTCATATTTTTGAACACCGTTTCATGCTCCTCCTATTTTTCAGACCGTTTCATGCTCCTCATATTTTTGACACCTTTTGAAGCCCTCATATATTTCACACCTTTTCAGGCTCTTCATTTTTTTCAACAACACGTCATGCTCCTCCTATTTTTCAGACCCTTTTATGCTCTTCTCATTTTTGACACCTTTTGAAACTCTTCATATTTTTCACACCTTTTGAAGCTCTTCATATTTTTCACACCTTTTCAGGCTCTTCATGTTTTTCAACACCGCTTCATGCTCCTCCTATTTTCAGACCGTTTCATGCTCCTCATATTTTTCACACATTTTGAAGCTCCTCCTATTTTTCACAACCTTTCACGCTCTTCATGTTTTTCAACACGGCTTCATGATCCTCCTATTTTTTAGACCGTTTCATGCTGCTCATATTTTTCACACCTTTTGAAGCTCTTCATATTTTTCACACCTTTTCAGGCTCTTCATGTTTTTGAACACCGCTTCATGCTAATCGTATTTTTCAGACCGTTTCATGCTCCTCATATTTTTCCCACCTTTTGTAGCTTTTCATATTTTTAACACCTTTTCAGTCTCTTCAAGTTTATCAACACTTCATGCTCCTCCTTTTTGCAGACCGTTTCATGCTCCTCATATTTTTGACACCTATTGATGCTCTTAATATATTTCACACCTTTTCAGGCTCTTCATTTCTTCAACACCACTTCATGCTCCTCATATTTTTCAGGCAGTATCATGCTCCTCATATTTTTCACATCTTTTGAAGCTCTTCATATTTTTCACACCTTTTTAGGCTCTTCATATTTTTCAACACCATTTCATGCCGCTTCTATTTTTCAGACCGTTTCATGCTCCTCATATTTTTCACAACTTTTGATGCTCTTCATATTTTTCACACCTTCTCAGGCTCTTCATGTTTTTCCACAGCACTTAATGCTTCTCCTAAATTTCAGACCTTTTCATGTTCCTCATGTATTTCACACCTTTTGAAGCTCTTCATATTTTTCACACCTTTTCATACTGTTCATGTTTTTGATCACCGTTTCATGCTTCTCCTTTTTTTTCAGACCGTTTTATGCTCCTCATATTTTTCACACCTTTTTAAGCTCTTCATGTTTTTCACACCTTTTCAGCCTCTTCATGTTTTTGAACACCCCTTCTTGCTCCTTTTATTTTTCAGAGAGTTTCATGCTCCTCATGTATTTCACACCGTTTGAAGCTCTTCATATTTTTCACACCTTTACAGGCTCTTCATATTTTTCATATTTTTGAAGCTCTTCATATTTTTCACACCTTTTCAGGCTCTTCATATTTTTGAACACCGCTTCATGCTCCTCCTATTTTTCAGAGAGTTTCATGCTCCTCATGTATTTCACACCGTTTGAAGCTCTTCATATTTTTCACACCTTTTCAGGCTCTTCATGTTTTTCCACACCACTTCATGCTTCTCCTAATTTTCAGCTCTTTCATGCTCCTCATGTATTTCACACCTTTTGAAGCTTTTCATATTTTTCACACCTTTTCAGGCTCTTCATGTTTTTCAACGCCGCTTCATGCTCCTCCTCTTTTTCAGACCGTTTCATGCTCCTCATATTTTTGACACCTTTTGAAGCTCTTCATATTTTTCACACCTTTTCGTGCTCTTCATGTTTTGAACACCGCTTCATACTCCTCCTATATTTCAGACAGTTTCATGCTCATCTCATTTTTGACACCTTTTGAAGCTTTTCATATTTTTCACAACTTTTCAGGCTCTTCATGTTTTTGAACACCTCTTCATGCTAATCCTATTTTTCAAACCATAACATGCTCCTCATATTTTTCACACCTTTTGAAGCTCTCCATATTTTTTACACCTTTTCAGGCTCTTCATGTTTTTGAACACCACTTCATGCTCCTTATATTTTTCAGAGAGTTTCATGCTCCTCATGTATTTCACACCTTCTGAAGCTCTTCATATTTTTCACACCTTTTCAGGCTCTTCATATTTTTCTACACCACTTCATGCTTCTCCAAATTTTCAGCTCTTTCATGCTCCTCATGTATTTCACACCTTTTGAAGCTTTTCATATTTTTCACACCTTTTCAGGCTCTTCATATTTTTGAACACCGCTTCATGCTCCTCCTATTTTTTAGACCGTTTCATGCTCCTCATATTTTTCACACCTTTTGAAGCTCTTCATATTTTTCACACGATTTCAGGCTCTTCATGTTTTTGAACACCATTTCATGCTCCTCCTATTTTGCAGACCGTTTCATGCTCCTCATATTTTTGACACCTTCTGAAGCTCTTCATATTTTTCACACCTTTTGAAGCTCTTCATATTTTTCACATTTTTGAAGTTCTTCATAATTTCACACGTTTTCAGACTCTTCATGTTTTTCACCACCGCTTCATGCTCCTCCTATTTTTCAAACCGTATCATTCTCCTCATATTTTTCACACCTTTTGAAGCTCTTCGTATTTTTCACACGTTTTCAGGCTCTTCATGTTTTTGAACACCACATCATGCTTCTTCCATTTTTCAGAGAGTTTCATGCTCCTCATATATTTCACACCTTTTGAAGCTCTTCATATTTTTCACACCTTTTCAGGCTCTTCATGTTTTTGAACACTTCTTCATGTTCCTCCTATTTTTCAGACCGTTTCATGCTCCTCATATTTTTGACACCTTTTGAAACTTTTCATATTTTTCACACTTTTTCAGGCTCTTCATGTTTTTCAACACCACTTCATGCTCCTTTTTTGCAGACCTTTTCATGCTATTCATATTTTTGACACCTTTTGAAACTCTTCATATTTTTCACACCTTTTCAGGCTCTTCATGTTTTTCAACACCGCTTCATGCTCCTCCGATTTTTCAGTCCGTTTTATGCTCCTCATATTTTTGACACCTTTTGAAGCTCTTCATATTTTTCACACCTTTTCGGGCTCTTCATGTTTTGAACACCGCTTCATACTCCTCCAATATTTCAGACAGTTTCATGCTCATCTCATTTTTGACACCTTTTGAAGCTTTCCATATTTTTCACAACTTTTCAGGCTCTTCATGGTTTTGAACACCTCTTCATGCTAATCCTATTTTTCAAACCATAACATGCTCCTCATATTTTTCACACCTTTTGAAGCTCTTCATATTTTTTACACCTTTTCAGGCTCTTCATGTTTTTGAACACCACTTCATGCTCCTTATATTTTTCAGAGAGTTTCATGCTTCTCATGTATCTCACACCTTCTGAAGCTCTTCATATTTTTCACACCTTTTCAGGCTCTTCATGTTTTTCAACACCGCTTCATGCTCCTCCTCTTTTTCAGACCGTTTCATGCTCCTCATATTTTTGAAACCTTTTGAAGCTCTTCATATTTCTCACACCTTTTCAGGCTCTTCATGTTTTTCAACACCGCTTCATGCTCCTCCTATTTTTCAGACCGTTTCATGCTCCTCATATTTTTGACACCTTTTGAAGCTCTTCATATTTTTCACACCTTTTCAGGCTCTTCATATTTTTGAACACCGCTTCATGCTCCTCCTATTTTTTAGACCGTTTCATGCTCCTCATATTTTTCACACCTTTTGAAGCTCTTCATATTTTTCACACGATTTCAGGCTCTTCATGTTTTGAACACCATTTCATGCTCCTCCTATTTTGCAGACCGTTTCATGCTCCTCATATTTTTGACACCTTTTGAAGCTCTTCATATTTTTCACACCTTTTGAAGCTTTTCATATTTTTCATATTTTTGAAGCTCTTCATATTTTCACACGTTTTCAGACTCTTCATGTTTTTCAACACCGCTTCATGATCCTGCTATTTTTCAGACCGTTTCATGCTCCTCATATATTTCACACCTTTTGAAGCTCTTCATATTTTTCACACCTTTTGAGGCTCTTCATATTTTTCATATTTTTGAAGCTCTTCATATTTTTCACACCTTTTCAGGCTCTTCATATTTTTGAACACCGCTTCATGCTCCTCCTATTTTTCAGAGAGTTTCATGCTCCTCATGTATTTGACACCTTTTGAAGCTCTTCATATTTTTCACACCTTTTCAGGCTCTTCATGTTTTTCCACACCCCTTCATGCTTCTCCTAATTTTCAGCTCTTTCATGCTCCTCATGTATTTCACACCTTTTGAAGCTTTTCATATTTTTCACACCTTTTCATGCTCTTCATGTTTTTCAACACCGCTTCATGCTCCTCCTCTTTTTCAGACCGTTTCATGCTCCTAATATTTTTGACACCTTTTGAAGCTCTTCATATTTTTCACACCTTTTCGGGCTCTTCATATTTTGAACACCGCTTCATACTCCTCTTATATTTCAGACAGTTTCATGCTCATCTCATTTTTGACACCTTTTGAAGCTTTTCATAGTTTTCACAACTTTTCAGGCTCTTCATGTTTTTGAACACCTCTTCATGCTAATCCTATTTTTCAAACCATAACATGCTCCTCATATTTTTCACACCTTTTGAAGCTCTTCATATTTTTTACACCTTTTCAGGCTCTTCATGTTTTTGAACACCACTTCATGCTCCTTATATTTTTCAGAGAGTTTCATGCTTCTCATGTATTTCACACCTTCTGAAGCTCTTCATATTTTCACACCTTTTCAGGCTCTTCATGTTTTTGAACACCGCTTCATGCTTCTCCTAATTTTCAGCTCTTTCATGCTCCTCATGTATTTCACACCTTTTGAAGCTTTTCATATTTTTCACACCTTTTCAGGCTCTTCATATTTTTGAACACCGCTTCATGCTCCTCCTATTTTTTAGACCGTTTCATGCTGCTCATATTTTTCACACCTTTTGAAGCTCTTCATATTTTTCACACCTTTTCAGGCTCTTCATGTTTTTGAACAACGCTTCATGCTCCTCGTATTTTTCAGACCGTTTCATGCTCCTCATATTTTTCCCACCTTTTGTAGCTTTTCATATTTTTAACACCTTTTCAGGCTCTTCAAGTTTATCAACACCACTTCATGCTTCTCCTTTTTGCAGACCGTTTCATGCTCCTCATATTTTTGACACCTATTGATGCTCTTAATATATTTCACACCTTTTCAGGCTCTTCATTTCTTCAACACCACTTCATGCTCCTCATATTTTTCAGGCAGTATCATGATCCTCATATTTTTCACATCTTTTGAAGCTCTTCATATTTTTCACACCTTTTTAGGCTCTTCATATTTTTCAACACCATTTCATGCCGCTTCTATTTTTCAGACCGTTTCATGCTCCTCATATTTTTCACACCTTTTTAAGCTCTTCATGTTTTTCACACCTTTTCAGCCTCTTCATGTTTTTGAACACCCCTTCTTGCTCCTTTTATTTTTCAGAGAGTTTCATGCTCCTCATGTATTTCACACCTTTTGAAGCTCTTCATATTTTTCACACCTTTACAGGCTCTTCATATTTTTGAACACCGTTTCATGCTCCTCCTATTTTTCAGACCGTTTCATGCTCCTCATATTTTTGACACCTTTTGAAGCCCTCATATATTTCACACCTTTTCAGGCTCTTCATTTTTTTCAACAACACGTCATGCTCCTCCTATTTTTCAGACCCTTTTATGCTCTTCTCATTTTTGACACCTTTTGAAACTCTTCATATTTTTCACACCTTTTGAAGCTCTTCATATTTTTCACACCTTTTCAGGCTCTTCATGTTTTTCAACACCGCTTCATGCTCCTCCTATTTTCAGACCGTTTCATGCTCCTCATATTTTTCACACATTTTGAAGCTCCTCCTATTTTTCACAACCTTTCACGCTCTTCATGTTTTTCAACACGGCTTCATGATCCTCCTATTTTTCTGACAGTTTCATGCTCCTCCTATTTTTCAGCACGTTTCATACTCCTCCAAATTTTCAGACCGTTTCATGCTCCTCATATTTGTCACACCTTTCGAAGCTCTTCATATTTTTCACACCTTTTCTGAATCTTCATGTTTTTGAGCACAGCTTCATGCTCCTCCGATTTTTCAGACCGTTTCATGCTCCTCATATATTTCACACCTTTTGAAGCTCTTCATATTTTTCACAGCTTTTCAGGATCTTCATATTTTTCAACACCATTTCATGCTGCTCCTATTTTTCAGACCGTTTCATGTTACTCATATTTTTTACACCTTTTGAAGTTCGTCATATTTTTCAAAACTTTTCAGGCTCTCCATGTTTTTGAACACCGCTTCATGCTCCTACTATTTTTGAGACCGTTTCATGCTCCTCATATTTTTGACACCTTTTGAAGCTCTTCATATTTTTCACACCTTTTCATGCTCTTCATGTTTTTGAACACCGCTTTATGCTCCTCCTATTTTTCAGACCATTTCATGCTCCTCATATTTTTCACACCTTTTGAAGCTCTTCATATTTTTCACACCTTTTCAGGCTCTTCATTTTTTTGTCACCGCTTCATGCTACTTCTATTTTTCAGACCGTTTCATGCTCCTCATATATTTGACACCTTTTAAAGCTCTTCCTTTTTTCACACCTTTTCATGCTCTTCATGTTTCTCAACACCGTTTCATGCTGCTCCTATTTTTCAGACCGTATCATGCTCCTCATATCATTGACACTTTTTGAAACTCTTTATATTTGTCACACCTTTTCAGGCTCTTCATATTTTTCAACACCGCTTCATGCTCCTCCTTTTTTTCAGATCGTTTCATGCTCCTCCTATTTTTCAGACTGTTTCATGCACCTCTTATTATTGACACCTTTTGAAGCTCTTCATATTTTTCACACCTTTTCATGCTCTTCATGTTTTTCAACAACATTTCATGCTCCTCCTATTTTTCAGACCTTTTCATGCTCCTCATATTTTTCACACCTTTTCATGCGCTTCTTGTTTTTCAACACAGTTTCATGGTCCTCATATGTTTGACACCTTTTGAATCTCTTCATATTTTTCACACCTTTTCAGGCTCTTCATGATTTTCAACACCGCTTCATGCTCCTCATATTTTTGAGACCGTTTCATGCTCCTAATATTGTTCACACCTTTTCAAGATCTTCATGTTACTCAACACCGCTTCATGCTCTTCCTATTTGTCAGACCGTTTCATGCTCCTCATATTTTTGATACCTTTGAAGCTCTTAATATTTTTCACACCTTTTCAAGCTCTTCATGTTTTGAACACCATTTCATGCTTCTCCTATTTTTCAGACCGTTTCATGCTCCTCATATTTTTGACAACTTTTGAAGCTCCTCATATTTTTCACACCTTTTCAGGCTCTTCATGTTTTTCAACATATTTTCATGCTCCTCATATGTTTTACACCTTTTGAATCTCTTCATATTATTCACACCTTTTCAGGCTCTTCATGATTTTCAACACCGCTTCATGCTCCCCATATTTTTGAGACCGTTTTATGCTACTCATATTTTGACACCTTTTGAAACTCTTCATATTTTTCACACCTTTTGAAGCTCTTCATATTTTTCACACCTTTTCAGGCTCTTCATTTCTTCAACACCACTTCATGCTCCTCATATTTTTCAGGCAGTATCATGATCCTCATATTTTTCACATCTTTTGAAGCTCTTCATATTTTTCACACCTTTTTAGGCTCTTCATATTTTTCAACACCATTTCATGCCGCTTCTATTTTTCAGACCGTTTCATGCTCCTCATATTTTTCACACCTTTTTAAGCTCTTCATGTTTTTCACACCTTTTCAGCCTCTTCATGTTTTTGAACACCCCTTCTTGCTCCTTTTATTTTTCAGAGAGTTTCATGCTCCTCATGTATTTCACACCTTTTGAAGCTCTTCATATTTTTCACACCTTTACAGGCTCTTCATATTTTTGAACACCGTTTCATGCTCCTCCTATTTTTCAGACCGTTTCATGCTCCTCATATTTTTGACACCTTTTGAAGCCCTCATATATTTCACACCTTTTCAGGCTCTTCATTTTTTTCAACAACACGTCATGCTCCTCCTATTTTTCAGACCCTTTTATGCTCTTCTCATTTTTGACACCTTTTGAAACTCTTCATATTTTTCACACCTTTTGAAGCTCTTCATATTTTTCACACCTTTTCAGGCTCTTCATGTTTTTCAACACCGCTTCATGCTCCTCCTATTTTCAGACCGTTTCATGCTCCTCATATTTTTCACACATTTTGAAGCTCCTCCTATTTTTCACAACCTTTCACGCTCTTCATGTTTTTCAACACGGCTTCATGATCCTCCTATTTTTTAGACCGTTTCATGCTGCTCATATTTTTCACACCTTTTGAAGCTCTTCATATTTTTCACACCTTTTCAGGCTCTTCATGTTTTTGAACACCGCTTCATGCTAATCGTATTTTTCAGACCGTTTCATGCTCCTCATATTTTTCCCACCTTTTGTAGCTTTTCATATTTTTAACACCTTTTCAGTCTCTTCAAGTTTATCAACACTTCATGCTCCTCCTTTTTGCAGACCGTTTCATGCTCCTCATATTTTTGACACCTATTGATGCTCTTAATATATTTCACACCTTTTCAGGCTCTTCATTTCTTCAACACCACTTCATGCTCCTCATATTTTTCAGGCAGTATCATGCTCCTCATATTTTTCACATCTTTTGAAGCTCTTCATATTTTTCACACCTTTTTAGGCTCTTCATATTTTTCAACACCATTTCATGCCGCTTCTATTTTTCAGACCGTTTCATGCTCCTCATATTTTTCACAACTTTTGAAGCTCTTCATATTTTTCACACCTTCTCAGGCTCTTCATGTTTTTCCACAGCACTTAATGCTTCTCCTAAATTTCAGACCTTTTCATGTTCCTCATGTATTTCACACCTTTTGAAGCTCTTCATATTTTTCACACCTTTTCATACTGTTCATGTTTTTGATCACCGTTTCATGCTTCTCCTTTTTTTTCAGACCGTTTTATGCTCCTCATATTTTTCACACCTTTTTAAGCTCTTCATGTTTTTCACACCTTTTCAGCCTCTTCATGTTTTTGAACACCCCTTCTTGCTCCTTTTATTTTTCAGAGAGTTTCATGCTCCTCATGTATTTCACACCGTTTGAAGCTCTTCATATTTTTCACACCTTTACAGGCTCTTCATGTTTTTGAACACCGTTTCATGCTCCTCCTATTTTTCAGACCGTTTCATGCTCCTCATAATTTTGACACCTTTTGAAGCCCTCATATATTTCACTCCTTTTCAGGCTCTTCATTTCTTTCAACAACACGTCATGCTCCTCCTATTTTTCAGACCCTTTTATGCTCTTCTCATTTTTGACACCTTTTGAAGCTCTTCATATTTTTCACACCTTTTGAAGCTCTTCATATTTTTCAGACCTTTTCAGGCTCTTCATGTTTTTCAACACCGCTTCATGCTCCTCCTATTTTCAGACCGTTTCATGCTCCTCATATTTTTCACACATTTTGAAGCTCCTCCTATTTTTCACAACCTTTCACGCTCTTCATGTTTTTCAACACGGCTTCATGATCCTCCTATTTTTCTGACAGTTTCATGCTCCTCCTATTTTTCAGCACGTTTCATACTCCTCCAAATTTTCAGACCGTTTCATGCTCCTCATATTTGTCACACCTTTCGAAGCTCTTCATATTTTTCACACCTTTTCTGGATCTTCATGTTTTTGAGCACAGCTTCATGCTCCTCCGATTTTTCAGACCGTTTCATGCTCCTCATATATTTCACACCTTTTGAAGCTCTTCATATTTTTCACAGCTTTTCAGGATCTTCATGTTTTTCAACACCATTTCATGCTGCTCCTATTTTTCAGACCGTTTCATGTTACTCATATTTTTTACACCTTTTGAAGTTCGTCATATTTTTCAAAACTTTTCAGGCTCTCCATGTTTTTGAACACCGCTTCATGCTCCTACTATTTTTGAGACCGTTTCATGCTCCTCATATTTTTGACACCTTTTGAAGCTCTTCATATTTTTCACACCTTTTCATGCTCTTCATGTTTTTGAACACCGCTTTATGCTCCTCCTATTTTTCAGACCATTTCATGCTCCTCATATTTTTCACACCTTTTGAAGCTCTTCATATTTTTCACACCTTTTCAGGCTCTTCATTTTTTTGTCACCGCTTCATGCTACTTCTATTTTTCAGACCGTTTCATGCTCCTCATATATTTGACACCTTTTAAAGCTCTTCCTTTTTTCACACCTTTTCATGCTCTTCATGTTTCTCAACACCGTTTCATGCTGCTCCTATTTTTCAGACCGTATCATGCTCCTCATATCATTGACACTTTTTGAAACTCTTTATATTTGTCACACCTTTTCAGGCTCTTCATATTTTTCAACACCGCTTCATGCTCCTCCTTTTTTTCAGATCGTTTCATGCTCCTCCTATTTTTCAGACTGTTTCATGCACCTCTTATTATTGACACCTTTTGAAGCTCTTCATATTTTTCACACCTTTTCATGCTCTTCATGTTTTTCAACAACATTTCATGCTCCTCCTATTTTTCAGACCTTTTCATGCTCCTCATATTTTTCACACCTTTTCATGCGCTTCTTGTTTTTCAACACAGTTTCATGGTCCTCATATGTTTGACACCTTTTGAATCTCTTCATATTTTTCACACCTTTTCAGGCTCTTCATGATTTTCAACACCGCTTCATGCTCCTCATATTTTTGAGACCGTTTCATGCTCCTAATATTGTTCACACCTTTTCAAGATCTTCATGTTACTCAACACCGCTTCATGCTCTTCCTATTTGTCAGACCGTTTCATGCTCCTCATATTTTTGATACCTTTGAAGCTCTTAATATTTTTCACACCTTTTCAAGCTCTTCATGTTTTGAACACCATTTCATGCTTCTCCTATTTTTCAGACCGTTTCATGCTCCTCATATTTTTGACAACTTTTGAAGCTCCTCATATTTTTCACACCTTTTCAGGCTCTTCATGTTTTTCAACATATTTTCATGCTCCTCATATGTTTTACACCTTTTGAATCTCTTCATATTATTCACACCTTTTCAGGCTCTTCATGATTTTCAACACCGCTTCATGCTCCCCATATTTTTGAGACCGTTTTATGCTACTCATATTTTGACACCTTTTGAAGCTCTTCATGTATTTCACACCTTTTCAGGCTCTACATGTTTTTCAACACCGCTTCATGCTCGTCATATTTTGAGACCGTTTTATGCTACTCATATTTTGACACCTTTTGAAGCTCTTCATGTATTTCAGACCTTTTCAGGCTCTTCATGATTTTCAACACTGCTTCATGCTCTTCCTATTTTTCAGACCGTTTCATGCTCCTCATATTTTTGATACCTTTGAAGCTCTTAATATTTTTCACACCTTTTCAAGCTCTTCATCTTTTTCAACACCGTTTCATGCTCCTCATATTTTTCAGACCGTTTCATTCTCCTCATATTTTTGAAACCTTTTGAAGTTCGTCATATATTTCACACCTTTTCAGGCTCTTCATGTTTTTAAACACCTCTTCATTCTTCTCCTGTTTTTCAGACCATTTCATGCTCCTCATATTTTTCACACTTTTTGAAGCTCTTCATATTTTTCACACTTTTTGAAGCTCTTCATACTTTTCACACCTGTCAGGCTCTTCATGTTTTTGAACACCGCTTCCTGCTCCACCTATTTTTCAGATCGTTTTATGCTCCTCATATTTTTCACACTTTTTGAAGCTCTTCATATTTTTCACACTTTTTCAGGCTCTTCATGTTTTTGAACATCGTTTCATGGTCCTCCTTTTATTCAGACCGTTTCATGCTCCTCATATTTTTGACACCTTTTGAACCTCTTCATATTTTTCACACCTATTCAGGGTCTTCATATTTTTCAACACCGCTTCATGCTCCTCCTATTTTTCAGACCGTTTCATACTCCTCATATTTTTGACACGTTTTGAAGCTCTTCATTTATTTCACACCTTTTCAGGCTCTTCATGTTTTTCAACATCGCTTCATGCTCCTCGTATTTTTCAGACCATTTCATGCTTCTCAATTTTTCACACCTTTTGAAGCTCTTCATATTTTTCACACCTTTTAATTGTTCTTCATTTTGGTCAACAAAGCTTCATGCTCCTCCTATTTTTCCGACCGTTTCATGCTCCTCATCTTTTACACACCTGTTGAAGCT